>NC_056437.1:39512379-39823176 GCF_018296145.1 Oncorhynchus tshawytscha | reverse complement strand
GGGCTGATTGATGTGGTATGTACATGAAGGTATGGTTAAAGTGACTATGCATATATGATAAACAGAGAGTAGCAGCAGCATAAAAGAGCGTTTGGGGGGGGGGCACACAATGCAAATAGTCAGGGTAGCCATTTGATTAGCTGTTCGGGAGTCTTATGGTTTGGGGGGAAAAACTGTTGAGAAGCCTTTTGGTCCAAGACTTGGCGCTCAGGTACCGCTTGCCATGTGGTAGTAGAGAGAACAGTCTATGACTGGAGTGGCTGGGGTCTCTAACCATTTTTAGGGTCTTCCTCTGACACCGCCTGGTGTAGAGGTCCTGGATGGCAGGCAGCTTAACCCCCAGTGATGTACTGGGCCGTACGCACAACCCTCTGTAGTGCCTTGCGGTTGGAGGCCGAGCAGTTGCCGTACCAGGCAGTGATGCAACCAGTCAGGACGCTCTCGATGTTGCAGCTGTAGAACCTTTTGAGGTTCTGAGGACCCATGCCTAATCTTTTTAGTTTCCTGAAGGGGAATAGGCTTTGTCATGCCCTCTTCACAACTGTCTCTGTGTGTTTGGATACATTTCAGTTTATTGAGTGATGGACACTGCTGGAATAATCAGAATTAGTTTGCTGCTAGGTGAGGTCTTTTTATATTCATCATATGTTTGTAAGTTACTTCTAATCAGAATGTTATTTTTGTATAATACTGTGGCGGGGCTGGGTGCATCTGGTTCTATGTCAAGACTAAGACAGTGAAAAATAACAGTAGCAAGGCTATATACAGCCACCGGTTAGTCGGGCTGATTGAGGTAGTATGTACATGAAGGTATGGTTAAAGTAACTATGCATATATGATAAACAGAGAGTAGCAGTAGCATAAAAGAGGGGTTGGCGGGACACAATGCAGATAGTCCGGGTAGCCAATGTGAGGGGGCACCGGTTAGTCAGGCTAATTGAGATAGTATGTACATGAAGGTAAGGTTAAAGTGACTATGCATATATGATAAACA
Source organism: Oncorhynchus tshawytscha (assembly GCF_018296145.1). Taxonomy (NCBI): domain Eukaryota; kingdom Metazoa; phylum Chordata; class Actinopteri; order Salmoniformes; family Salmonidae; genus Oncorhynchus; species Oncorhynchus tshawytscha. The sequence continues at coordinate 39,822,182 of NC_056437.1, read as the reverse complement.
GAGAGTAGCAGCAGCATAAAAGAGCTGTAAAAGAGCTTCTATGTCAAGACTAAGTTGCTTGGGCCGGAGAGAGGGGAGAGGTCAAGCGTGTATCTCTTGGCTCCACAATGTCTGTGTGCCAGTCAGTGTGTCTCTGTGATCTTGTCAAGATAGGATGGATTTGATATATGCCTGTTGATATGGAGGATTGGTTTATGGTTCTGGTTTGAGAAAATAACATGTTTTAGGAGACACAGCTGAACGATGAATTATGCCAATGCTGTCTTATCCTGTGCGTGTCTTTGCTATAAAGGATCTCAGTTGAAATGTGGAAGGGACTCTCAGAGAATTCATTGATAGACACTGAATTGATCTGAGAGTCACAGGGTTGTGATAGAGCTCATATAATTAAAAATGGACTTTGTGATAACTAACTCTGACTTGTGTGTGGTTTGCTCTCATGATTTGGTAAATAGAGGAAATTTCCACGACAACACCAAGGAACTTGAAGCTCTCAACCTGCTCCACTACAGCCCCATTGATGAGAATGGGGGCGTGCTTGATCCTCCTTTTCCTGTAGTCCACAATCATCTCCTTAGTCTTGGTTACGTTGAGGGATAGGTTGATATTCTGGCACCACCCGTCCAGGTCTCTGAACCCTCCCTATAGGCTGTCTCGTCGTTGTCGGTGATTTGGCCTACCACTGTTGCATAGTCTGCAATCTTAATAATGGTGTTGGAGTTGTGCATGGCCAAGCAGTCGTGGGTGAACAGGGAGTACAGGAGGAGACTGAGCACACACCCCTGAGGGGCTCCAGTGTTGAGGATCAGCGTGTTGTACAGGTGGGAAAGGGCAGTGTGGAGTGCAATAGAGATTGCATCACCTGTGGATCTGTTTGGGCGGTATGCAAATTGGTGTGGGTCTACAAAAACAATGTGTAACATTTAATGTATATTATTGTAACGGTTCTCTTGTGGTGAAGGAGAGTCGGACCAAAATGCAGCGTGTAGATTGCGATCCATGTTTAATAAACAAACGTAAACACGAATCAAAACAAACACTACAAAACAAAGAACGTAATGAACGTAACGAAAACCAAAACAGCCTATACTTGTGTAAACTAACACAGAGACAGGAACAAGGACACTAAGGACAATCACCCACAAAACACTCAAAGAATATGGCTGCCTAAATATGGTTCCCAATCAGAGACAACAATAAACACCTGCCTCTGATTGAGAACCACTTCAGACAGCCATAGACTTAACTAGAACACCCCACTAAGCTACAATCCCAATACATACACGCCACATACAAAAACCCATGCCACACCCTGGCCTGACCAAATAAATGAAGATAAACACAAAATACTTCGACCAGGGCGTGACAATTATCTCCAACTTTTCTAATCTGATGGAAAACAACAAAGGTCTGGCTGCACTCTTTATTTTATAAAAAAAATCTATTGGTTTATTCCAAAATAGAGAATCATTTTTTTTCCATAATAACCCCTCACCCAAATGAAATAGGTTAACATCTAGGGCAGTGGTTCCCAAACTTTTTATAGTCCCGTACCCCTTCAAATATTCAACCTCCAGCTACGTACCCCCTCTAGCATCAGGGTCAGCGCACTCTCAAATGTTGTTTTTTGCCATCACTGTAAGCCTGCCACACACACACTATACGATACATTTATTAAACATAAGAACGAGTGTGAGTTTGTCACAACTCGGCTCGTGGAAAGTGACAATGAGTTCTTATAGGACCAGGGCACAAATAAGAATATATTAATTATCAATAATTTTACTCTTTATTTAGCTATCTTACATATAAAACTTTATTTGTTCATCGAAAATTGTGAATAACTCACCACAGGTTAATGAGAAGGGTGTGCTTGATAGGATGCACATATCTCTGCAATGTTGGGTTGTATTGGAGAGAGTCTCAGTCTTAAGTCATTTTCCACACACAGTCTGTGCCTGTATTTAGTTTTCATGCTAGTGAGGGATGAGAATCCACTCTCAAATAGGTACGTGGTTGCAAAGTGCATCAGTGTCTTAACAGGCGATTTGCCAAGGCAGGATACTCTGAGCGCAGCCCAATCTAGAAATCTGGCAATGGCTTCTGATTAAATTCAATTTTCCAGACTGAGGAGACAGAAAGGCATGTTCTCATGGCAGCCATAGAATACACTGGCATTTACTCTCAAGGACCTTCCATAGTATATGATTCTTTAGCATCTTGAATGGATGATTGTCAATTCAACCAAGCCAACCAAAATGGCCATATGAATCAACAGATTGACCTATCTGTTGTGTCTCTATGGGAATAGCAGAGATGACCTGCCCACAGCTCACAATGATTGGCTGTAAACAGTAAAGAACAAATTAAACACTGCTTTTCTCATTGCAGAATGCATAACTAATGTTTGTGTTATTGTTTTTAGATCAGATACAGTGGGGCAAAAAAGTATTTAGTCAGCCACCAATTGTGCAAGTTCTCCCACTTAAAAAGATGAGAGGCCTGTAATTTTCATCATATATACACTTCACCTCTGACAGACAAAATGAGAAAAAAAAATCCAGAAAATCCCATTGTAGGATTTTTAATGAATTTATTTGCAAATTATGGTGGAAAATAAGTATTTCATGACCTGTTACATGACTATTACCACTTGATCCAGTTGTTTATGCAAAATAGCTATTTGTATATAAACAGTATAACTTGAAGACATGCAATTGTAAATAAATAATCATTATTGATTTGCTATACTTAAGACTAGGGAGTAATTTATGGCTTCTCTTTACTGTGCACAACGACCAATTAATTATAAAAATGTTTTGGTGCTTTTAATTTTTTTTTGTGACATCCAATTGGTAGTTACAGTTTGTCCCTTCGCTGCAACTCCTCTACGGACTTGGGAAAGGCAAAGGTCGAGAGCCATGCGTCCTCCGAAACACAACCCTGCCAAGCCACACTGCTTCTTCACACAGAAGCCAGCTGCACCAATGTGTACAACACCCCTGTGCTGATAGAGAGCAGCTGAAACATGAGGAACCAAACAGTGCCCACACTCTTCTCAATCCCACCAGAGGAGCACCAGAAGCCGAATGCTGAGGCGTATCTGGGTCACTGTCTTGTGGTGGAAGGGGTATGTGATGAGCTTGTGTCACTCAGCTCCTCCTTGCTAACTTACCATGCCCATCGCCAAAAACTGTAGTTCCAAGACTGAAGGCATCCTTTGATAACCTGAGACATGTATTGACAATAAACAAAACAAATTACATGATAATAACAGGATCAATGCCACTCGTTAGCCTCAACTCAGGAGTAAAACTCTTGAACCCCTGAACCACAGTTGTGGAAAATTCTATTCCAAGATTAAGGCAGGGTTTACTTACTGACTTTATTGTCCCCATGGGGAAATTTTGTTGCAGTGTCATGTACACGTTTAAAGTGGAGTTTTAATACAAAACAAAATTACAATACAACTTTCATAACAGTTACATACCAATAAAACATTTAAAAAATGACTAGCCTGCTGGCCTTACTGATTCGATAGGAACATCAGCCCAAGCTATTTAGGAGGGATATCACACCTGGCACAAATGATTGTCTAGTTCTGTTTTTCTTGCTGAGGGGTGCCCTATACCTGTGCCCATTGGGGAGTGGTTCAAAGTCCGGGTACAAGGGGTGGCTTGGGTCTAAAATGATTGTGAGACTTGCGGAGGACCCTGAACTAAAAGATCTCAGCCAGGCCTGTCTGTTTGACTCCAAGTACTTTGCTTGCTGTGGTGATAATCCTATATTTAACAATGTAATAAACATATTTAATACAAGCAGCTGCAGAGGAGAGCCACCTCTAATTTCTCAGCAAGGATGAAATGGTTACATGTCCCTTATATAGTGGGAGGTGATAATACAATCATATTGTATTCACACAACAGTTTTTTCTATAAATCAATAGTTCCGGAACACAATGGCCTTGTGTTAGGACGCAGACATACCAGTAGTCTATGAAACGCATAACATCACAGTCCAACACAGAACATATCCCTTGAGAAGTTACAACAGCTCACCCCAAATTCTTCCACCACATCTTTCAAAACTGATTTTTGATGCTCAGTACATATGTCAAACTAATATCAGTGGATAATCAAGCACAATACAAAAATGTCAGTTACGACACCTGTCCTCCAATATTGCACAACACTTTAACTAAGACAGGGTAGATAGATTGCTAAACCAAAGCAAATGTAATGGACTTCCGCATTTTTATTAATCACGTTCACAACCAAAGTTATTTGATGCTCAGATCATGAAGGCAGTGCTGCATTTAAAGACACTGCCACCTGCTGGCTTGTGCCTGAAATGTGATGATCAGAGTTCTCAACAGCCCATTTGAGTTAGATAGAAAGTGAGATAGATATATTTGACAGTTTAGTAAAAAAAAGAAAACTGTTTAATAAAATAAAACGTGTCAGGGACAACACAAGAAAATCAACGAATTCCATTGTGGTCCCTTAGTGCTTGTTACTCAAAGTGCAAAATTATTTTTGGGGGGGCAAGGAATGGTTTCTTTCTATTGATATCCTGTTAGCCTATCTATGTAAAAAAAAAAAACATCCAACCAACCATCGATACAACCATTACTCAGTCAGTAGGAAATATGTACATCACTTTCGTTATTCAGCTAGCTACAACCAGTGAGAAGACAATACCACTAGTTAGGCTCCACACAAGCCTTTCTCTTGCAATGTATTATGCGCAGTCATAAAGCTGTGACGTATTATGACGTAACCAAGCATTAATTCCCTACATACACTGTGTTCAGATTTGATTTCATCTGTATAATCTCTTTCCTCACTCAGGTTGTTGCAGGTAACCTTTGGCCTTTGGCGCACAGCCTTCCCAACCTGTATACAGGGTACCACATACACTCAGAGCTCTGGAAAGAATTAACAAATGTTTCTGTAATCAGAATCTCTACATGTATGGCAGAAATTCCATTCCAGTGTCTGTTGATTTCCAACACAAGCACACCTCATTCTACTGAATGGGGTACTGATTAGGTGATCACCTGAACCAAATCTTATTTAACGAGGAAAAGTATAAAAACCACTGCTGTGGTCATCACTATCCTCTTGCAATAGGACCAGCTGGATGTTTATATCAGTGCTAGTAGTACCTCAAAAGTAATTGGAATCCAAAAATAACCATTAACTATGCCAGAAGAGTTGAAAAGGAACATTTTGAGTGAGGAAAAGGGCTTTACTGGCAGAGGGATACAGGATGCTTCCATCCTTAAAATTTCAAAGACAGCAGTTCATTGGGGTGGCAGGTAGCCTAGTGGTTAGAGCGTTGGACTAGTAACCAAAAGGTTTCAAGATCGAATCCCAGAGTTGACAAGGTAAAAATCTGTCATTCTGCCCCTGAACAAGGCAGTTAACCTACAAAAAGAATGGCAAATGCAGCTGAGGTGAAGTGCACAGTGAGGATGGTTTGAAACAGGCTCCTAGGGGCAGGCTGAAGTTGTGCAAAGCTAGAAAAAAGCCCTTCATCAATGAGAAGCAAAGAAGTGCCAGGCTGAGGTTTTCAAAAGACCATAGTAGAGGACTGGAGTAAGGTCATCTTCTCCGATGAGTCCAATTTTCAGCTTTGCCCAACACCTGGTCGTCTAATGGTTAGACGGAGACCTGGAAAGGCCTACAAGCCAGTGTTAAATTTGGTGGAGGATGGAATCGGGCAGATTTATCTTTGTGAAGGACGCATGAATCAAGCCACGTACAAGGTTGTCCTGGAAGAAAACTTGCTTCCTTCTGCTCTGACAATGTTCACCAACTCTGAGGATTGTTTTTTTCCAGTAGGACAATGCTCCAAGCCACAGTCAAGTCAATCAAGGTGTGGATGGAGGACCACCAGATCAAGACCCTGTCATGTCCAGCCCAGTCTCCAGACTTGAACCCCATTAAACTTCTGGAATGTGATCAAGAGGAAGATGGATGGTCACAAGCCATCAAACAAAGCCAAGCTGCTTGAATCACCCAACACCAACGTAAAAGACTGGTGGCCAAGACGCATGAAAGCTGTGATTGAAAATCAGGGTTATTCCACCAAATAATGATTTCAGAACTCTTCCTAAGTTAAAATATTAGTATTATTCGAGGTCTGACAACACCGCATCTGTTTTTGTTATTTTGATCAGTTGTAATTTTCTGCAAATAAATGCTCTAAATGACAATATTTTAATTTGGGAGAAATGTCAGTAGTTTATAGAATAAAACAAAAATGTTCATTTTACCCAAACGCATACCTATAAATAGTCAACCCAGAGAAACGAATCATTTTGCAGTGGTCTCTTAAGTTAATGTTATCCAAATCGGTGTATATACACACATATATATATTATATATATATATATACATACAATATTGATGGAAATGTTTCCCCCAGAAAGCAATGGATCGTAATAATGAGAGAATCAAAAGAGCTTTAAGACGCAGCCCTTATGTGGTAAATATACAATACATGTCTGTTTTGTCCTGTTTTTGTTATATTATCACCTTTTAAATTGAGTGATGTGTTGACGGATTAATCCAATGAGGGTAAACACCCCTGATTCTGTGATGTGGCCAACCGACAAGGTGTACAGAAGAACAAAACCTGTAAGTCATTTCAAACTGAAATCAGTAACACATGCACATTAGTTATACATTCTGCAATGAGCAAAGCAGTGTTTAATTAATTCTTTACTGTTTATAGCCAATCATTGTGAGCTGTGGGCAGGACCAGACATCCAGGGACGGATGGAACATCAATCCAAAGCCTCTCAGCCAGGTCATCTCTGCTGTTCCATTACACACAACAGATAGATCAATCTGTTGATTCATATGGCCATTTTGGTTGGCTTGGTTGAATTGACAATCATCCATTCGAGATGCTAAAGAATCTATTCTATGGAAGGTCTTTAGCCCCACCCCTAATGTTATGGGAGTTGCATTTATTGCATTTTCAGTTACCCATGTATTACTCACTACTTGTACAACCATGTTGGATTGCCTACATATTCTACATTTCCTTGAGGGTCAATGCCAGTGTATTCTATGGCTGCCATGACTACATGCCTCTCTCTGTCTCCTCAGTCTGGAAGGGTGAATCGGCTGATAGAGAGAAAATATGATGACGTGATCTCATCCTCCAGTTCTGATGACTTTTCCATCTACTCCTTCACTCACTGTGAATCGGAGGTAAAAGAGTTGTACCCTACTGTACATGTCTGTTGAGTGACATCACTGTGAGGAGGATGGTCTCTGACATGTTGACTCTGATACACAGTGTGATGATGAGGATCATGAAAAGAGGACACCACCGCTGAAAGTTGAGGATGGAAAAGTGACAAAGTTTGAAGTGAGGGAAATGGACGAGGACGATGACCTGTCTGTCTCTCCCCCCCACTTACACACGCACATTTTTGAGTAACTCTTTCACTGAATGTGGAGAATGGACTATGACCAGCTAGCTCTCTGACACACAGCTTGATGATGGCAATGACGCCTCTACTGAGGACAGTCCAGAGCCTCCAAAGGAACCACAAGGACCACTGAAGGACCATCGACTGGTAGGCATCTCTTAAATTTGTGTGTGCGCGCGTCACATCTCAGTGTTTTGACCCTATATCTGTTGAGATTATTGTGGCCAAGCCCAACATCCTCCTCTCTGCCTCTGTGAGTGACCTGAAGAAGGTGTCACGCCAGATGGAGGTGGTCCCCACTGTCTGGCCCTGCAGGCAGCAGCTGGACAAGAAGACACAGTGGACAAACACTAACAAGGAGAGTCTGAGGAGGATCAAAGAGAACCTGACCTCAATAGAACTCAACCTGGAGGAAGGTCTGAAGACGCACAATGATGGTGAGGACATCAACCAAGAGGCAGAAGAAGAATGAGAGATGCTGTAGAGGATGGATTGCAAAGTGGATGGGGAGGAGGAAGGAGAGACTGAGTGATGAAGACGTGGCTACGAAGATCAAGAGGATGGGCGAGCAGGTGAGGGCACTGATCCAAGTGATGAAGAGAAACTGCAGTGAAGGTGATCTTAAGGCAGTAGACCTGGACAGTTGGCTGAATGACTTGGAGGTTGAAAGTGGCATTCAAGAAATGCACAGGATAGATGGCCGAAAATATAGACAGCATGGCAGAAATACAGACCAGTATAGCCGAGAACAGGCTCAAGTCATAAAAAAAGAACAATGTCCAGAGCTTTGTAAGTTACTCCTACTTATTGAGTGTAGTCAAGGTCCTAAACGATATCTTAACCGCCATTGATAAGAAACAAGTCTTTAGACTCTGTCAATCACCACATCCTCATCGGCAGACTCGACAGCCTTGGTTTCTCAAATGATTGCCTCGCCTGGATCACCAACAACTTCTCTGATAAGAGTTCAATGTGTCAAATCGGAGGGTCTGCTGTCCGGACCTCTGGCAGTCTCTATGGGGTGCCACAGGGTTCAATTCTTGGACCGACTCTCTTCTCTGTATACATAAATGATGTTGCCCTTGCTGCTGGTGAGTCTCTGATCCACCTCTACGCAGACGACACCATTCTGTATATTTCTGGCCCTTCTTTGGACACTGTGTTAACAACCCTCCAGGCAAGCTTCAATGCCATACAACTCTCCTTCCGTGGCCTCCAATTGCTCTTAAATACAAGTAAAACTAAATGCATGCTCTTCAACCGATTGCTGCCTGCACCTGCCCGCCTGTCCAACATCACTACTCTGGACGGCTCTGACTTAGAATACGTGGACAACTACAAATACCTAGGTGTCTGGTTAGAATGTAAACTCTCCTTCCAGACCCACATCAAACATCTCCAATCCAAATTTAAATCTAGAATTGGCTTCCTATTTCGCAACAAAGCATCCTTCACTCATGCTCCCAAACATACTTGTAAAACTGACCATCCTACCAATCCTCGACTTCGGCGATGTCATTTACAAAATAGCCTCCAATACCCTACTCAACAAATTGGATGCAGTCTTATCACAGTGCCATCCGTTATGTCACCAAAGCCCCATATACTACCCACCATTGCGACCTGTACGCTCATCTCGTTGGCTGGCCCTCGCTTCATACTCGTCGCCAAACCCACTGGCCATCTACAAGACCCTGCTAGGTAAAGTCCCCCCTTATCTCAGCTCGCTGGTCACCATAGCATCACCCACCTGTAGCACGTGCTCCAGCAGGAAAATCTCTCTGGTCAACACCCAAAACCAATTATTTCTTTGGCCGCCTCTCCTTCCAGTTCTCTGCTGCCAATGACTGGAACGAACTACAAAAATCTCTGAAACTGGAAACACATATCTCCCTCACTAGCTTTAAGCACCAACTGTCAGAGCAGCTCACAGATTACTGCACCTGTACATAGCCCACCTATAATTTAGCCCAAACTACCTCTTTCCCTACTGTATTTCATTTATTTATTTTGCTCCTTTGCACCCCATTATTTTTATTTCTACTTTGCACATTCTTCCACTGCAAATCTACCATTCCAGTGTTTTACTTGCTATATTGTATTTACTTTGCCACCATGGCCTTTTTTTGCCTTTACCTCCCTTATCTCACCTCATTTGCTCACATCGTATATAGACTTGTTTATACTGTATTATTGACTGTATGTTTGTTTTACTCCATGTGTAACTCTGTGTCGCTTTATCTTGGCCAGGTCACAATTGTAAATGAGAACTTGTTCTCAACTTGCCTACCTGGTTAAATAAAGGTGAAATTAATAAATAAAATAAAGACCATATTCAAATGAATAAAAACAAAAGTAGAAAATGGTTTCCCATCTCAAGAGATTAAATAAAAAAATGACTACAATAAGTGCCTATTAAGTAAAGGCTGACCATAACAGGGTTTCATATTATATTTTTTTGTTAATTTTTTTCCTTTTAACCCCTTTATCTCTCCAATTTTCATGGTATCCAATTGGTAGTTAGTCTTGTCTCATTGCTGCAACTCCCTACGGACTCGGGAGAGGCGAAGGTAGAGAGCCATGCGTCCTCCGAAACACGACCCTGCCAAGCTGCACTGCTTCCTGACACAATGCCCGCTTAACCCGGAGGTCAGCCACACCAATGTGTCGGAGGAAACACCGTACACCTGTGTGAACTTCATCTTCGTGGCATGCTAGCCTTCGTCTGGCGACCGTGTCAGCATGCATGCGCCCGGCCCGCCACAGGAGTTGCTAGAGCGCAATGGGACAAGGACATCCCTGCCAGACAAACCCTCCCCTAACCAGGACGACGCTGGGACAATTGTGCGCCAACCCATGGGTCTCCTGGACTCGAACCAGGATCTATAGCGGCACAGCTAGCAACTGCGATGCAGCGCCTAAGACCACTGCGCCACTCGGGAGGCAGGGTTTCATATTAAATCATGCATAAATCCCTTGTGACAAGGGGAATGGAAGCTTTTGAATTGGACGTTTCAGACAAAAAAATGAAATTGCTAAAAAATGTCTAGCCTTATCTATTGGTAACAGGGTTGACGTATTATGCTCGACACACTAAGTTTTCCACCACAAAACAGAACTAGCTCACGAGCTCAACTAGCACCTGCATTTTGGAGCTATGTCTAAAAAGCTTTTTGTCTTTTACAACTCTCCCATTCACCTGTGTGAACTTCATCTTCGTGGCATGCTAGCCTTTTACCGGCTGCGGAGAGCCTTTTCTCTTTGCATTTTGTTGTGCACCAGGTTTTCATGTCTTTCCATGTGCTGTTTGTGAGAGCTGGCTCTGACCCATAACAGTCAATCCTCTTTGCCGGGAACCTTCTTTAGCACTTTACATTTTCCCAAATGCTTCCAAACTGATGCTTTCTTACAGCTGCTCTTAGTCTTGGGTTGAGAAGTCATTCTCCAAACCTAATCGTAAACAAAGAAACAATTAAAACACATGACGGTCCAACACAATAGGGGAGGGGGGCATAGGGAAGGTAAGGGAGAGGAGATAAAAAGAATAGACTTCCTCCGTGTCAGGTAAGCAGTCTCGAAGTGTACCCTCACCAACTTACCGGACTGAGTGAGTTCTGAACATCCCTCGCTGTCCTCTGTTCCTGCATCCAAGTCTTCTTGGGCCTCTTTCTGGTGTCTGTCTTGACTCTTTAGTACGTTTTCTCAGTTCTTTCCCAGGCTTGCCTGAAAAACACAAAAGGATGGAACATACATAAGAGTAACAACAAATCCACATATTAGCAAGCAACGACATTACATTTTTGCTCAGCCTGGTAAGTTTGACGGTAGACTGCGGATGTTCCCTTGCTTACGAAAGCAGCCGGTGTCTACCGTCTCAGAATTACCAGGCTGAGTGAGTTCTGAACATCTGTCATTCGAGCTTTTGCTGTCAGGTTCATACTCACTGATGCAGCCGGTGTCACTCAGCTGGTGTTTTGTATCATATTTGTACAACAGCTGATGATCTATTGAAAATACAATCTACATAAGACATTCTAAATCAGCAGGTTTTGCATTGGTGGGGCTTTGGCTTGCTTGGTGACGTCACCAGGTGGTCTAAGTTAATAGACCAATTACAAAGAGTTTGAAATCTCTCTGCCAATAACAGCTCATTTTGAGGCTACATTTCCCTCCCATTAGTGGATTGATCCATGTTTAACCATGTTTTGAGGCTATAGAGTGTTTGTTTACATTTACTTTGTTTACCCACATTGAAGTAAAACTCAGCTTATATGCAGAGTTCTGATGGGGTACAACTGTTGAACTAAGCTCATGAGGCATTTATAAGTTATATTCTTCAAGAATCAATGGGTATATATCATTCAATTGCAGGTCAAAAAATTGATTTTGCAACTTTAAAATGCAGGAAATGAGGGGGTGGTTGACGGTTGGCTTACATACCCTGGCAAGAGAGATTCCTGCTTTTATCCATGTTCTGAGGAGAACAATTTTAAAATAGACATGTCATTAATACATGTATAGTATGACAGATTACCTATGACAGCAACAACTGTCTCTCCCAATCAAACCTTCCCTTCTAGCACCGCACTGTCTCTACCAGTCCTGCAGCAAATAAAACATGTTTTCACAACAAACAAACAAATGTATTTGGACCTTCCGGATATCCATATTTGAATAGTGAATAGTGATAGTGAATAGTGATATCCATATTTGAATAGCAAATGCCTATCCCTAGCTGCCATTTCAAAATACAATCACCTCTAAACAAAATGTCTCACATTGTGACTTGTGCAAATAACTCGGCATGCCACAGGAAAGCAACCGAGCTAGGACCACATTTGCATTACAATGTAGGTAGCTACCAGTAGCTAGTTTAACATTACTCCTATGGAGTTATTTAACATTATGCGCAACACAACATTCTTCCATATGAGAACATCTAAGACATCATAGCAAAGATAAGCAATGCAATAATAATCCATTCCGAAATGTATTAATGTCTACTCCAGCAACCTTTAGCAGCTAGCTGGCTAATTAACCTATCAGTATAGCCAGGAAAAATGGCTCGCTAGCTAGCTGCTAGCAAGCTAACATAATGCTTCAACATAGCTAATACTTTTCCATGCATCGACGAAATGTAGCCCGCTACAGCTACATTGGCCGAGTTATTGTTAAATAATAACGAAGCTAGGTAAATTCATTTAAAATAATATCGCTAGTAACTGCAAAATACTTACAGCTGAAATACACTGCTGTTTTCTTTATGAGCATGGTGAACTGAGGAAGCCGCATCCACGTGTAGTGTTGTGGGGGAGGGGACAAGTTCCCCAAATAGACCCTGGCTTTGAATCAGGTTTGAATTCCCCCCGCGAATGGTCCTTGTTAGGTTTGGAGAGGGGAAGCTGATCCTAGATCTGGATCTAGGGGAAACGTCGCACCAGCACATGCAAAAGAGAGATGGGGAGAAGGGGAGGAGAGAGAGCGTCGCTCTCAGGATTGACAGATCATGTACAAAATCTACCAGTAAGAAATTGGTTTCAGAATATAATATATTACCTTTAGCAGTTCTAATGTCTTCATTTGCCCCATTTCATTAGTCTTGTTGATTGATTGCTGATATCTAGTTTCACAGAAAAGATGGTGTTGATGAAGAGCATCCATCCATGTATAGACATAGTTCATACTGGTGGTCCTACCCATTACCCACTTCACTCCATTAACCCTAAACTTGCTGCTCATGTGGTGGTTTGTCTAAATGTATTTGACTTTAGGTTAGTTAAGGTTAAAGAAGGTAAAGATTGTGTTTTGCTGTGTTGGGAGCACTAAGTGGCAATGCTGCCTCACCCAGATCACACATTGCCCTATATATGTATATATTGTAGCAAGCTTAACCCAACACTTACCACCTGCTGATCTCTTGGTGTAATGGATAAGGTTGGCTTGCTAGTCGCTGGACCGGGGTTCGAGGCCCAGTTGGAGCTACCCCCAAATTTGTTACATTGGTATCAGAAGTGGGAAAGTGCCAGTGAAGCCATCAAAGATGTGTGTACACGTGAGAGACTTGCTATAAAGACGTGTGGAGGCATGCTCTCCCAAAGGAAGGAGGTCTCAACTGACTCACGTTCTGTAGCAACTTTACTAAAATATATTTGTTTGCCTACGGGCAGGGAGACCCGGGTTTGAGACAAAAAGGGGCATTACACCATTGCTGTTTGCAAAAAAACACTACATTGGTGGAAGCGGTGGAATTGTGCTTTGGGAGAGGTGTGCACATTTCATGGGCAGGATCTGTACCTGGGCCTCCCATGGGAAAAACCAGTGTCTTGACCATTAGACCAAGAGGTAATGCCCTCTTGAGCTGAGGGTGACACTGATTTTAAAGTTGCACGCAGGACTACCTCATTAACAGGTCATAAGACAGACTCATGTTTGCTACGCACATGGGATAGTGTAAAGGGAACTTTGCCTAGGAAGCCCATGCTAGAAGTGTCAGAAGGTGGAAGATAGAGAATTAGTCCAGTAACTGAAAGGTCACTGGTTTGAGTCCTGAGTCAGGCAACAAAACGTGTGATTTGATCTGAACTGGCAGATCTGTGACCAACCCCTTCAGAAAAACAAATTCCTTTTGTTCCCCGTAACATGGACTAATAAAGTTGTACTGGTGCCAGAGAGGATGGCTGCCGTTTTATTGGCTCTTAACCAACCATGCTATTTTGTTTGTTTTTTCGCATTGATTGAAACTTATTTTGTACATAATGTTGCTGCTACTGTCTCTTATGACCGAAAAGAGCTTCTGGACATCAGAACAGCGATTACCCACCTTGAATTGGACAAATAATTTTTGTTTAATGAGTCAGACGAGAGGGATTTACTCCAGACACACTGAACAGGCCCTCATCCCCGTCATTTGTAGGAAAAAATATGTAGATTTCGCAGAAGGAGATCGGGGTGCCATGTGAGGATTTGGCCACGAGTGGCTAATCTGCCTTGCCATCCGTACTGTTAGCCAACGTACAATAGCTGGAAAATAAATGAGACAAACTAAAAGCACGTATATCCTACCAACGGGACATTAAGAACTGTAATATCTTATGTTTCACAGAGTCGTGGCTGAACGACATCATAACATACAGCTGGCAGGTTTTACACTATCGGCAGGATAGAAAAGCATCCTCTGGTAAGACAAGGGGTTGCGGTCTATGTATATTTGTGAACAACAGCTGGTGCCCGATATCTAAGGAAGCCTCAAGGTTTTGCTCGCCTGAGCTAGAGTATCTAATGATAAGCTGCAGACCACACTATCTACCTAGAGAGTTTTCATCTGTATTTTAGGTAGCTGTCTACACATCACCACAGACCGATGCTGGCACTAAGATCGCACTCAATGAGCTGTATACCGCCATAAGCAAACAGGAAAACGCTCATCCAGAGGCGGCACTCCTAGTGGCCGGGGACATTAATGGAGGGAAACTTAAATCAGTTTGACCTCATTTCTACCAGCATGTTAAATGTCCATCCAGAGGGGGAAAAAAATGTAGAACAACTTTACTCCACACACAGAGATGTGTACAAAGCTCTCCCTTGCCCTCCATTTGGCAAATCTGACCATAATTTTAACCTCCTGATTCCTGCTTACAAGCCAAAATTAAAGCAGGAAGCATTGGTGACTCGGTCAATAAAAAAGTGCTCAGATGAAGCAGATGCTAAACTACAGGACTGTTTTGCTTGCACAGACTGGAATATGTTCCTGGGATTCTTCCGATGGCACCACATTAGTCAACGGCCTCATCAATAAGTGCATCGATGACGTCGTCCCCACAATGACTGTACGTATATACCCCAACCAGAAGCCATTGAATTACAGGCAACATCTGCACTGAGCTAAAGGGTAGAACTGCCTCTTTCAAGGAGCGGGACTCTAACCCGGAAGGGTTGTGTATTGATATTCTAGTTTTGTCCCATTAGGGCACCTGTAAACCCCCTTGCTTACCTACGTTGAAATGCTCGGAATGTTCTCCCTGTGAAATGCATTAAACAATGCCCACGTTAATTTCTACTCCCGTCTCATGTCCTGTCCTTACATTAGTTGTATAAGTAATACAGTGTGCTATACAACAAAACTGGCGACGAGGAAGAAACGTTCTCACGTTTGTGCTCATCATCTTCTGCAGAAAGTCTGAGGTAAATTCTAATTTTGGGGGCTGTAGAAAGGCGCAAACAAAACGTGGAGCTAGCCAGTCGAGTGATGCTAGCTAGCCTTTAATGTCACAGCAACGAGAGCCTCGAGGGATAGGAAGAGTTTCGCTGCGGGAGAAAGTGAAGTCAGCGTGAGTTAAAAGAAAGGAAAAAAAGGGTCTGGGAGTAAAGGATCGTCTGAAAAGTGTGAGAGAGAAAAATAAACTGAAAATGTCTGCATTGATTGGAAATATAGGAACATTTTATGAATCTGTGGAACAATGGAGTTCTTACACAGAACGTTTTGAGTACTTTGTGTTGGCATGGAATTAAAGCAGAAGTCGTTGTGCCAACATTTCTGACTGTTATGGGAGGAAAAACATTCAATCTTCTGCGCAGCCTAGTCACGCCTGAAAAACCTGGTGATAAATCATATGATGAAATTGTGGCTACCTTAATAAAAGGACATTATTCTCCCAAACTACTGATAATCGCAGAGAGATTCCGGTTTCATAAGAGAAATCAAGAGGAGGGGCATCAATCTCACAGTTTGTGGCTGTATTGAAACAGTGATCTGAACACTGTGTGAATTTGGGCGATCAATGAGTGACACTATACGTGAGGTTCGTGTGTGGCATGCGCAGCAAGGCAATTCAGAAATGCCTTTTGACTGAGAGTAACTTAACATTGCAGAGAGCAATAGAAGCGAGTACGTCAATTGAAATGGCAAATAAAGACGCACAACAGCTAAGTGCATCGACCAAAGTGCATAGTCTACGGAGTTAAAAAAAACAAGGCAGGAGGTGGGAAGCCATGCTATCGCTGTGGGAAACCAGGTCACCAAGCAGAGGAGTGTTGGTGCAGAGACTTAGACTGCAGAAGTTGTGGAAAAAAGGGTCACATCGAACATGCATGTAAAAACAAAATGACACAATCAAACAAAAGTACTGAACAAAGGAAAAGCGACTTCAGGAAGTACAAAAAGAAAGTGCATAAAATGAGCACACAGAGGATGAACAAAATAATACCCTGTCTGAAGGGGAAGAATCTTTGCATGTTATGTCAATTTCAGACAATGGATACTGGGTGACACCACTACTAGATGGAAACGCAGTACGGATGCAAGTGGACACTGGAGCAGCCATATCTTTGCTGTCTGAGGCTGTATACAAGGAGAAACTACATCACCTCACACTACAGCCCACAAAGATGACGCTGAAAACATACACCGGTGAGATTGTTCCAGTGAGAGGAAGTGTGATTGTTACAGTGGAGCTCAACAAACAGAAGGTAAAGATATCACTCTACATTGTGAAAGGCAACCATCCAGCATTGCTAGGACGCACATGGCTGGAAAAGATCAAACTAAACTGGCAGGAAATTCATCAACAACATTATGCACAGATAGAGCGTGAAGCACTTGCCATTGTGGCTGGAGTTAAGAAATGTTAACAGTTTCTGTTTGGCCAATGATTCACACTGCTGACGCCTCACCTCCATCGTTGGTCCTCACACCGGCATTCCGTCGCTTGCAACCAGCCACATGCAGCGATGGGCGTTATTGTTATCTGCTCACCAGTACGATATCAACACCAGTGGTGATAACACCAACACCTCAAAGCTCATCACTAAGCTAAGGACCCTGGGACTAAACCCCTCCCTCTACAACTGGATCCTGGAACTGACGGGCCGCTCCCAGGTGGTAAGGGTAGGTAACAACACATCCGCCACGCTGATCCTCAACACGGGGGCACCTCGAGGGTGCATGCTCAGTCCCCTCCTGTACTCCCTGTTCAGTCATGACTGCACGGCCAGGCACGACTCCAACACCATCATTAAGTTTGCCGGTGACAACAGTGGTAGGCCTGATCACCGACAACGACGAGAAAGACTATAAGGAGGTCAGAGACATGACAATGTGGTGCAAGGACAACAACCTCTTCCTCAATGTGATCAAGACAAAGGAGATGATTGTGGAATACAGGAAAAGGAGGACTAACCACGCCCCTATTCTCATCGACGGGCTGTAGTGGAGCAGGTTGAGAGCTTCAAGTTCCTTGGTGTCCACATCACCAAACTATCTTGGTCCAAACACACCAAGAGTCGTGAAGAGGGCACAACAAAGCCTATTCCCCACAAGAGACTGAAAAGATTTGTCATGGGTCCTCAGATCCTCAAACAATTCTACAGCTGCACCATCGAGAGCATCCTGACTGGTTGAATCACTGCCTGGTATGGCAACTGGTCGGACTTTGACCGCAAGGCACTACAGAGGGTAGTGCGTACGGCCCAGTACATCACTGGAGCCAAGCTTCCTGCCATCCAGGACCTCTATACCAGGCGGTGTCAGAAGAAGGCCCTAAAAACTATCAAAGACTCCAGCCACCCTAGTCATAAAATGTTCTCTCTGCTACCACATGGCAAGCGGTACCGGAACGCCAAGTCTAGGTCCAAAAGACTTCTTAACAGCTTCTACCCCCAAGCCATAAGACTCCTGAACAGCTATTCAAATGGCTACCCAGACTTTTTGCACCCCCCCACTGTTTTAAGCTGCTGCTACTCTTTGCATAGTCACTTTACCTCTACCTACATGTACATATTACCTCTATTACCTCGACTAACTGGTGCCCCCGCACATTGACTCTGTACCGGTACACCCTGTATATAGCCTCGCAATTGTTATTTTACTGCTGCTCTCGAATTATTTGTTACTTTTATTTAAAGGATCTATTTTTTACTTAACACTTATTTTTCTTAAACCGCATTGTTGGTTAAGGGCTTGTAAATAAGCATTTCACTGTAAGGTTGTATTCGGCGCATGTGACAAATAAAATTGGATTTGAGATGACCTTTGCTGACGAAACAACTTGTGTTAAAGATCTGTCACAAACTACATGCATACCATTTCAGTCCTGGCCAACCAAGCTGTTGAGGTAGTCTTTATGACGTACATAACGCTGAAAGGAGGAAAAGAGAGGAGAGGTCATCGTCATAGGAAAAACTCTAACCTGCCTGAAAGGCTATAATAATATTTAATCAGTGTACTGTATGTACATGCATAAGGACAAATCTGACATGAGGCCACTTTGGGATACAAAAACATCTTCCAAGTTTTGATTTTGGGATGAATTATAATACTATTATTATGAACTATATTCATAACTATATTATGAACTATAATACTAAGTATTATTACAGTGCACCAACAGTGAATAACACTACACACTCAGTCACTCACGTCTATATATGCACTGTTGCTGTTCCGTCTCCTCTGGTCTGACGCCACACCTCCCTCTTCTCCCCCTCCGTCTCAACCTTGGGTGCAAACACACATAACACAGTAAATGGCTGGGAATATATGAATTCTGCTACCAAGTAAGTGACCCTTACTTGAGCTAGGGGTAAAACATTTTGACTTCAGCAGGTGCGGGTCACTGGCCTGTAGGGCACCTTGCCTTTGTTGAAGTCTGGTTTGATGGTAACCACTCCATTTCCATCTGCTCTTATCGTGCACAACAAGCATTCCTTCTCCTTTTGGCCAAGTCTGAGAAATACAATAATAAAAGGCCACTTTTCAATGCCTGAATTGGAATCTACTTCAAAGTTATTACATACAAAGCAGTGTAATAAGTGTATAGGCTACATAGTGGTTTTTCCCCTTGTGCTACTCACTTGCCCGCTGGTCCCAGGTTCCCCATGATGTGTATGGTCTGTACAGGTGTGTTGACCATGTGGCTGGTCTTCACAAAGTCCTCAGAGGGGTCCCAGGTAATCAGCCTGGACTTGGGGATGGTGCGGTCACTGCAGACCAACAGAATACCACAAACACATTTTGCATACAAGGGTATGGTGTAATGTGAACATAGCGGTACACTGTTTGTCTTCAAAGCAGCACGACGCATCAATGCTGCTTCAATTACATTCACTTTAAAAATAATTCACTTTGGTGAGTAACAGGGACCTACACTGGGTGTCTGTCCTGTCGTCTGTGTCTGACATTGGCCATCCTATGTGCCAGTAAGGTAGGATTGGACTTGGACCTGCGTCACCATACTCTGGGAATGCTGTAGTGAGGACATCAAAAACAGCTTTAAAACACTAATGTTTCTTTTGGACAGAAAATAGGTAAATGCTTTGTTTTGAATAATGAAATTGTCACGTCTGCTCCAGCTCCCTCTCTCTGGCGCTCGAGGTCGCCAGGCTGCTCATCATTACGCACAACTGTCACCATTTTTACGCGCACCCGCGCTTCATCGGACTCACCTGGACTCCATCACGTCATTGATTACCTCCCCTATATCTGTCACTTCCTCAGTTTCATTCCCATGTCTGCATTGTTGTTGTTTTGTTTCTCTTGTCCAGACACTGTTCGTCTCTAGTTTCATGTCTATTTATTAATAAATCCTCCCTCTATACTTGCTTCCTGACTCCCAGCGTCTTTGGTTACAGAACCGTTACTGAAATGGAGATTCTGTTGAAAACCACCCCTTCCCAATTGGTGTAGCAGTCAGAATCGGTGTAGGTGAAAATCCTGCAGTTCCATCTGCCCCTGGTCCGCTCCTGAGCCATGATCTGTGTGGTATTGTCTCTCCAGCGGAGTCTGGCATACTGACTCACTCTGGAACAAAACCACTTCATATTGTGTGCACACACACACACACACACACACACTTACTATGCAACATCAAACTATCCTAAACAGTAAATTCTTATTTGTTATAAGGACACTGACTGAACAGCTTCTCCTGCCAGCCTACCACTAACTCCTCATCATTTCTGGCTGAAACAAAACCAAGATGTTGTGGTCCATATCTAGTCACCACGAAAATGACATCTACTCAACTAAGAAGCATCTGACATATTTCTGTTTCAAAACACCTAACATCATCTTCCTGTTTCACAACAGTGTTAACACCTGATTGAGCCTGTGAGTTGAGGGTGTCCAGCTCAATGCCTCCCCTCTCCTGTTGAGTCAAACCTGCTGCTGAAGGTGTTGGGAGAGGGCTGCTGTGGATGTGGCTCTCTGAATACGGATCCTGTAAACACCATTGTAAATATAAACAAAGTAAACAGGATTCTAGCTAGCTAAATGCCATGTTTTCATGGCAAACTCAGGGATCAGGTCAAGCAATATACTGGGTGTTTATCATCATCTGCTTTGAGAGCTAACGTTAGCTAACGACAGTGTCTTGCTTGTATGGCAATGCAAGGACAAAAAGCCACACAACGGCCAACTGCAACTTACTTAATTGTAAGGTTTTTGACAGCATCCCGGGAACGATAGGCAGCCTCTCCGGTGTCGGTGCTCCAGCCGTCTGCCATGTTGTAACATTGGGAACTTTATTGATGGCTAGCTAACTAGCTAGGTTAGCAACATACACACACGCGCGCTATGTATACAGCAGCAGGCAATTTTGACAATTTTGTAGCAAGTACTTTTCGCAAGCCTCTGCTCGTTGCATGGTAACAACTGTCTGCCAGCCTGGTTGGGTTTCTGGCGAGCAATACAACTATTTATTGGTTCACTACCGCCACCTACCGTGGGATACAGTCCAGAGCAGCAGAATAAATCACCCGCACTGATAACAGGTAAGATAATATCAGTCTAATAATATTCCCTTGATGTAAAAAGTTTAAGAACCCCTGATGTAATTAATTAAGACAAAAATCTGTCTGGCACAAATAACTGCAATTTAGAAATCTTTATTGGAAATGCACGTTTCAAACAGCACAATTCAAGTACAGATGAGTGTAGCTAAATCAGATACATGCTAATTTAGTTTAAATGTGATGTATTCCTCCAGTGCCAGTTAATTTCTACTCTTTTGACATGCTTCAGACCAGATGCATGCTTCACTTCAGTGTACAATGGTCCTGAATTTGCATATCAATGTGTTTGAAGCTTTTACGTTCTGCATCTCTCTGCTGTCTTTCATCTGAAGCCATATCCTCCAAGGTCTAAACAGGTGTAGATTTCCATCTCTGTGTGGGAGACCAGATATTGCAAGGAGACCAGTAAGGGGCCCTCAACTCTTCACTTTGGCCAAAGGAGACCTAAGACCCCAATACCAGTGACACTTCCCTAAGGTTGGTGCTGTCCTTTGGATGAGACTGTTGAGACAGAGGTCTTATCTCTCTGTGGTTACTAAAGATGTCATGACATGAGTAGAGGTGTTGACCCTGCTTCTCCTGGCTATATTTCCAAGCCTAAGCATGTAAATCCAACTCATTATCATAGGCTGTATGGGGATCAATATCATTTTTATTTAAATAATGCTGCATGTCTCAAAATATAAGAATGAGACCAATATATGTATTTTGCTAATCATAGTTCCCGTCTCTGATATTATGTTTGTGTGTGTTGTAGGAATAACCAATACTCAAAATCTGTGTGTGTGTGTGGTAGAAGTAATAGTTGGCCATTATTTCTTTGAACATCTCAGTTTGGGCAGCAGCCACTCAAGAAACCTGTCAATCAAAAACCACAGGAGAATAAATAGTATTATAAACTGGGTGGTTCGATCCCTGAATGCTGATTGGCTGAAAGCCGTGGTATATTTAAGCAATAAGGCACGAGGGGGGTGTGGTATACGGCCAATATACCACAGCTAAGGACTGTTCTTTTGCACAACACAACACGGAGTGCCTGGATACAGCCCTTAGCTGTGGTATATTGACCATATACCACAAGCCCCCAAAGTTTCTTATTGCTATTATGAATTGGTTAACAACGTAATTAGAGTAGTAAAATGAAATACTTTGTCATACCTGTGGTATACGGTCTGATATACCACGACTGTCAGCCAATCAGCATTCAGGGCTCGAACCACCCAGTTTATAACGGACCGTATACCACGGGTATGACAAAATATTTATTTTTACAGCTCTAATTAAGTTGGTAACCAGTTAATAATAGCAATACGGCACCTCTGGGGTTTGTGGTATATGGCCAATATACCACGGCTAAGGGCTGTATCCAGGCACTCCGTGTTGCGTCGTGCTTAAGAACAGCCCTTAGCCGTGATATATTGGCCATATATCACACCTCCTCGTGCCTTTTGCTTAAGTTTGCACTTACACATCAGATAGCTGTTCTTTCTCTGCTACCTCATTCTATTTCTCTAATTCTCTAGTCTAGTATTCCCTGGTTATGTTCCACTTCTCCCTCCTCTCTATTTCCTCACCTCTTCTTCAGACTCTTCTTTTCCTCTTTCTTGTCCTCCTCCTTACTTTCTCCAACATTTCCCATCTGTTGCGTCTTACTAGCCTTCTCTTGCTTCAATTCCTTTTTGGCCTTGCTCTTCTTTTTCTTATTGACCTTCCCTTCCTGAATATTTTGGACAAGCAGATAAAGTAAGTTTATAGGTTCTCTTCTCTTGAGCTACTATACCTAGAGCTATACTATACTAGAGAAGGACTTATGCTATACTATAGGACTTACGGCCAATATTCCCTTCTTGTATTTCCTCTCACCTGTGGGGCCACTCCAGCCATTTCCTGGAGCAGCTTCCTGCCGGTCTCGCTCAGGTTGGTGATGGGAGCCAGGCGAGGGCTGTGGCGGTATGGGAAGTTCTCTGTTCGGGGCGGAGCGATAATGACAAGGTTGAGAGGAGTCCGAGGCCTTGGAACATTTACTGGGTAGGGAGAGCCTACAGCAGAGGGCAGGGCCCGTAGGGCTTCAGCCAGGGTCCGGTGTGCTGAGGTCACAAGAGGAGAGAGGCCATTCTTGACAGATACAGGACCTGAGACCTTCCCTGGGCTCTGTAGGACCAGAAAGTAAAGTAACATATCAGGAAAGTGCTATGTTCAACACAATCTGTAGAAATACTTTATAACTACTCTATACACATTGCAGATACATGACTACCCTCAATAAGTAATTGTCTGCACCATTTCCAATCCCCCATGTATATATATAAAACAATATTTAATATGCAGAACATACCAGGAAGTCTGACTCATCGAAGGAGTGGAGAGACAGATCATCCTCATCCATATCCCTCACATCAAGCTTTGTCACCTTTCCATTCTCAACTTTCAGCTTTGGGGTCCTCCTTTCATGATCCTCATCATCACACTGTGTATCAGAGTCAACTAGTCAGAGACCATCCTCCTCCCAGTGATGTCACTCAACAAAGACATGGACGGTAGGGTACAACTCTTTTACCTCAGATTCACAGTCAGTGAAGGAGTAGATGGAAAAGTCATCAGAACTGGAGGATGAGATCACGTCATCATATTTTCTCTCTATCAGCCGAGTCACCCTTCCAGACTGAGGACACAGAGAAAGGCATATACTCATGGCAGCCATAGAATACACTGGCATTGACCCTCAAGGAAATGTAGAATATGTAGGCAATCCAACATGGTTGTACAAGTAGTGAGTAATACATGGGTGACTGAAAATGCAATAAATGCAACTCCCATAACATTAGGGGTGGGGCAAAAGACCTTCTATAGTACAGGATTCTTTAGCATCTCGAATGGATAATTGTCAATTCAACCAAGCCAACCAAAATGGCCATATGAATACAGATTGATCTAACTGTTGTGTCTCTATGGGAACAGCAGAGATGACCTGGCTGAGAGGCTCTGGATTGATGCTCCATCCATCCCCAGATGTCTGGTCCTGCCCATAGCTCACAATGATTGGCTGTTAACAGTAAAGAATGAATTCAACACTGCTTTGCTCATTTTGGCCTTGAATTGTGTATCAATAAATAATATAAGGACTGTTATGTGGTTGAATTTGACTTACAGGCCTTTTGTGGATCTGAGGGGTCTGCACTGAATTAGACTGTCAAGACAGCATTCAATGAAGTTAGATACGGATATCTGCATTTGCTTTAATTCTGAGAACTGCAGTTTGTACATGTAGAATGCATAACTAATGTGTATGTGTTTTTGTTTCAGGTCAGATATGACTTACAGGCTTTGGCCTTCTGTGCACCTTGCCGGTTGGCCACAACATGGAATCAGGGGTGTTCACCCTCACTGGTTTCAACTGTCAACACAACACTCAATTTAAAATGTGATATTATAACAAAAACAGGACAAAACAAACAAATATTTGATATTTACCACATAAGGGCGGCGTCTTAAAGCTCTTTTGATTCTCTCATCATTACGATCCATCTTTCTTTCTGAGGGAAACATTTCCATCAATTAATTGACACAAAACACATCCTGACTCACACACAGACACACACACAAAGATGGCATCCCAAATGGCACCCTATTCCCTATATATATATATATATATATATATATATGTTGGGAAGGAGGTGCCCCAAAAGGCCAAAGACTACCTGCAACAACCTGAGTGAAGAAAACTATTGAACAGATTACATCAAATCTGAACACCGTTTATGTAGTGAATTAATGCATGGTTACGTCATTTTGGGTCACAGCTTTATGACTGCGCTTAACACGTCACAAGAAAAACGCTTGTTTGGAGCCGGACTGGTTGTAAGCTCAATAACGAACGTGATGTGCTTATTATATCTTACTGACTGAGTAATGGTTGGTTGGACGTTTTACATAGATAGGCCAACATGATATCAATAGGAAGAAACTATTCCTTGCCAAATATTTTGTTGTATTATTGTTTTACTTTGAGTAACATTAAGGGACCACAATAGAAACCGTTTACTTTATTGTGTTGTCCCTGGCCTGACACGTTTTATTTAATTAAACGGGTTTTATTATTTTATTAAATTGTCCAATCAAATATATCTAACTTTATCTAACTCACATGAGCTGTTGAGGACTCCTTGGTCATCACATTTCAGGCACAAGCCAGCAGGTGGAAGGAAGTGTCTTTAAATGCAGCAATGCCTTTAACGCACTTCATGGTCTGCGCAACAGTATCTTTGTGGTTGTGAAAGTGATTAATCCAAATGCGGAAGTTCAGTGCATTTGTTTTGGTTTAGCAAGCTAACTTCTCAAGTCTTGGCTAAAGTGTTGTGCAATATTGGAGGAAAAGTGTCGTTACTGACATTTTGTATTGTGCTTGATTATCCTCTAGTAGTTTGACAAGTATGCACTGAGCATCAACATGATCACTCGAATAGTTTAGAAAGATGTGGTTCAGAGGTTCAAGAGTTTTACTCCTGAGTTCAGGCTAACAAGTGGCATTGTTGCTGTCATTATAGTTTTGTAATGAAACAGACAGGGAGCAGGTCTCGAACCCTCGGACCTTCTAGCCCGAGGTCCGGCGCGCTATCGCCTGTACCGCAAAAGCATGCTCGTGCGGCTGAGTCAATTTCCGCATTTATAAACCCAGGATCGTTACAGTATCATCAGTTTTGTTTACAGTCACTACATATTTCGGTTCATCAGAAGATGTCTAAAGTCTTGGAACTACAGTTTTTGCCAATGGGCATGGTACCTTAGCAAGGAGGGGTTGAGTGACTCAAGAATCATGCTCAGTAGCTAGCTAGCCACTTTGAATGGGTCTGTTGTATCGTTATCTAGCTTGCTACAACGTGTAGCTAACGTTAATGACGTAACAGATTGTGCCATTAGGCTACAGCAGCAAGCTAGAGCACAACACATCAATGCCGCTGATGTCTATCAACCCGATAATATCCGTTTAATCCTCTCCTCTTTCTTTGCGGTACACAAGCTCATCACATACTCCTTCCACCACCAGACAGAGACCCAGATACTCCTCAGCATTGGGGTTCTGGTGCTCCTCTGTGGTGGGATTGAGAAGACTGTGGGCACTGTTTGGTTACTCCTCATGTTTCAGCTGCTCTCTATCAACACAGGGGTGTTGTACACAACCTTGGGGCTGGTACTGTTTGGTGCATCTGCCCAGAATCAAGTGGAGGGGTTAGTTCCTGTATCCCCCTCCCTTATGGGTATGGCCACAGTATACTCACTTATGGTTAAGGGCTTTCTTTTTTGGGGTCAGTGTACCCATGTTAGCCCTGGCCTGGCAGTTTCTGGTCACAGTAACACTTTTGGTCCCACACTCTCTTCCTCTGCAACCCCATCATA
Source organism: Oncorhynchus tshawytscha (assembly GCF_018296145.1). Classification (NCBI taxonomy): domain Eukaryota; kingdom Metazoa; phylum Chordata; class Actinopteri; order Salmoniformes; family Salmonidae; genus Oncorhynchus; species Oncorhynchus tshawytscha. The sequence continues at coordinate 39,795,553 of NC_056437.1, read as the reverse complement.
GCAGGGGGATTCTATCCTTATTCCAACCTTATTGTGGTTGAAAATAACTGTGATACACTGCAGTATGTCACAGCTTTAAGTGGGCTTAATAGTGTAGTTAAGTGGTAATATGTTTATGTGCGGTGCTGTGGTCTAAGGCACTGCATCTCAGTCTACAGTCCCTGGTTCGAATCTAGGCTGTATCACATCTGGCCGTTATTGGGAATCCCATAGGGCGGTGCACAATTGGCCCAGCTCTGTCCGGGTTTGGCCAGGGTAGGCCATCATTGTAAATAAGAATTTGTTCTTAACTGACTTGCCTAGTTAAATAAAGGTTCAATTAAAATAAATATGCTTGAAATGTGTGTTGAGTCCTCATGCTGAACATAACGGGATGTTTTGTTAGGAAAATCTACCATCACTGTGTCACACATTCTCCTTATCTTGCTCTGGTGAAACATACGGAAGGGGCTGGCACCCACTTCTAGACATGTCTGATGCTAAAGCATCAGTCCTGGATAAGAAGATGCCTTTCAGGCTGCTCAGGGACAACTCTGGTTTTAGAAGTGTTTTTTCTCCCCATCCGGTCAGATAAATAGTCCAAACAGCCAACCCAACCGCGTCCTCATGGCCCTAAAGCACACTTTTGCCTCATTTTGTATCACCTTTCAATGATACATCTGGAGGGGACAAAAATGCCATTTCAGAATGGGGGGGGTGTCTCCCTGTCCCCAGTGAAAGTTGTGCCCCTGAACATTGATGTCCTGTATGACACTACATAAATAGAGAAGGAAGACGGTCCACCCACCATGAGTACTGAGAAAGCACTAGACGCATCATTTATCCTACAAGACGAGAGGTCATTAAATTAACATAATTGCTGGATGCAAGCCAGAGTACATGATGTACTACAGTATAATGAGCAGTTTCAATAGATGATCCTCAGCTGTAATTGAATACTGTACAATAGGCACCTAGTGGTCCCCCATGATTAGTTAGGGAATCACTGTTTAGTTAGATAAGCTCTGTGTAATCTCTCCACATTCTCATTGGTTGCAGAATCATACCCAGTCCAAGCCTACGCTCCAGTTTCCTCCAACCTACAGGCTACCGAGACCACACCAAAGACATTTGAAGGCTGGGCCCACTCCTACTATACACAGGGGAGCCCTGTTGAGTTCTCAGGTTATTATGTTCACAACCATGGATATGCCCTCAAGCATAGCTTTGGGTAACGTCACGAACATGAACACAGCTGCAGCCACAGTCAAGGCCATGGACATAGTCACGGACACAGTCATTGGCAGGCATCTGCCTCTCAATCCAGCAGTCACTGGGCTCCAGTGGCTCAACATCTACATTCTCTCCAGTCGGTCTGTCAGTGCCCCCCCAGAGTTTCACAGCAAACATGCCGTTGTCTTCATTGACAGGCACCGGTGTCTTCATTGACAGATTGATAACATAGAAAACTCATTGAATGACAGCTCTCTCATTTGTTATACGTTGAAATGTAATATACTTGGACATGGGGTTTGAGGTAGTGCTTAAAAGGTACACGGTTTCTTCACTGATGCTTTTGGTTTGAAGAGTCAATCAAACTCTGAATGTTCAGGGTCAAATCACTGCAAGAAGGTTTAGATTTGTCAGTTGAATGTAAGACCACTCCTTTTGGCTTGTACTTTGTGTTGTTCTACACATACGGTAGACAAATCTCTTGGCACTCTTGATCTATACAACCTTTATAAATCAGGCAATTTATATTACACTAATGTAATTTTCTTTCCTTAACTACTTACAGCAATGAAATGAAATAGCATCCACTCACCAGTAAATTAGATCCATTACATGCAGTTTGTTGGAAATGCATCATTCAACATTATTGTAAATTCTGGAGCAGGGAGCAGTGGTTGAGGTTATCAAGAGTGTGGGCTACAAGGGCAGATTATGATGTCATCTTTAGAAACTACATGCATACCATTTCAGTCCTGGCCAACCAAGCTGTTGAGGTAGTCTTTATGACGTACATAACGCTGAAAGGAGGAAAAGAGAGGAGAGGTCATCGTCATAGAAAAGACTCTAACCTGCCTGAAAGACTATAATAATATTTCATCAGTGTACTGTATGTACATGCATAAGGACAAATCTGACATTAGGCCACTTTGGGTTACAAAAACATCTTCCCAGTTTTGATTTTGCATGAACTATAATACAAGTATTGTTACAGTGCACCAACAGTGAATAACACTACACACTCAGTCACTCACGCCCATCTGCGGCCCGCTATAACCGTTAGCTGTCTTATCGGCTGCTATCTGAATAGACAATCGGACAATTTATTTATTTATTTTTATTATTATTATTATTTTTCTTCTTGGGCCTCTATAACTATATCTATTGTTGTTGTTTTTGTGTGTGATTTGGATTAATCCCCTCTACCACACGGAACCCCACTAATCTACTGACGGAACGCAAGAGGTGGCTAATAACAGACCTCCATCCTATGCTAACTTGCTACCGATGGCCTGGCTAGCTGTCTAAATCGCCGTGACCCCCAACCAACCTCTCTACTCACTCGACTAAGCATGCCTCTCCTTAATGTCAATATGCCTTGTCCATTGCTGTTCTGGTTAGTGTTTATTGTCTTATTTCACTGTAGACCCTCTAGTCCTGCTCACTATACCTTATCCAACCTATTAGTTCCACCACGAACACATGCAATGACATCTCCTGGTTTCAATGTTTCTAGAGACAATATCTCTCTCTTCATCACTCAATACCTAGGTTTACCTCCACTGTATTCACATCCTACCATACCTTTGTCTGTACATTATCCCTTGATGCTATTTTATCGCCCCCAGAAACCTCCTTTTACTCTCTGTTCCAGACGTTCTAGACGACCAATTCTTATTGCTTTTAGCCGCACCCTTATTCTACTCCTCCTCTGTTCCTCTGGCGATGTAGAGGTGAATCCAGGCCCTGCAGTGCCTAGCTCCACTCCTATTCCCCAGGCGCTCTCTTTTGACGACTTCTGTAACCGTAATAGCCTTGGTTTCATGCATGTTAACATTAGAAGCCTCCTCCCTAAGTTTGTTCTATTCACTGCTTTAGCACACTCTGCCAACCCGGATGTTCTAGCTGTGTCTGAATCCTGGCTTAGGAAGACCACCAAAAATTCTGAAATTTTAATTCCAAACTACAACATTTTCAGACAAGATAGAACTGCCAAAGGGGGCGGTGTTGCAATCTACTGCAAAGATAGCGTGCAGGGTTCTGTCCTACTATCCAGGTCGGTACCCAAACAATTTGAACTTCTACTTTTAAAAATCCACCTCTCTAAAAACAAGTCTCTCACCGTTGCCGCCTGCTATAGACCACCCTCTGCCCCCAGCTGTGCTCTGGACACCATATGTGAACTGATTGCCCCCCATCTATCTTCAGAGCTAGTGCTGCTAGGCGACCTAAACTGGAACATGATGAACACCCCAGCCATCCTACAATCTAAACTTGATGCCCTCAATCTCACACAAATTATCAATGAACCTACCAGGTACCTCCCCAAAGCCTTAAACACGGGCACCCTCATAGATATCATCCTAACCAACTTGCCCTCTAAATACACCTCTGCTGTCTTCAATCAAGATCTCAGCGATCACTGCCTCATTGCCTGCATCCGTAATGGGTCAGCGGTCAAACGACCTCCACTGATCACTGTCAAACGCTCCCTGAAACACTTCAGCGAGCAGGCCTTTCTAATCGACCTGACCGGGGTATCCTGGAAGGATATTGATCTCATCCCGTCAGTAGAGGATGCCTGGATATTAAAAAAAAAAAAAGCCTTCCTAACCATCTTAAATAAACATGCCCCATTCAAGAAATTTAGAACCAGGAACAGATATAGCCCTTGGTTCTCCCCAGACCTGACTGCCCTTAACCAACACAAAAACATCATACGGCGTTCTGCATTAGCATCGAACAGCCCCCGTGATATGCAGCTGTTCAGGGAAGCTAGAAACCATTATACACAGGCAGTTAGAAAAGCCAAGGCTAGCTTTTTCAAGCAGAAATTTGCTTCCTGCAACACTAACTCAAAAAAGTTCTGGGACACTGTAAAGTCCATGGAGAATAAGAACACCTCCTCCCAGCTGCCCACTGCACTGAAGATAGGAAACACTGTCACCACTGATAAATCCACCATAATTGAGAATTTCATTAAGCATTTTTCTACGGCTGGCCATGCTTTCCACCTGGCTACTCCAACCCCGGTCAACAGCACTGCACCCCCCACAGCAACTCGCCCAAGCCTTCCCCATTTCTCCTTCTCCCAAATCCGTTCAGCTGATGTTCTGAAAGAGCTGCAAAATCTGGACCCCTACAAATGAGCCGGGCTAGACAATCTGGACCCTTTCTTTCTAAAATGATCTGCCGAAATTGTTGCCACCCCTATTACGAGCATGTTCAACCTCTCTTTCGTGTCGTCTGAGATTCCCAAAGATTGGAAAGCAGCTGCGGTCATCCCCCTCTTCAAAGGGGGGGACACTCTTGACCCAAACTGCTACAGACCTATATCTATCCTACCATGCCTTTCTAAGGTCTTCGAAAGCCAAGTCAACAAACAGATTACCGACCATTTTGAATTTCACCATACCTTCTCTGCTATGCAATCTGGTTTCAGAGCTGGTCATGGGTGCACCTCAGCCACGCTCAAGGTCCTAAACGATATCTTAACTGCCATCGATAAGAAACATTACTGTGCAGCCGTATTCATTGATCTGGCCAAGGCTTTCGACTCTGTCAATCACCACATCCTCATCGGCAGACTCGACAGCCTTGGTTTCTCAAATGATTGCCTCGCCTGGTTCACCAACTACTTCTCTGATAGAGTTCAGTGTGTCAAATCGGAGGGTCTTGCTGTCCGGACCTCTGGCAGTCTCTATGGGGGTGCCACAGGGTTAAATTCTTGGACCGACTCTCTTCTCTGTATACATCAACGAGGTCGCTCTTGCTGCTGGTGAGTCTCTGATCCACCTCTACGCAGACGACACCATTCTGTATACTTCTGGCCCTTCTTTGGACACTGTGTTAACAACCCTCCAGGCAAGCTTCAATGCCATACAACTCTCCTTCCGTGGCCTCCAATTGCTGCCCGCCTGTCCAACATCACTACTCTGGATGGCTCTGACTTAGAATACGTGGACAACTACAAATACTTAGGTGTCTGGTTAGACTGTAAACCCTCCTTCCAGACCCATATCAAACATCTCCAATCCAAAGTTAAATCTAGAATTGGCTTCCTATTTCGCAACAAAGCATCCTTCACTCATGCTGCCAAACATACCCTTGTAAAACTGACCATCCTACCAATCCTCGACTTTGGCGATGTCATTTACAAAATAGCCTCCAATACCCTACTCAACAAATTGGATGCAGTCTATCACAGTGCAATTCGTTTTGTCACCAAAGCCCCATATACTACCCACCATTGCGACCTGTACGCTCTCGTTGGCTGGCCCTCGCTTCATACTCGTCGCCAAACCCACTGGCTCCATGTCATCTACAAGACCCTGCTAGGTAAAGTCCCCCCTTATCTCAGCTCGCTGGTCACCATAGCATCACCCACCTGTAGCACGTGCTCCAGCAGGAAAATCTCTCTGGTCACCCCCAAAACCAATTCTTTCTTTGGCCGCCTCTCCTTCCAGTTCTCTGCTGCCAATGACTGGAACGAACTACAAAAATCTCTGAAACTGGAAACACATATCTCCCTCACTAGCTTTAAGCACCAACTACTGTCAGAGCAGCTCACAGATTACTGCACCTGTACATAGCCCACCTATAATTTAGCCCAAACAACTACCTCTTTCCCTACTGTATTTATTTTATTTATTTATTTTGCTCCTTTGCACCCCATTATTTTTTATTTCTACTTTGCACATTCTTCCACTGCAAATCTACCATTCCAGTGTTTTACTTGCTGTATTGTATTTACTTTGCCACCACGGCCTTTTTTTGCCTTTACCTCCCTTATCTCACCTCATTTGCTCACATCGTATATAGACTTGTTTATACTGTATTATTGACTGTATGTTTGTTTTACTCCACGTGTAACTCTGTGTCACTTTATCTTGGCCAGGTCACAATTGTAAATGAGAACTTGTTCTCAACTTGCCTACCTGGTTAAATAAAGGTGAAATAAATAAATAAAATAAAGACCATATTCAAATGAATAAAAACAAAAATAGAAAATGGTTTCCCATCTCAAGAGATTAAATAAAAAAATGACTACAATAAGTGCCTATTAAGTAAAGGCTGACCATAACAGGGTTTCTTATTATATTTTTTTGTAATTTTTTTTCTTTTAACCCCTTTATCTCCCCAATTTTCATGGTATCCAATTGGTAGTTAGTCTTGTCTCATTGCTGCAACTCCCTACGGACTCGGGAGAGGCGAAGGTAGAGAGCCATGCGTCCTCCGAAACATGACCCTGCCAAGCTGCACTGCTTCCTGACACAATGCCCGCTTAACCCGGAAGTCAGCCACACCAATGTGTCGGAGGAAACACCGTACACCTGTGTGAACTTCATCTTCGTGGCACGCTAGCCTTCGTCTGGCGACCGTGTCAGCATGCATGCGCCCGGCCCGCCACAGGAGTTGCTAGAGCGCAATGGGACAAGGACATCCCTGCCAGACAAACCCTCCCCTAACCAGGACGACGCTGGGACAATTGTGTGCCAACCCATGGGTCTCCTGGACTCGAACCAGGATCTATAGCGGCACAGCTAGCAACTGCGATGCAGCGCCTAAGACCACTGCGCCACTCGGGAGGCAGGGTTTCATATTAAATCATGCATAAATCCCTTGTGACAAGGGGAATGGAAGCTTTTGAATTGGACGTTTCAGACAAAAAATGAAATTGCTAAAAAATGTCTAGCCTTATCTATTGGTAACAGGGTTGACGTATTATGCTCGACACACTAAGTTTTCCACCACAAAACAGAACTAGCACCTGCATTTTGGAGCTATGTCTAAAAAGCTTTTTGTCTTTTACAACTCTCCCATTCACCTGTGTGAACTTCATCTTCGTGGCATGCTAGCCTTTTACCGGCTGCGGAGAGCCTTTTCTCTTTGCATTTTGTTGTGCACCAGGTTATCATGTCTTTCCATGTTCTGTTTGTGAGAGCTGGCTCTGACCCATAACAGTCAATCCTCTTTGCCGGGAACCTTCTTTAGCACTTTACATTTTCCCAAATGCTTCCAAACTGATGCTTTCTCACAGCTGCTCTTAGTCTTGGGTTGAGAAGTCATTCTCCAAACCTAATCGTAAACAAAGAAACAATTAAAACACATGACGGTCCAACACAATAGGGGAGGGGGGCATAGGGAAGGTAAGGGAGAGGAGATAAAAAGAAAAGACTTCCTCCGTGTCAGGTAAGCAGTCTCGAAGTGTACCCTCACCAACTTACCGGACTGAGTGAGTTCTGAACATCCCTCGCTGTCCTCTGTTCCTGCATCCAAGTCTTCTTGGGCCTCTTTCTGGTGTCTGTCTTGACTCTTTAGTACGTTTTCTCAGTTCTTTCCCAGGCTTGCCTGAAAAACACAAAAGGATGGAACATACATAAGAGTAACAACAAATCCACATATTAGCAAGCAACGACATTACATTTTTGCTCAGCCTGGTAAGTTTGACGGTAGACTGCGGATGTTCCCTTGCTTACAAAAGCAGCCGGTGTCTACTGTCACAGAATTACCAGGATGAGTGCGTTCTGAACACCTGTCACTCGAGCTTTCGCTGTCAGGTTCATACTCACCGATACAGTCAGTGTCACTTAGCTGGTGTTTTGTATCATATTTGTACAACTGACGAAACTATGAAAAAAACTTCCTGATAGTTGCCGATTGTATTTTCAATCTACATAAGGCAGGTTTTGCATTGGTGGGGCTTTGGCTTGCTTGGTGACGTCACCAGGTGGTCTAAGTTAATAGACCAATTACAAAGAGTTTGAAATCTCTCTGCCAATAACAGCTCATTTTGAGGTTACATTTCCCTCCCATAAGTGGATTGATCCATGTTTAACCACATTGAAGTAAAACAAGCTTATATGCTGAGTTCTGATGGGGTACAACTGTTGAACTAAGCTCATGAGGCATTTATAAGATATATTCTTCAAGAAACAATGGGTATATATATATATATCATTCAATTGCAGGTCCAAAAATGGATTTTGCAACTGCCGATTGCAACTTTAAAATGCAGGAAATGGGGGGGTGGTTGACGGTTGGCTTACATACCCTGGCACGAGAGATTCCTGCTTTTATCCATGTTCTGAGGAGAACAATTTTAAAATAGACATGTCATTAATACATGTATAGTATGACAGATTACCTATGACAGCAACAACTGTCTCTCCCAATCAAACCTTCCCTTCTAGCACCGCACTGTCTCTGCCAGTCCTGCAGCAAATAAAACATGTTTTCACAAACAAAAAAATGTATTTGGACCATATGGATATCCATATTGAATAGTGAAATATTCCCAATGCCTTTCCCTAGCTGCCATTTCAAAATACAATCACCTCTAAACAAAATGTCTCACATTGTGACTTGTGCAAATAACTCGGCATGCCACAGGAAAGCAACCGAGCTGGGGCTACATTTGCATTACAATGTAGCTAGCTACCAGTAGCTAGTTTAGCATTACTCCTATGGAGTTATTTAACATTATGCACAACACAACATTCTTCCATATGAGAACATCTAAGACATCATAGCAAAGATAAGCAATGCAATAATAATCCATTCCGAAATGTATTAATGTCTACTCCAGCGACCTTTAGCAGCTAGCTGGCTAATTAACCTATCAGTATAGCCAGGAAAAATGGCTCAATGGCTAGCTGCTAGCAAGCTAACAAAATGCTTCAACATAGCTAATACTTTTCCATTCATCGACGAAATGTAGCCCGCTACAGCTACATTGGCCGAGTTATTGTTAAATAATAACGAAGCTAGGTAAATTCATTTAAAATAATATCGCTAGTAACTGCAAAATACTTACAGCTGAAATACACTGCTGTTTTCTTTATGAGCATGGTGAACTGAGGAAGCCGCATCCACGTGTAGTGTTGTGGGGGAGGGGACAAGTTCCCCAAATAGACCCTGGCTTTGAATCAGGTTTGAATTCCCCCCTCGAATGGTCCTTGTTAGGTTTGGGGAGGGGAAGCTGATCCTAGATCTGGATCTAGGGAAAACTTCGCACCAGCACATGCAAAAGAGAGATGGGAGAAGGGGAGAGAGAGCGTTGCTCTCAGGATTGACAGATCATGTACAAAATCTACCAGTAAGAAATTGGTTGTGTACACGTGAGAGACTTGCTATAAAGACGTGTGGGGGCATGCTCTCCCAAAGGAAGGAGGTCTCAACTGACTCACGTTCTGTAGCAACTTTAATCCAACACCTAGCGACAACATCGAGAGGTTTGGACATCTTGGCGTAGCACTTAAGGTGTTGGCTTGACAGTTGATGGACCCAGGTCCAAAACCTGTTTGGGGCGACCGCCTGAATTCACTAAAATATATTTGTTTGCCTACGGGCAGGGAGACCCTGGTTTGAGACAAAAAGGGGCATTACACCATTGATGTTTGCAAAAAAACACTACATCACATGCCACCCCGATCTCCTTCTGCTTAATATACATATTTTTTCCTACAAATGATGGGGATGAGGGCCCGTTCAGGTGTCTGAGTCTGTCTCATGACCTGTTAATGAGGTAGTCCTGCGTGCAACTTTAAAATCAGTGTCACCCTCAGCTCAAGAGGGCATTACCTCTTGGTCTAATGGTCAAGACACTGGTTTTTCCCATGGGAGGCCCAGGTACAGATCCTGCCCATGAAATGTGCACACCTCTCCCAAAAAACAGCCTTGCTCAGTCAGAGGCCCTAACCCACTTTAACCCCAACTTGCTATTACAGTTGGCGTGTGATGCATCGCCTTATGGTGTTGGTGCGGTTGTCTCACACATCATGCCATCAGGTGAAGAAAGGCCAATTGCTTTCGCACCACGGACCTTAAGTAAAGCCGAGAGCAATTATGCACAGACAGAGCGTGAAGCACTCGACATTGTGTCTGGAGTTAAGAAATTGAATCAGTTTCTGTTTTGCCAACGACTCACACTGCTGACGGACCATAGACCCCTTACCTCAATCTTTGGTCCCCACACCGGCATTCCGTCGCTTGCAACCAGCCACATGCAGCGATGGCCGTTATTGTGATCTGCTCACCAGTACGATATCAAGTACAGAAGGTCTGAGCAGCACTGCAATGCAGACGGCCTCTCAAGGCTTCTCTTACCTGTCGCACACACTGAGCACTCCCAGGCTGAAATCTTCTACTTCAAGGAAGTGACGAGCACCCCAGTTACATCTGTCCAAGTGAAAAAGTTCACCCACACTGATCCAGTGATGTCTGAGGTCATGGACATTGTCACTCGTGGAAAAGGAGAGATGTCAGACAGCCTACAACCTTACCTAGTGAGGAGAAACAAGCTCACAGTTCAGTTTGGATGCTTGCTATGGGGTTTTCGAGTCATCATACCGCCGCCACTGAGAAGGCAGGTGCTTGAAGAACTCCATTCAGGGCACTGTGGCATGGTGCGAATGAAGGAGATTGTATGCAGCTACTTTTGGTGGCCAGGTCTGGACGCAGCTATCGAAGACAAGGTCAAGTCATGTTCGGCATGTCAAAAGATGAGGAAAATGCCTCAGCTAGCACCACTACACCCATGGGACTTCCCAGAGGAGCCTTGGCAGCGAGTCCACGTGGACTATGCAGGCCCACTGGAGTATCATATGTTATTAGTCGCAGTTGACGCACACAGCAAATGGCCTGAGGTCACAGTGATGAAGAGCACCTCAGCGGAGAGAACCATCGAAGAGCTACGGTCAATCTTCAGTCACTTCGGCTTGCCAACGCAACTCATTAGTGATAATGGCCCCCAACTGGTGTCTGAAGAGTTCCGGTCATTCATGGAAGCAAATGGAATTCAGCACATCAAGTCAGCGCCGTATCACCTTGCAACGAACGGCCTCGCTGAAAGGTATGTCCAAACGATGAAGCAAGCTTTAAAATCATCACAAGGGAACGACTCCCTCAATAGGCTTCTAAACACCTTTCTGTTAACCTACAGAAACACTCCCCACGCTACAACCAAAGTGGCACCTGCGTCAGCCATGAAGAAAAGACAGCTTCGCACGCGACTCAACCTCCTGAGACCTCCAAAGACGAGACAGGTTGTACAGACACAACAGAGAGCACAGGTGGAGAGACAGAGCAAAGCAAAAGACAGAAGCTTCATAGCTGGAGAGAGAGTTCTTGCTCGGAACTACTGCAAAGGTCCAAATACCAGCCACAGTGGACGCACAAACAGGACCTGTGTCCTACACAGTTCACACACCGGAAAACATCATCTGGAGGATACAAGTGGATCAACTGGTGCCAGGAACAAACCTCAAGAGATGACTCCTGTCAAGTGACAAACCAAGATCAGCTACTGGAGACCTAACATGACTACGAGCTATCACCTGAACATCCACTGCAGCAACCTACAAATGTGGAAAGTGCTCCAGACTCACCTGAACCAGCCAGAGTTCCTACTCAGGGTACTGTTGCACCCCAGTCTGGGAATACACCATCACCACTCAGACTCAGAGATAATGTGACTGTAGACTCAACTGTACATCGTCATTACCCTGCAAGAGAAAGAATACCCCCTGACAGGTTGACTATTTAGTTCAGACTAACCTCCGACATTAGGGAAGAATACACCCCAGGGTTAAGTCTGGGGCCTGAGGCAGTCTACCCTCTATTCCTAATTTAGAAAAGGTTATTCTGAAAAGTTCATTTATTTACATTAAGATAACTTATATTAAAAATAAGACAATAGGCAAAACAGTTAATATTGACTTTTTCCTAATGAGTCACCAGAGGTAGAGGAATATGTTGTGTATTGATATTCTAGTTTTGTCCCTTTAGGGCACCTGTAACCCCCCTTGCTTACCTACATTGAAATGCTTGGAATGTTCTTCCTGTGAAACGCATTAAACAATTCCCACGTTAATTTCTACTCCCGTCTCATGTCCTGTACTTATATTAGTTGTATAAGTAATACAGTGTGCTATACAACAGGACGCTTATAAGAAATCCCAATATGCCCTCAGACGAACCATCAAATAGACAAAATGTCAATACAGGACTAAGATTGAACCGTACTACAACGGCTCCGACGCTCGTCAGATGTGGCAGGGCTTGCAAACTATAACAGACTACAAAGGGAAGCACAGCCGAGAGCTGCCCAGTGACACGAGCCTACCAGATGAGCTAAATATCTAATATGCTCGCTTCGAGGCAAGTAACAATGAAACATGCATGAGAGCATCAGCTGTTCCGGACGACTGTGTGATCACGCTCTCCGCAGCCGATGTAAGACCTTTAAATAGGTCAACATTCACAAGGCCGCAGGGCCAGACGGATTACCAGACCGTATACTCCGAGCATGCGCTGACCAACTGGCAAGTGTCTTCACTGACATTTTCAACCTCTCCCTGTCTGAGTCTGTACTACCAACATGTTTCAAGCAGACCACCATAGTCCCTGTGCCCAAAATCACGAAGGAAACCTGCCTAAATGACAACCAACCCGTAGCACTCACGTCTGTAGCCATGAAGTGCTTTGAAAGGCTGGCCATGGCTCACATCAACACCATTATCCCAGAAACCCTAGATCCAATCCAATTTGCATACCGGACCAACAGATCCACAGATGATTCAATCTCTATTGCACTCCACACTGCCGTTCACACATGGACAAAAGGAGCACCTATGTGAGAATGCTAGTCATTGACTAAATCTCAGCGTTTAACACCATAGTGCCCTCAAAGCTCATCACTAAGCTAAGGACCCTGGGACTAAACACCTCCCTCTACAACTGGATCCTGGATTTCCTGACGGGCGCGCCACGCTGATCCTCAACACGGGGGCACCTCTAGGGTGCATGCTCAGTCCCCTCCTGTACTACCTGTTCACTCATGACTGCACGGCCAGGCACGACTCCAACACCATCATTAAGTTTGCCGATGACAACAGTGATCCTGATCACCGACAACGATGAGAAAGCCTATAAGGAGGTCAGAGACCTGACAATGTGGTGCAAGGACAACAACCTCTCCCTCAATGTTATCAAGACAAAGGAGATGATTGTGGACTACAGGAAAATGAGGACAAACCACGCCCCTATTCTCATCGACGGGGCTGTAGTAGAGCAGGTTGAGAGCTTCAAGTTCCTTGGTGTCCACATCACCAAACTATCATGGTCCAAACACACCAAGAGTCATGAAGAGGGCACAACAAAGCCTATTCCCCCACAAGAGACTGAAAAGATTTGTCATGGGTCCTCAGATCCCCAAACAATTCTACAGCTGCACCATCGAGAGCATCCTGACTGGTTGAATCACTGCCTGGTATGGAAACTGGTCGGACTTTGACCGCAAGGCACTACAGAGGGTAGTGCGTACGGCCCAGTACATCACTGGAGCCAAGCTTCCTGGAATCCAGGACCTCTATACCAGGCGGTGTCAGAAGAAGGCCCTAAAAACTATCAAAGACTCCAGCCACCCTAGTCATAGATTGTTCTCTCTGCTACCAAATGGCAAGCGGTACCGGAGCGCCAAGTCTAGGTCCAAAAGACTTCTTAACAGCTTCTACCCCCAAGCCATAAGACTCCTGAACAGCTAATCAAATGGCTACCCAGACTTTTTGCACCCCCCCTACTGTTTTAAGCTGCTGCTACTCTCTGCATAGTCACTTTACCTCTACCTACATGTACATATTACCTCTATTACCTCAACTAACTGGTGCCCCCGCACATTGACTCTGTACCGGTACCCCTGTATATAGCCTCGCAATTGTTATTTTACTGCTGCTCTCTAATTATTTGTTACTTTTATTTCCATTATCTATATTCGGCGCATGTGACAAATAAAATTGGATTTGAGATGACCTTTGCTGATGAAACAACTTGTGTTAAGGATCTGTCACAAACTACATGCATACCATTTCAGTCCTGGCCAACCAAGCTGTTGAGGTAGTCTTTATGACGTACATAACGCTGAAAGGAGGAAAAGAGAGGAGAGGTCATCGTCAAAGAAAATACTCTAACCTGCCTGAAAGGCTATAATAATATTTCATCAGTGTACTGTATGTACATGCATAAGGACAAATCTGACATGAGGCCACTTTGGGATACAAAAACATCTTCCAAGTTATGATTTTGGGATGAATTATAATACTATTATTATGAACTATATTCATAACTATATTATGAACTATAATACTAAGTATTATTACAGTGCACCAACAGTGAATAACACTACACACTCAGTCACTCACGTCTATATATGCACTGTTGCTGTTCCGTCTCCTCTGGTCTGACGCCACACCTCCCTCTTCTCCCCCTCCGTCTCAACCTTGGGTGCAAACACACAGCATCATAACACAGTAAATGGCTGGGAATGTATGAATTCTGCTACCAAGTAAGTGACCCTTACTTGAGCTAGGGGTAAAACATTTTGACTTCAGCGGGTGCGGGTCACTGGCCTGTAGGGCTCCTTGCCTTTGTTGAAGTCTGGTTTGATGGTAACCACTCCATTTCCATCTGCTCTTATCGTGCACAAGCATTCCTTCTCCTTTTGGCCACGTCTGAGAAATACAATAACAAAATGCCACTTTTCAATGCCTGAATTGGAATCTACTTCAAAGTTATTACATACAAAGCAGTGTAATAAGTGCATAGCCTACATAGTGGTTTTTCCCCATGTGCTACTCACTTGCCCGGTGGTCCCAGGTCCCCATGATGTGCATGGTCTGTACAGGTGTGTTGACCATGTGGCTGGTCTTCACAAAGTCCTCCGAGGGCTCCCAGGTAATCAGCCTGGACTTGGGGATGGTGCGGTCACTGCAGACCAACAGAATACCACAAACATATTTTGCATACTAGGGTATGGTGTAATGTGAACATACCAATACACTGTTTGTCTTCAAAGCAGCAGGACGCATCAATGCTGCTTCAATTACATTCACTTTAATAATAATTCACTTTGGTGAGTATAAGGGACCTACACTGGGTGTTTGTCCTGTCGTCTGTGTCTGACATTGGCCATCCTATGTGCCAGTAAGGTAGGATTGGACTTGACCTGCGTCACCATACTCTGGGAATGCTGTAGTGAGTACATCAAAAACAGCTTTAAAACACTAACGTTTCTTTTGGACAGAAAATAGGTAAATGCTTTGTTTTGAATAATGAAATTGTCACGTCTGCTCCAGCTCCCTCTCTCTGGCGCTCGAGGTCGCCAGGCTGCTCATCATTACGCACAACTGTCACCATAATTACGTGCACCAGCGCTTCATCGGACTCACCCGGACTCTGTTTCTCTTGTCCAGACTCTGTTCTTCTTTAGTTTCATGTTTATTTATTAATAAATACTCCCCCTATACTTGCTTCCCGTCTCCCAGCGTCTTTGGTTACAGAACCGTTACAGAAATTGAGATTCTGTTGAAAACCACCCCTTCCCAATTGGTGTAGCAGTCAGAATCGGTGTAGGCGAAAATCCTGCGGTTCCGTCTGCCCCTGCTCCGCTCCTGAGCCATGATCTCTGGAACAAAACCACTTCATATTGTACACACACACACACACCTTAGTATGCAACAAACTATCCTAAACAGTAAATTCTTATTTGTTATAAGGACACTGACTGAACAGCTTCTCCTGCCAGCCTACCACTAACTCCTCATCATTTCTGGCTGAAACAAAACCAAGATGTTGTGGTCCATATCTAGCCACCACGAAAATAACATCTACTCAACTAAGAAGCATCTGACATCTTTCTGTTTCAAAACAGTGTTAACACCTGATTGAGCCTGTGAGTTGAGGGTGTCCAGCTCAATGCCTCCCCTCTCCTGTTGAGTCCAAACCTGCTGCTGAAGGTGTTGGGAGAGGGCTGCTGTGGAGGTGGCTCTCTGAATACGGATCCTGTAAACACCATTGTAAATATAAACAAAGTAAACAGAATTCTAGCTAGCTAAATGCCATGTTTTCATGGCAAACTCAGGGATCAGGTCAAGCAATATACTGGGTGTTTATCATCATCATCTGCTTTGAGAGCTAACGTTAGCTAACGACAGTGTCTTGCTTGTATGGCAATGCAAGGACTAAAAGCCACACAAACGCCAACTGCAACTTACTTAATTGTAAGGTTTTTGACAGCATCCTGGGAACGATAGGCACCCTCTCCGGTGTCGGTGCTCCAGCCGTCTGCCATGTTGTAACATTAGGAACTTTATTGATGGCTAGCTAGCTAGCTAGGTTAGCGACATACACACGCGCGCGCTATGTATACAGCAGCAGGCAATTTAGCCAATTTTGGAACTAGTACTTTTCACAAGCGTCTGCTCGTTGCATGGTAACAACTGTCTGCCAGCCTGGTTGGGTTTCTGGCGAGCAATACAACTATTTATTGGTTCACTACCGCCACCTACCGTGGGATACAGTCCAGAGCAGCAGAATAAACCCCCCCACTGATAACAGGTAGGATAATATCAGTACAATAATATTCCCTTGATGTAAAAAGTTTAAGAACCCCTGATGTAATTAATTAAGAGAAGAATCTGTCTGACACAAATAATTGCAATTTAAAAAGCTTTATTGGAAATGCACGTTTCAAACAGCACAATTCAAGTACAGATAAGTGTAGCTACATCAGATACATGCTAATTTAGTTTAAATGTGATGTATTCCTTCAGTCCCAGTTCATTTCTACTCTTTTGACATGATTCAGACCAGATGTATGCTCCACTTCAGTGTACAATGGTCCTGAATTTGCATATCAATGTGTTTGAAGCTTTTACGTTCTGCATCTCTCTGCTGTCTTTCATCTGAAGCCATATCCTCCAGGGTCTAAACAGGTGTAGATTTCCATCTCTGTGTGGGAGACCGGATATTGCAAGGAGACCAGTAAGGGCCACTCAACTCTTCACTTTGGCCAAAGGAGACCTAAGACCCCAAAACCAGTGACACTGCCCTAAGGTTGGTGCTGTCCTTTGGATGAGACTGTGGAGACAGAGGTCTTATCTCTCTGTGGTTACTAAATAGGTCATGGCACTTGTGACATGAGTAGAGGTGTTGACCCTGCTTCTCCTGGCTATATTTCCAAGCCTAAACATGTAAATCCAACTCATTATCATGGGCTGTATGGGGATCAATATCATTTAAAAAAAATAATGCTGCATGTCTCAAAATATAAGAATGAGACCAATATATGTATTTTGCTAATCATAGTTCCTGTCTCTAAAATTACGTTTGTGTGTGTTGTAGGAGTAACCAATACTCAAAATCTGTGCGTGTGTGTGTGTGTTATATACAGTGCCTTGCGAAAGTATTCGGCCCCCTTGAACTTTGCGACCTTTTGCCACATTTCAGGCTTCAAACATAAAGATATAAAACTGTATTTTTTTGTGAAGAATCAACAACAAGTGGGACACAACCATGAAGTGGAACGACATTTATTGGATATTTCAAACTTTTTTAACAAATCAAAAACTGAAAAATTAGGCGTGCAAAATGATTCAGCCCCTTTACTTTCAGTGCAGCAAACTCTCTCCAGAAGTTCAGTGAGGATCTCTAAATGATCCAATGTTGACCTAAATGACTAATGATGATAAATACAATCCACCTGTGTGTTATCAAGTCTCCGTATAAATACACCTGCACTGTGATAGTCTCAGAGGTCCGTTAAAAGCGCAGAGAGCATCATGAAGAACAAGGAACACACCAGGCAGGTCCGAGATACTGTTGTGAAGAAGTTTAAAGCCGGATTTGGATACAAAAAGATTTCCCAAGCTTTAAACATCCCAAGGAGCACTGTGCAAGCGATAATATTGAAATGGAAGGAGTATCAGACCACTGCAAATCTACCAAGACCTGGCCGTCCTTCTAAACTTTCAGCTCATACAAGGAGAAGACTGATCATAGATGCAGCCAAGAGGCCCATGATCACTCTGGATGAACTGCAGAGATCTACAGCTGAGGTGGGAGACTCTGTCCATAGGACAACAATCAGTCGTATATTGCACAAATCTGGCCTTTATGGAAGAGTGGCAAGAAGAAAGCCATTTCTTAAAGATATCCATAAAAAGTGTCATTTAAAGTTTGCCACAAGCCACCTGGGAGACACACCAAACATGTGGAAGAAGGTGCTCTGGTCAGATGAAACCAAAATGTAACTTTTTGGCAACAATGCAAAACGTTATGTTTGGCGTAAAAGCAACACAGTTCATCACCCTGAACACACCATCCCCACTGTCAAACATGGTGGTGGCAGCATCATGGTTTGGGCCTGCTTTTCTTCAGCAGGGACAGGGAAGATGGTTAAAATTGATGGGAAGATGGATGGAGCCAAATGCAGGACCATTCTGGAAGAAAACCTGATGGAGTCTGCAAAAGACCTGAGACTGGGACGGAGATTTGTCTTCCAACAAGACAATGATCCAAAACATAAAGCAAAATCTACAATGGAATGGTTCAAAAATAAACATATCCAGGTGTTAGAAGGGCCAAGTCAAAGTCCAGACCTGAATCCAATCGAGAATCTGTGGAAAGAACTGAAAACTGCTGTTCACAAATGCTCTCCATCCAACCTCACTGAGCTCGAGCTGTTTTGCAAGGAGGAATGGGAAACAATTTCAGTCTCTCGATGTGCAAAACTGATAGAGACATACCCCAAGCGACTTACAGCTGTAATCGCAGCAAAAGGTGGCGCTACAAAGTATTAACTTAAGGGGGCTGAATAATTTTGCACGCCCAATTTTAAGGTTTTTGATTTGTTAAAAAGTTTGAAATATCCAATAAATGTCGTTCCACTTTATGATTGTGTCCCACTTGTTGTTGATTCTTCACAAAAAAATACAGTTTTATATCTTTATGTTTGAAGCCTGAAATGTGGCAAAAGGTCGCAAAGTTCAAGGGGGCCGAATACTTTCGCAAGGCACTGTATATGTGTGTGTGTGTGTGTGTGGTAGAAGTAATAGTTGGCCATTATTTCTTTGAACATCTCAGTTTGGGCAGCAGCCACTGAAGAAACCTGTCAATCAAAAACCACAGGAGAATAAACAGTATTATAAACTGGGTGGTTCGATCCCTGAATGCTCATTGGCTGAAAGGCGTGGTATATTTAAGCAATAACGCACGAGGGCGTGTGGTATACGGCCAATATACCACAGCTAAGGGCTGTTCTTACGCACAACACGGAGTGCCTGGATACAGCCCTTAGCCGTGGTATATTTGCCATATACCACAACCTCGCAAGGTTTCTTATTGCTATTATGAACTGGTTAACAACGTAATTGGAGCAGTAAAATTAAATACTTTGTCATACCTGTGGTATACGGTCTGTTATAAACTCTTTTACCTCAGATTCACAGTCAGAAGGAGTAGATTGAAAAGTCATCAGAACTGGAGGATGAGATCACGTCATCATATTTTCTCTCTATCAGCCGAGTTACCCTTCCATACTGAGGAGACAGGGAAAGGCATGTACTCATGGCAGCCATAGAATACACTGGCATTGACCCTCAAGGAAATGTAGAGTATGTAGGGAGTCCAACATGGTTGTACAAGTAGTGAGTAATACATGGGTGACTGAAAATGCAATAAATGCAACTCCCATAACATTAGGGGTGGGGCTAAAGACCTTCCACAGTATGGGATTCTTTAGCATCTTGAATGGATGATTGTCAATTCAACCAAGCCAACCAAAATGGCCATATGAATCAACAGATTGATCTATCTGTTGTGTCTCTATGGGAACAGCAGAGATGACCTGGCTGAGAGGCTCTGGATTGATGCTCCATCCATCCCCAGATGTCTGGTCCTGCCCATAGCTCACAATGATTGGCTGTTAACAGTAAAGAATGAATTCAACACTGCTTTGCTCATTTTGGCCTTTAATTGTGTATCAATAAATAATATAAGGAGTGTTATGTGGTTGAATTTGAATGTTACTTACAGGTTTTTTGTGGATCTGAGTGGTCTGCACTGAAGTAGACTGTTCAGACAGCATTCAAGGAGGTTACATAGGGACATCTGCATTGCTTTAATTCTGATAACTGCAGTTTGTACATGTAGAATGCATAACTAATGTGTATATGTTTTTGTTTCAGTCAGATATGACTTACAGGCTTTGGCCTTCTGTGCACCTTGCCGGTTGGCCACAACACAGTTTCAGGGGAGTTCACCCTCACTGGTTTCAACTGTCAACACAAAACTCAATTTAAAATGTGATAATATAACAGGACAAAACAAACAAATATTTGATATTTACCACATAAGGGCGACTTCTTAAAGCTCTTTTTATTCTCTCATCATTACGATCCATCTTTCTTTCTGAGGGAAACATTTCCATCAATTAATTGACACAAAACACATCCTGACTCACACACAGACACACACACAAAGATGGCATCCCAAATGGCACCCTATTCACTATATATGTATATAATATATGTTGGGAAGGAGGTGCCCCAAAAGGCCAAAGATTACCTGCAACAACCTGAGTGAAGAAAACTATTGTACAGATTAAATCAAATCTGAACACAGTTTATGTCGTGAATGAATGCATGGTTACGTCATTTTAGGTCACAGCTTTATGACTGCGTTTAATGTGTCACAAGAAAAATGCTTGTTTGGAGCCGGATTGGTGTTATCGTCTTTTCACTGGTTGTAGCTGAATAACGAACGTGATGTGCTTATTATATCTTACTGACTGAGTAATGGTTGTATCGATGGTTGGTTGGACGTTTTACGTAGATAGGCCAACATGATATCAATAGGAAGAAACCATTCCTTGCCAAATGTTTTTTGTATTATTGTTTTACTTTGAGTAACATTAAGGGACCACAATGGAAGCCGTTTACTTTATGGTGTTGTCCCCTGGCCTGACACGTTTTATTTAATTAAACGGTTTTTATTATTTTATTAAACTGTCCAATCAAATATATCTATATAGCTTTCTATCTAACTCATATGAGCTGCTGAACTCTTTGGTCATCACATTTCAGGCACAAGCCAGCAGGTGGAAGTGTCTTTAAATGCAGCACTGCCTTTAACGCACTTCATGATCTGCGCAACAGTATCTTTGTGGTTGTGAAAGTGATTAATCCAAATGCGGAAGTTCAGTACATTTCTTTTGGTTTAGCAAGCTAACTTCTCAAGTCTTGGCTAAAGTGTTGGTTGTGCAATATTGGAGGAAAAGTGTCGTAACTGACATTTTGTATTGTGCTTGATTATCCTCTAGTAGTTTGACAAGTATGCACTGAGCATCAACATGATCACCCGAATAGTTTAGAAAGATGTGGTTCAGAGTTCAGGCTAACATGTGTCATTGTTGCTGTCATCTGTTTTGTTTACTGTCACTACATATTTCGGTTTATCAGAGGATGTATACAGTCTTGGAACTACAGTTTTTGCCAATGGGCATGGTACATTAGCAAGGAGGGATTGAGTGATTTAAGAATCATATGCTCTGTAGCTACTGTAGCTAGCTACTTTGAATGGGACTGTTGTAACGTTATCTAGCTTGCTACAACGTGTAGCTAACGTTTGACGTAACAGATGGTGCCAGTCGGCTACAGCAGCAAGCTAGAGCACAACACATCAATGCCGCTGATGTCTGTCAACCCGATAATTTCCGTTTTAATCCTCTCCTCTTCCTTTGCGGTACACAAGCTCATTACATACTCCTTCCACCACCAGACAGAGACCCATATACTCATCAGCATTGGGGTTCTGGTGCTCCTCTGTGGTGGGATTGAGAAGAGTGTGGGCACTGTTTGGTTCCTCCTCATGTTTCAGCTGCTCTCTATCAACACATGGGTGTTGTACACAACCGTGGGGCTGGTACTGTTTGGTGCATCTGCCCATAATCAAGTGGAGGGGTTAGTTCCTGTATCCCCCTCCCTTCTGGGTATGGCCACAGTGTACTCACTTATGGTTAAGGGCTTTCTTTTTGGGATCAGTGTACCCATGTTATCCCTGGCCTGGCTGTTTCTGGTCATAGTAACACTTTTGGTCCCACACTCTTCCTCTGCAACCCCATTGGCAGTTTCAATAGATGATCCCCAGCTGTAATTGAATACTGTACAATAGGCACCTAGTGGCCCCCCATGATTCGATATAGAATCACTGTTTAGTTAGATAAGCTCTGTGTAATCTCTCCACATTCTCATTGGTTGCAGAATCATACCCAGTCCAAGCCTACGCTCCAGTTTCCTCCAACCTACAGGCTACCGAGACCACACCAAAGACCGGGCCCACTCCTACTATACACAGGGGAGCCCTGTTTAGTTCTCAGGTTATTATGTTCACAACCATGGATATGCCCTGAAGCATAGCTCTGCCTCTCAAACCAGCAGTCACTGGGCTCCAGTGGCTCAACATCTACATTCTCAACATTTTCTCCAGTCTGTGTCTGTCAGTGCCCCCCAGAGTTTCACAGCAAACATGCCCGAGCCACTGCTAGTGTAACAGTGTAACTTTAGACCGTCCCCTTGCCCATACCCGGGCAAGTCACCCACGAAGCATCGTTTACCCATCGCTCCACAAAAGCCACGGCCCTTGCAGAGCAAGGGGAACTACTACTTCAAGGTCTCAGAGCAAGTGACGTCACCGATTGAAACGCTATTTAGCGCGTACCACCGCTAACTAAGCTAGCCGTTTCACATCCGTTACACTAGGGTCTATGATGGTTTATCCAGGGGCACCGGTGTCTTCATTGACAGATTGCTGATAAAGAAAAGTCATTCAATGACAGCTCTCTCATTTGTTATACGTTGAAATGTAATATACTTGGACATGGGGTTTAAGGCAGTACTTAAAAAGGTACATGGTCTCTTCATGGATGATTTTGGTTTGAAGAGTCAATCCAACTCTGAATGTTCAGGGTTAAATCAATGCAAGAAGGTCTTGATTGTCATTTGAATGTAAGCAATCTCTTGGCACTCTTGATTTATACAACCTTTATAAAATCAGGCAATTTATATTACACCGATGTATTTCGTTTGTCTTTCCTTAACTACTCACAGCAATGAAATGAAATAGCATCCACTCACCAGTAAATTAGATCCATTACATGCAGTATGTTTGGCAATGCATCATTCAACATCATTGTCAATTCTGGAGCAGGGAGCAGTGGTTGAGGTTATCAAGAGTGTGGGCTACAAGGGCAGATTATGATGTCATCTTTAGAAAATTAGGTAGTTGGGCCCCCCAAGTGGCGCAGCGGTCTAAGGCACTCCGTCACAGTGCTTGGGGCGTCACTACAGACCCAGGTTTGATCTCAGGCTGATTCACAGCCGGCCGTGACTCCCATGAGGCGGCGCACAATTGGCCCCACTGACTTCGGTCACCAGCCAACACATTGGTGCGGCTTCCGGGTTAAGCAAGCAGTGTGTCAAGAAGCAGTGCAGATTTGTTCGGAGGACTCATGGCTCTCGACGTTTGCCTCTCCCGAGTCCATAGGGGAGTTGCAGCGATGGGACAAGACTAACTACCAATTGAATAACATGAAAATTTGATTAAAGTGTAAAAACAAAACAGTCGTTGTGCACAGTAAAGAGAAGCCATAAATTACAACCAAGACTAAGTATAGCAAATCAATGATTATTATTTCTTTACAAATGTATGTTTTCAAGTTATACTGTTTATATACAAATAGCTATTTTGCATAAACAACTGGATCAAGTGGTAAAAGTCATGTAACAGGTCATGATGGAACACATTATTCAATATCAGTAATGCAAGAGAAAAAGTTCAAAGGCACACAAATGAAAACATGAACCCTGCCATATCATTACAATAGTTTAGGGGTTTCTCTATTAAAATAAACACCAAAAGGACTGCTGAACATCACCCTTATATCATCCACTTCATACAGTTAATGTTCAGCAGAACCTCACGTTTAAGTAAATATTTTGTATTAGACCTCCAACCATCAGCATAGAAAGACACCGAGATAAAATACTTACTGAGTGTACAAAACATTAGGAACATGTGCTCTTTCCATGACATAGCTTTCATCTGGATTCACCAGGTCTGTCTCTGATCCCTTATTGATGCTACTTGTTAAATCCACTTCAAAATCAGTGTAGATGAAGGGGAGGAGACACGTTAAAGAAGGATTTTTAAGTCTTGCTACAATTGAGACACGGATTGTTTGTGTGCCATTTAAAGGGTAAATGGGGAAGTTAAAAGACTTGTGCCTTTACATGGGATATGGTAGCATGTGCCAAGTGTACCAGTTTGACTGTGTCAAGAACTGCAACGTTTCTGGGGTTTTCACACTCAGTTTCCCCATTTGTATCAAGAATTATCCACCACCCAAAAGACATCCAGACAACTTGACAACTGTGGGAAGCATTAGAGTCAACATGGGCCAGCATCCCTGTGTGGAATGCTTTTGATACCTTGTTGAGTCCATGCCCCAACAAATTGAGGCTGTTCTGAAGGCAAAAGGGCAGGGGAAACTCAATATTAGGAAGGTGTTCCAAATGTTTTGTACAACCAGTGTATACTGTACACATCCCAGAATTAGTGATATCAGAACACACATAAATGACAGTTAGTAGACGGATTCATTTTGTACTGCAAGTGCACATATAACCAACACATATTGCATTGCCTAAATGCTGTGGTAGTTTCCATCTAAACGTAACTAGTTGGCACTAAGCCTTACAGTCAGAGAGCGTGAGAAGAAAAAAAACACCTGGACATTTTTACAGTTGACCACCACTTAATCTAAGACCTATTCTTGAATGAACCGATGAAGAACAAGGCTCAATTACTAAATAGTTACTGAAATTTAAATGTACAAATTTAACAGTACATGGTACAACATGAATACGCTACAAGTTTACACAACCTTCCTAGAGCATCTGAATTTGTAAATACATTTACAGATGGAAAATATAGAATACTTTACATTTGAAATTAGTTAATATACAAGAAAAAAATGCTTGTGGGGATCTTCACAGCATGACAAACGTCCTGACACAATATTTAATTTCATAATCACCTCTGTTTTCACCTAGTTTCACTTACCAAAAAAACAACGTGTACAAAAGTTGGAGATAATTTACAGTACCAGTCAAAAGTTTGAACACACCTCCTCATTCAAGGGTTTTTCTATATTTTAAATATTTTCTACATTGTAGAATAATAGTGAAGACATCAAAACTATGAAATAACACATACGGAAACATGTAGTAACCCAAAAAAAGTGTTAAACAAAATTGGTTACTACATGATTCCATATATGTTATTTCATAGTTTTGATGTCTTCACTATTATTCTACAATGTAGAACATATTTAAAATAAAGAAAAACCCTTGAATGAGGAGGTGTTCAAACTTTTGACTGGTCCTGTAAATTATCATCTCCAACTTTTCTAATCTGATGTGAAACAATGAAGGTCTGCCTGCACTCTTAATAAAAAAATCTATTGATTTATTCCACAATAGAGATGTTTTTTCCCCCCATAACCTTAAAGGAGAATGTAGACCAAATCTACATGAAAGACCTGGGGGTTAGGGGTCAAGTTAGAGTATGAGCCAATTCCCAAACAATCCTAAATTAACAGCACTACTTCTCAGTACGAGTCCCCACAAAAGGCTTTCAGTAAGATTACAAACAAATCCAATAATAAGGACAACAAAAACTCAGACATACGTCTTTCCATTTAGAGATTAGGTGCTGACGTGTTACCTCCAAAAACTGTTTAAAAAGGTGTTTACCGTTAACCCATTTCATTTGGGTGAGGGGTAACATCTAGGGGGTTGTGAGGGTGTCCTGCAAGTAAGCTTCATTTTCTTTAGCTCCACACATCCAGAGAGTAGCGGCCCTTGGTCATCAGCTTCTTGATGTAGGCCACAGCCTGTGTGTGTGTGAGGCCTCCGACCTCTTCAGCGATGTCATAGAAGGTGTTCTGCACGTCCCGTGCCATGTTCCGAGCATCCCTAGGCAAGGACAAGTGGCAGCCATATTTACAGAGGGCACGCGATGATGGATTTGCCTTTTCAGAAAACCCTCTAAAAGCGTGTACATATGCAGGTGGTCTGAATTGGTTCTTACCCGCAAATGTAGAGGTGAGCATTGTCAGTATGGATCAGCTTCCACAGATGTTCTTTGTTCTTCTTCAGGAGATGCTGCACATACACCTGAGCATGAAAAATCTAACAATTATGAACAATTCATTTGAATAATTTAACTGATACAAAATACGTTCTCTTGAAGTCTGCAAGTTCTCAAGGCAATACAAATTATAGGCACTGGCAGTATCAAATATTGGACCTTACCAAAGTCATAGATACACTTCTCTATGTATTTATTTGGACAGGGAAGCTAAAACTTTTAATTTGGCTCTATACTCAAGCATTTTGGATTTGAGATCAAATGTTTCATACGAGGTGACAGTACAGAATGTCACCTTTTATTTTAGGGTATTTTCATACATATGTTTTACTGTTTAGAAATGAAAGCACTTTATGCATCTTGTCCCCCCATTTCAAGGTGTCATAAGTATTTGGGCAAATTCACTTGTGTATTAAAAGTAGTTAAAAGTGTAGCATTTGGTCCCATATTCCTAGCATGCAATGACTACATCAAGCTTGTGACTACAAACTTGTTGGATGCATTTGCAGTTTGTTTTGGTTTGTTTCAGATTATGATGTGCCCAATAGAAAATAATGGTAAATAATGTTGTCATTTTGGAGTCACTTTTATTGTAAATAAGAATAGAATATGTTTCTGAACACTTCGATATTAATGTATACTGAAGAAAAATATGAAATGCAACAATTTCAAAGATTTGACTGAGTTACAGTTCATATAAGGAAATCAGTCAATTGAAATAAATTCATTAGGCCCTAACCTAAGTTGTGAGGCTTGTTTGACGTACTGCGATATTCTCTAAAATGACGAGGCAGTTTATGGTAGAGAAATTAACATTTAACTTTCTGGCAACAGCTCTGGTTGACATTCGTGCAGTCAGCCAAGCAGATGCATCGCGAAAGTCAGAAATAGCGATAAAATAAATCCCTTACTTTTGAAGATCTTCATCTGGTTGCAATCACAAGGGTCCCAGTTACATAACAAATGGTCCTTTTGTTCGATAAAGTAATTCTTTATATCCCAAAAAAGTATGTTTATTTGGTGCGCTTCATTCAATAATCCACCTGTTTACCTTTGTTCAACATGCATACAAAATGAATCCCAAACGTTACCAATAAACTTGGTCCAAACATGTCAAACAACGTTCCTAATCAATTCTCAGGTACCCTAATATGTAAATAAACAATCAAATTTAAGACGGAAAATAGTATTTTCAATACCGGAGATAAATAACCAAGTGCGCGCCCTGCCCTCATCGGAGAGCGTCAAACATTTTCCAATCAAGCAGATGCATCACGAAAGTCAGAAATAGCGATAAAATTAATTGCTTACCTTTGAAGATCATCTTTCTTGCAATCCCAAGGTTCCCAGTTACACAATGAATGGTGGTTTTGTTCGATAAAGTCCTTCTTTATATCCAAAGAATGTTGGTTTATTTGGCACGTTTGATTCAGAAATACACCCGTTCCAACTCGCCCAACATGCCTACAAGGGAATCTAAAAAGTTACCTGTAAACTTTGTCCAAACAATGTTTCTAATCCAACCTCAGGTACCCTAATATGTAAATAATTGATCAAATTTAAGACAGAATAAACTGTTTTCAATACCGGAGAAAAACACCAAGGAGCGCGCACTCATTCACTCACACCAAAAGACTAGAGTCCTTCTGAGTGACACTTAGAAAGAATACGAATACTTCTTCCTTTAAAAAAAAAAGAAAAACATTGAACAATTTCTAAAAAGATTGGACTGTTGATATCTAGTGGAAGCCATAGGAACTGCAATATGGATCCTAATAATTAGGCTTTCCCATAGAACAACATTGAGAAGTCCAATGACCTAAAAAAAAAAAAAAAGATTTCCTGGATGGATTGCCCTCGGGGTTTCGCCTGCCAAATCAGTTATGTTATACTCACAGACATTATTTTAACAGTTTTAGAAGCTTTAGAGTGTTTTCTATCCAATACTACCATGCATATGTATATCCTAGCTTCTGGGCCTG
Source organism: Oncorhynchus tshawytscha (assembly GCF_018296145.1). Taxonomy (NCBI): domain Eukaryota; kingdom Metazoa; phylum Chordata; class Actinopteri; order Salmoniformes; family Salmonidae; genus Oncorhynchus; species Oncorhynchus tshawytscha. Next base: position 39,767,318 of record NC_056437.1, on the reverse strand, counting down.
AGTAACAGGAAGTTTACTTTGGGCACCTCAGTCATCCAAACTTCCAAATACTGCCCCTAGCCTTAAAACGTTAATCAGCTTCTTGATATGCCACACCTGTCAGGTGTATGGATTATCTTGGCAAAGGAGGAATTCTCACTATCAGGGATGTAAACAAATTTGTTCAAACTTTGGAGAGAAATATGTTTTTTGTGCGTACGGAAAATGTCTGGGATTTTTTATTTCAGCTCGTGAAACACTTTACATGATGCGTTTATATTTTTGTTCAGTGTAGACACCAAGATTACCGATAATCATGAATTAATTGTTAATAATGATGACTGAGAAAGTTAGAGGCACAAAGGTCATACCCCCAAAACATCTCACCATTACCAATAACAGGGTAGGTTAGCATTTTCTGGGGGGTTATGATATTTATGCCTCTAACTTTCACACTCATCATTATTCATTCATGATTATCCATAATCATGGTAGCATCCACATGAATGTAGAAGTGTTCAGAAACATATAATCTTCTTAAATTTACAATAAAAGTGACTCCAAAATGGCAATACATTATTTATAATTAATTTATATTGGGCACAACATGATCTGAAACACAACCAAAACAAACTGCAAATGTATCCAACACGTTTGTAGAGTCACAAGCTTGATGTAGTCATTGCATGCTAGGAATATGGGACCAAATACTACACAAGTGAATTTGTCCAAATACCTATGACACCTTGAAATGGGGGATGTTCATTTCTAAACGGTAAAACAGATATATATAAAATTAACCTCAAATAAAAGGTGAAATTCTGTACTGTCACCTCACATGAAACTTTTGATCTCAAATCCAAAATGCTTGAGTACAGATCCAAATTAAAAAATGTAGCTTCATTGTCCAAATAAATACGTATGGGAGTGTTAAAGCTTATTGAATCTGATCACAAATGTCAAAATGTACGTCACACCCAGTATGTCACTTGGACCGTGCTCCCACCCATCCAGGACATCTACTTGAAACGATGCCTGAGGAAGGCCCACAGCATCATCAAGGACACCACATACCTCAGGCACGAGCTGTTCACTCTCTTATCGTAGCATGAGGTCTGATAGAAACTGTCTCTGAGCCTGTTGGTATCTACAAGCCATCAGACTACAGAAGACTTGAACTGAACTGACCCACCCACACACACACACACACACACACACACATACATACATGATCTGTTTTTCGTACAGATCGTAAATCTAAGGGTGGTGGTGTTGCTGTATATGTAAAAGACAAGTTCTCGATGGTCGTTTTGACTTCTGTTACTACACCTAAGCAATTTGAATATTTGTCTTTGAACCTAAACCTTGGCTCATCTTTAAATATTGTTGTAACTTGCAGTTATAGACATCCATCTGCTACTGTTGGCTCTCTGGATTGTATTTTCAAATTGTTATCACAGAATGTCAATTCTGAGTTTGTCCTGATGGGTAATCTGAATCAGGACTGGTTAACATCTAGCTCTGATCAATTTAAAATTCTGTGCAATACCTATAATCTCACTCAGATTGTCAACAGTGTAACTAGGTTGAATATAAAATATCCTCTGAAATCCTCTTTGATTGATGTGATCTTAACCAAGACTCCTCATCGTTTTAATGCTTCTGGTATTTTTGCAAATTACATAAGTGTTCACTGTGCTATTGCCTGTGTGAGAGATGGTAAAATTCCTAAGAAATCTCCACATGTCATTACGAAAAGAAACTGGAAGCGGTTTGATGTTCAAGGTTTTTTACATGATGTATAGCATTGAATGGAATTAATCTCTAATGTTGAACTAGCCTTTTCTTACTTCCACAACACATTCCAGGATGTATGCAATAGGCATGCCCCCTTTTAAAAAATTCAGAATTAAGGGCAGAGAGAACCCTTGGTTTACTAAGGAACTTACAAAAACCATAAGGGAACGAAATGCTATGTGGGCTAAAGGAAGAGGGACTGGTTTGGCAGATATTTGGATGGCTTTTAAACGTCTTCGAAATATGGGTGTGGCTATGATCCGTAAATTGAAAGCAGACCACTACCTGAAATCTACTTCACAAAATTTTAATACCCCATCCAAATTTTGGTAACTAGTGAAAGGTTTGGAGTGCAGAAAATATACACCGCTTCCTAAACAATTGTTGGTCGACACACAGATTGTAACTGAGAGAACCTCCATTCTGAAAGCCTTGAACCAGCATTTTATAGATGCAGGCAGTTTATTTGAAGAAGGTCAAAGGTATAATTGAGCCCCCTATAAATTTACCTGACTCCCCTGTGCACTCCTTCACCAGGTTCTCCTTTTCATCCTTCTCTCTTTCAGAAGTGTGTAAAGCCCTGAAAGAAATTGATTTTAAAAAATCCCCTGATGAACTAGACCCCCGCCTCCTATACCTAGCTGCAGACATCATTGCTCCCCCCTTAACATGTATTTCTAACCTCAAAAGGTACTGGAGTCCTTAGTTAGTAGGCAGCTAAAGACCTACTTCCAAGTAAACAACATCTTAAATGGAATGCAATCAGGTTTTAGGTCTGGCCACAGCACTGTTTCAGCAACATTGAAGGTTTAAAATGACATCCACTGTGCTCTTGATTATGAAGTTAAATTGTGTGTCTGTTTTTATTAATTTGTCGAAGGCTTTTGACACCGTGGACCATGCTGTGTTAATGCAAAGGTTAAAATGTTGTGGAATTACTGGTCATGCTCTAGATTGGTTTATAAATTATCTATCAAATCGTACACAATGTGTAATGGCGGATGGTTGTAAATCTGAGTCCATAGAGGTGTGCTCAGGTGTTCCGCAAGGTTCTATTTTGGGCCCACTGTTGTTCATTTTGTATATCAACAACATTGGGGATCTTATTGAAACAGCGGATGTTCATTTTTATGCAGATGATACTGTTCTTTATTCAAGTGGTAGTAGTTTATCTTTAGCTTTTGAAAATGCCCAGAGAGCATTTAACATCATACAACAGAATCTGTATGATTTAAAGCTGATTATAAATTCGGGTAAAACAAAATGCATGGTATTTTCAAATGCCAAGCATGTTACAAGTTATGTCATTGCTACATTGGCTGGACATACTATAGAGCAAGTTAAAGTGTACAAATATTTGGGTGTGTGGGATGATGATAAGCTGAGCTTCACTGTGCATGTAGAGAACTTGATAAGGAAGCTCAAGCTGAAAATAGGATTTTATTACCGGCATAAGGCTAGTTTTTCTTTTGAGGTCAGGAAGGAGCTGGTACGATGTACATTACTGTCGGTTTTAGATTTTAGTGATGTTATATATATATATATATGCAGGCCTCAGCCACTACCCTGAGAGCACTTGATTCAGTGTATCATGCAGCCCTCAGGTTCATTAAAAATCAGAAACGTCTAACACATCATTGTGATCTCTACAGCGCTGTTGGCTGGTCGTCATTGACCTTGCATAGGCTTAAACACGGGTATACACTGATTTATAAGGCCATATTGGGTACAATGCCATTACCTCTCTGTTCTTTTTTAGTCAGGTCAGTAAATAAATATCAATTACGGTCCCATTCTGATTTGCTTCTAACAGTACCAAAAATTAGAACAGGTCATGGTAGAAATAGTTTTAGTTACTTAGCACCGTGGTCCTGGAATTCTCTCCTGAACATTTTAAAATGTGATGATCTAGTTTCGTTGGTGCAGTTTAAAACGCTTGATCGATGTACAGTGGGGCAAAAAAGTATTTAGTCAGCCACCAATTGTGCAAGTTCACCCACTTAAAAAGATGAGAGAGGCCTGTAATTTCCATCATAGGTACACTTCAACTATGTCAGACAAAATGAGAAAAAAATGGTCAATAACAAAAGTTTCTCAATACTTTGTTATATACCCTTTGTTGGCAATGACAGAGGTCAAACGTTTTCTGTAAGTCTTCAAAGTTTTCATACACTGTTGCTGGTATTTTGGCCCATTCCTTAATGCAGAACTCCTCTAGAGCAGTGACGTTTTGGGGCTGTTGCTGGGCAACACGGACTTTCAACTCCCTCCAAAGATTTTCTATGGGGTTGAGATCTGGAGACTGGCTAGGCCACTCCAGGACCTTGAAATGCTTCTTACGAAGCCACTCCTTCATTGCCCGGGCGGTGTGTTTGGGATCATTGTCATGCTGAAAGACCCAGCCACGTTTCATCTTCAATGCCCTTGCTGATGGAAAGAGGTTTTCACTCAAAATCTCACGATACATGACCCCATTCATTCTTTCCTTTACACGGATCAGTCGTCCTGGTCCCTTTGCAGAAAAACAGCCCCAAAGCATGATGTTTCCACCCCCATGCTTCACAGTAGGTATGGTGTTCTTTGGATGCAACTCAGCATTCTTTGTCCCCCAAACACGACGAGTTGAGTTTTTACCAAAAAGTTATATTTTGGTTTCATCTGACCTTATGACATTCTCCCAATCTTCTTCTGGATCATCCAAAAGCTCTCTAGCAAACTTCAGACGGGCCTGGACATGTACTGGCTTAAGCAGGGGGACACGTCTGGCACTGCAGGATTTGAGTCGCTGGCGGCGTAGTGTGTTACTGATGGTAGGCTTTGTTACTTTTGGTCCCAGCTCTCTGCAGGTCATTCACTAGGTCCCCCCGTGTGGTTCTGGGATTTTTGCTCTACGTTCTTGTGGTCATTTTGACCCCACGGGGTGAGATCTTGCGTGGAGCCCCAGATCGAGGGAGATTATCAGTGGTCTTGTATGTCTTCCATTTCCTAATAATTGCTCCCACAGTTGATTTCTTCAAACCAAGCTGCTTACCTATTGCAGATTCAGTCTTCCCAGCCTGGTGCAGGTCTACAATTTTGTTTCTGGTGTCCTTTGACAGCTCTTTGGTCTTGGCCATAGTGGAGTTTGGAATGTGACTGTTTGAGGTTGTGGACAGTTGTCTTTTATACTGATAACAAGTTCAAACAGGTGCCATTAATACAGGTAACGAGTGGAGGACAGAGGAGCCTCTTAAAGGAGAAGTTACAGGTCTGTGAGAGCCAGAAATCTTGCTTGTTTATAGGTGACCAAATACATATTTTCCACCATAATTTGCAAATAAATTCATAAAAAATCCTACAATGTGATTTTCTGGATTTCTTTTCTCATTTTGTCTGTCATAGTTGAAGTGTACCTATGATGAAAATTACAGGCCTTCTCATCTTTTTAAGTGGGAGAACTTGCACAATTGGTGGCTGACTGTATATATCATAGAAGAGTGTAATTGTTTTTAGGCCAGCTGTTTTTAGTCAAGATGTTTGTGTTTTTAATGTAATATGTAATTGTTGTACTGTATGTGTGTTTATAGTTTTGTTTAATGTTGTGTTAGTGTATGTAAGTTATTTTGTCTGAAAAGTTGTTCCCGCTGCTGCTATTGGAACAGGTCTCTCTTGGAAAAGAGAAAAAACCTGTATAAATAAAGGTAAAATAAATTTAAAATATACACACACACACTCATGCCACATCACAACTGCTGCTAACAGACTTGTATTATGATTGCTAAATACTGCACAATTGAAACACTTGCCCCCCAATCCCCCCTTCCCCAAAACACATGTACATATTGAACTATAAATTGTGCCTTCCTGTATTATACTAACGCTAAAATGTTTTTTTCTATTCTACTGAGCCATTGACTTTATGTTTGTATTCTCATTTTTTTTATTTCAAATTGTTGTTGCATTGTCGAGAAGGAACCTACAAGTAAGCATTTCATTGGATGCTGTATACCATGTGTATCCTGTACATACGAACTTGGTAGTAGTGCTAGACACATGAACTCTCACATAGTGAGGAGCTGACAGAGAGGTTTGGTGTGATGTGTTACCTTCCCTTCCTGGTCTCTGGAGAAGGCAACGTTGAGCTGAGTCAGCACGCCCGCCTTCTCAAACTCCTCCAGTTCCTGCTGGTACAGGAAGTCCTCGTTTCTGCGGCGACAGCCGAAGTACAGTATCGTCTCGCCGACATCCTTCCCTGAAAGCGAAACACATACTGGATGTGAAGCTGTGTCACACTCACCCTATTTTTCCTTTCCCTCCCTTATGCTAAAAAATACAAACATACTTGTGGCAACAAACTCAGGTGAACCTAATTTATTGTAGAGTAATGGAGACTGCTTGCTGTGAACTCCGTCTATGCACTAGGCAAACACTGTTCGGTTTTAATAATCAGCAAAACCACAGATTTAGATGCTAGATGAGGACCAGGCCTTCTTGCTCCGTACCCTGCTCCTTCATCCAGCCTCTCTCCTGGAGGAAGCCCATGAAGGGGGCGATGCCCGTGCCGGGCCCGATCATCACCACCGGGTTGCTGGCCTTGAAAGGAAGCCGGAACTGGGACTTGCGGACGTACATGGGCACAGTGGCCTTGTGGCCGTTGTCCGTCACCACAACCTTGTTCTTCAGCCAGTTGGTGGCCACACCCTTGAAGGTCCGCCCTGTGCTGGTCTGGAACTCCACCACCACCGCACATATGCTCACCATGGTGGGATACACCTGACAAGACAATACACAGTTATAAAGTAATCAAATAAAAAACAAAATAAAAGAAACTGAAAAAGTGGGAACTGAACTGGCAACCGGAGGTCTGCTGGTCTCTGATCCCAGGTACATGTCCTTAACCTTTAAAATGCTCTCCATCCAGGGGTGCTGCTGTTTCTCACAAGATGGACAAAGTATTTTTACTATTCTAATAGTGGGTCTCACCTTGCCAGAGGAGGCGATGGAGTAGTAGCGAGCCTGTAGGCGGGGTAGCAGCTCACACAGGTGGTCTATGGTAGGGTGGAGGGACGGCATGTCCTCCAACACAGCCAGAATGTTCCTCTGAGCATCCAGCACCCAGCTCTGGTACAGACCCTGGCAAAGAGACACAGACAGACTAAGACTCATTCTCCACTGATACGGATCATTTACAGCCATTCAAACGCATTGACAGCATGCATTTCTGGGCGGGCAGTAGAATGTCAGTCAGTCAGCTAGTGGTGAAGGGTCAGAAGTTCGAGGTCCGTCAGGGATGCCAACCTTGCCCTCGGGGGAGGCGGAGGCCATCTTGCGGAGGGTGTCCTGGTCCTTGGGGTCGGTGGCGTACTGGGCCAGCTCAAACAGTACGTTGGTGCGAGGGGGGTTGGTGATGTCCAGGTAGTGGGTCAGAGCTGTGCGGTATGTGGTCGGACACGGGAACGGGTGCTTCTTATTGGACTCCTCTAAAAGACACAGGGGAAAAATCTTATCAGCATCATCATTTAATGTTCAAGTTCCATTTATTTAGAGGCCACGGTACACATTTTCGATGTTAACGGTAGACTATATGATTTAGTTGATTACTGTTTATATTTATTTACTTTTCTGCTCTTTTGCACACCAATATCTCTACCTGTACATGACCATCTGATCATTTATCACTCCAGTGTTAATCTGCAAAATTGTAATTATTCACCTACCTCCTCATGCATTTTGCACACACTGTATATAGACTCTTCCCCCCCTACTGTGTTATTGACTTGTTAATTGTTTACTACATGTGTAACTCTGTGTTGTTGTCTGTTCACACTGCTATGCTTTATCTTGGCCAGGTCGCAGTTGCAAATGAGAACTTGTTCTCAACTAGTTTACCTGGTTAAATAAAGGTGAAATAAATAAAATAAATAAAAAATGTGTGCAGTAATATCTTCTCAACCTCTAGATTACTGTACAGTGAGTGAATAGCCATGAGGATGACATCATGAGCATTTCATTGCAGCCAAATAGTACAGAAAAAGCCAATGGAAAACTGCTCAGACACAAAGCAGCTGAAATCATATATCCCTGAGCCATGATTTACAACTGACCGTCGAGGTTGTTGAGAGAGATAACAGTGTCCAGGTCGGCATCCAGGATTTGGCCTATTCTGTTCACTATTGACACGTCATTAACGGGGTAAACAGCAACGTGGTCTCCAGAGTCATATCTACAGGGGGGGAGACGGGGGGAGGTGGATGAACAAGACTTCCCAATGTCTTTATCTAGCACACTAATGTCATTACATATAGAACATATTTACATGCTTGTTGCCAGTGTGTGAAAATGGGGAAAATAAATAAATAAATGATTATCCAACTTGACACTTATTGGCAGACAGAAGAAATGCAGCAGACATTGGAAGGCAGAAGTGTATGACTGTATGATATTCTAAGGCACAGGACTTTTAATATTACATATTAGAGCAGAGCAGCTACCTAATTTTGGAACCTGAGGTGTCCAGCTCTAGATGCATCAGATGGCGGTCGCCGGATTGGTTCAGCTGGCGGTTGACAGCCACTGTGGCCAAGTAGGGGTTCTTAGCATCAAAAGGCCTGCAATGACAGATATACTGGAGTTATCACAAAGCCATTTCAGACAATTGGTGCCAATGTTGTAAAATGGGTTTGTTGAAAGTTCCAATAAATAATTGACATCCCAATACATTTGAAAGAAGATTTCTAATATTAAGAACTTTTCTTTTTACTGATCTGAGAAGACAGGTGAAAGCGCTAAGGCCGAGGCCTACACAGGGATTTAGTTTACACCTGTCTAGTTCTATCAAGGAAAAGAGATGAGGAGAGGCCACTTTGGACTATTGAGATGCACCCTAACAGCACCCAGACTTTGCTGTTGGACTTCTGACATTGGGGAGTAGGTGAGAATCAGGTCAGCATCATGACAACAGTCATCCCTTTGTTGCCCTGAAAAACAACCATAATCTATTCATTCCATTTAGCGATGACAACACATCTCGGTCATTACGCCTGATAGCTGAGCTGCCTATATCACTTCCTATGTGTGTGTGAAGCTGTCAACTCACGGTTTCTGGGTCTCAAAGCTCTTGAGGCGACCCATCTCCCCAGTGTACACCTTATTCATGTTGATGTCAGTTGGAACCACCAACTCGTACTGCCGGATGCTAAAGAAGAGGAAGAAACGGACAGGTGATTACTTCCTGCTCTGCATCCCGACCACTCATGAAGTCTAAAAATAACCCTTGTCAGTGCAACTAAGGGCCGACATGGACAGCCTTGCATGCTTCTAGTGGAGTTTGCTCTCTGTGATGCAAATGTGATGATGCATGGTAAAAAATGTCAGATGCCATAGTGAGTGAAAGGTCTTAAAGCACAGGTAAAATTATTTTACTTGTTGATGGTCATTTAGGTTTGTTATTTGCAGATGAAGCTTTAGTGTTTTTTCTGAGAACATGCAAACAATGCCAGGTGGTATCAATTATTTGATACATCCAGTATTTATAGCTGCTGATATTACCATGGAAAATAACCCTTGAATTGGAATACAAAGTAAAACATTATGGGTCGGTTTCCCAGACACAGATTAAGTTTAGTCCTGGACTAAAAAGCGGTTTCAATGGACAAGGCTTAATCTGTGTCTGGGAAACCAGCTCTGTCTTTAAAAAGAAATATATATAAAATACCTTCTCTATACAGGAAGTACATCTGCTCCTGAATCTCCATACTAAATATCTCTAGTTGACAACTAGTCAGACCACCAGAGCAAGAGGTGGTAGCCAACTAGCTATTACCTGGTGTCATCTCCTGTGGCCTCCACCCCAAAGTGCTCACACACAGCAGGCCAGAACTGCTCCTTCCATGATACGAAGTCTTCCTCAAGGCTGGGGAAGAGGGTAAGACATACATAGAACAGTCATCGCATGATATTTTAATAAGAGAAATACATACATATTTATGAATATGGATTAATTTATGGACATTGTGGCAATGTTTGCACTGTATTGAGTTCAGTACTCACTTGCCATCGTCGTCTCCCATTCCCAGGTCATAGATCCTCTTGCCACCCAGCTCTTCTAGTCTCTTGTCAGTATACTTTCCCATTGCATTGAAGTGCTCATATGTTTTATTCCCCAAGCCAAACACCTGCAGAGTTCAAAGGCAGATGCTATCAGCTATCACAGTAGATAAAAGTTAATGACCTGCATATAAATGTAAAGATTCCTCTACTTCTAGGGCCTATATCATGATGCAAACCTGAGTGCCTCCAGAAAGTATTCACACCTAGACTTGATAATTTTGTTGTGTTACAGCCGGAATTTAAAATGGATTAAATAGAGGATTGTTTTGTCACTGGCCTACACAGAATCCCACATAATGTCAAAGTGGAATTATGTTTTTAGATTTTCTTTATACAAATTAATGAAAAATGAACAGTTGAAATGTCTCGAGTCAATAAGTATTCAACCCCTTTGTTATGGCAAGCATAAATAAGTTCAGAAGTACACATTTGCTTAACAAGTCAAATATAAGTTGGGTGCAATAACAGTGTTTAACATAAATTTTTTTATGACTACCTCATCTCTGCACCCCACACACACAATTAATTATATGTAAGGTTCTTTAGTCAAGCAGTGAATTTCAAACACAGATTCAACCACAATGACCAGGGAGGTATTCCAGTGCCTAGCAAAAAAGGGCACCTATTGGTAGATGGTTAAAAAGAAAAGAAAAGCAGACATTGAATATCCCTTTGAGCATGTTGAAGTTATTAATTACACTTTGGATGGGCTATCAATACAGCCAGTCACTACAACAGGCGTCGTTCCTAACTCAGTTGCCGGAGAAGAAGAAAACCGCTCAGGGATTTCACCATGAGGCCAATGGTGACTTTAAAACAGTTACAGAGTTTAATGGCTGTGATCTGAGAATATTGAGGATGGATCAACAACATTATAGTTACTGCACAATAGTAACCATTGACAGAGTGAAAAGAAGGAAGCCGGTACAGAATAAAAATATTCCAAAACATTAATCATGTTTGCAATAAGGCACTAAAGTTAAACTGCAAAAAATGTGGCAAAGAAATTAACTTAAGAAATGTCCTGAGTACAAAGCGTTATATTTGGGCAAATCCAACACATCCCTGAGTACCACTTCATATTTTCAAGCATGGTTGTGGCTGCATCATGTTATGGGTATGCTTGTCATCAGCAAGGAATAGGGAGTTTATGATAAAAAAATAAATGGAATAGAGCTAAGCACAGGCAAAATCCTAGAGGAAAACCTAGTTCTATCTGCTTTCCAACAGAAACTGGGAGACAAATTCACCTTTCAGCAGGACAATAACCTAAAATACAAGGTCAAATATAAACTGAAGTTGCATACCAAGATGACATTGAATGTTCCCGAGTGGCCTAGGTACAGTTTTAACTTAAAACCATCCTCTAAATCTATGGCAAGACTTGATAAAGGCTCTGGCAATGATCAACAACCAACTTGACAGAGCTTGAACAATTTTTAAAGAATAATGTGCAAATATTGTACAATCCAGGTGTGGAAAGCTTTTAGAGACTTACCCAGAAACACTCACAGCTGTACTCACTGCCAAATGTTATTCTAACATGTATTGATTCAGGGGGTTGAATACTTATCTAATCAACATATGACTGTTATATTTTTCATGATTTTTTAAAATAAATGTTAGAATTATTTTCCCCAAATAGAGTACTTTGTGTAGATTGTTAACCAAAAAAATGACAATTAAATCCATATTAATAACAACAAAATGTGGAAAAGGGGTGTGAATATTTTCTGAAGACACTGTAAATGCAGCAATACACTATATCCTTACATATGTCTAAGCTGTACATTTACTCAATTACACCATTTGGATCAGATCTGTAATTTCAGTGGCTTTATATGGCTGAATGCACTACAGATGTTGAGAACACGAAAACATGGATTTCCCAGATAAAAAGCCACAACCACATCACAATATGTCTCAGGAGAGTCGCACAGCGAGACCCGGAGGAAGCCATGGTTAACATTGTTCAGTAGTGATGTCAATGAGAAAACATTTCAAAATTGAGACTCCCGACATCTCCAAGCCACAAACTGCCAGTGCTCTCCAGCTCCAGCCTTGAGGTTGGCCAGGCCTGGAGCTTTGTTTGGCAGGACCACATGTTTCCACTTGGTGAGTGAGTTTGGAGGGAAGTGGGGCAATGTAGCAAAGTGTGCATTCCACCAGTGCCTTTCGCATGGGAAAGCCTCACATACGGACATCTCAATCCCTACCTCTCCTTCAATGGGGAATGGAGATGCAATATGAGTCATTCTGTGCGGATTCGGTCAAAGCTAAATGTGCTGCGCTGCACACCAATGTTGACTCTTAACCACCTTGATGCACCTACTACAGACCTATCTCGCTGAGCAAAATACCAACCGCGAAGTTGACTCCTTTCAGGTCCTCGTCGTTCTCCTGCATCCAGTCGTAAAAGTCCTGAGCGTTGTCTGTGGGATCCCCCTCCCCATAGGTGGCCATGCAGAATACAGCCAGGGAGTTGTCGATCTCCGCAAGACGAGGCAGCTCCGACTGAGGAGAGGAAGGAAGAAAAAGACATTGGAAATACACTAATTGCAAACGGGATTCGTTCACCAAACAGCTCTCAGGACACAACAATGCAGTCATTAGCTCTCTTAATGTTATACATTTAATAAATATCCAAACAAATATTCATCACCACAAAGCTGCTGGAGGTTACATGTGGTATGTAGAAGACTGAGACAATGTACATAGTGTACACATATAAAATCAGCCGGATTAAGACCAGTACCATGTCATATTCCTCGGGGTCAGCTGACATGCCTCTCATTCCGTAGCGCTGGGCGTCTTTGGACAGTCGGCCGCAGAACTCCTCAGCCGTGCCCGTCTGAGAGCCGTAGAAAACCACCATGTTCCTGTTCTGGAGAGGCAGACGCATCATCAGTAATAATCCTAAATTATAGAGGTCTTTTTAAAGTTCCTTAGCTAGTCACCCAAACAAGTTAAGTGGCATATAGCCTACATATCCATTTACTAAATAAATAGAGATAATTTTGTATAAAATAATTAGTTCCTACTTATTACACAGAATTTAGCATGAAGCTACTGACCGTTTTCTTCATTTTCTCAATAAAGCTGGTTTCTCGCTGCGGAGTGACTCTGGAGAAAAAGACACAAAGCAGATGTTAAAGGTAAACATTAGCATACCATGGTAACTTAATTAGTCTACTAAATGGCTATTACACTGCCTTCGAAAAGGAGAGACCATTTGAGAAGGCAGAAAATGTTCTTTACTCTGGCATTCTCATCCCCTTCTGACCCCCATGGGAGAGATTTGCGTATGGGTCACACCCAATCCCTTTACAAGGCATGGAAACGCAGCACAGAAATAGCTCAGTTGATCATTGGTAAAAACCCTGAACAAACACAGTAAATGCATGTGAAACTCAATAATGAAAATAACATGTCAATTGTCAATGAAACATGTGCTCCTTAGCAAAGAACATAGGAGGTATCAAGAGGAAGCGTTGCATGTGGTGACAGTATCTTAAATTAATTGTTAGGCTACATGTACTGCACACAGCCATAATTCAGACTACAGCCTTTTTGATGACAAGCTATCATAATCATAACCTGCAACGTTGATTCTTATCTTTTAAATTATTTATTTTCCTTTTGTTTAACATTGCTGGTTAAAAACGCTGGTAAGCAGCCTGGGAAGCTGAAAAGCAAATCAAGTCCAATCATTTGCCTTTCCCAACAGTAACACACATTTCCCTGAAGAGCATCAACATGATAGGCAGTGGATGGAGCACAGTAGAACAAGCTGTCTCAGACACACACACAGTGAGACCAAGAGAGAGAAGAAACAGAAAGAGACAGAGACAGACAGAGACAGAGACAGAGAGAGAGACTGACCTGGCTGCCGCTGCCTGTCTCTCTTTGGGCAGAGAGAACACACATCCCATGGTTACAGGCAGTGTTCTCCAGCACCCCACAACACACTTGTCTGATCCACAATTGGACACAATCTGAAAAAGCACGTGAAGAAGAAGCCCATCAGGGCTGACTATCCGCTGGCCTCTCCAAAGTGCATTATGCGGGAGAGATTCTCAGTCTCTCACTGAACATACAGCCCCCCCCCCCACGAACACCCCACCCGAGCGCTCTCTCTCTCTCTCTCTGTGGTGGAATCAAAACACGCAGGCAGCCATGGCTGTTATTCAGCCGCAGCAGCCTCTCACTGGTTGGCCAGGCAACTCCAGGGCTTGTGTTCTGCTCAGAGCAGCAGTCAGAGACGCGGATGGACGTGCTGCTGTTACCCGCTCTCACCACCACTCAACACAGACACCACCGACATCTGGCAGCAAGGCTGGGAAGACAACGACAATATAGCATGACATTTCCCTTAAAAGCCTTTCAAGCAGAGCAGCCGGCGACATACGCATAAACGAAAAAATAATAATAATAAAAAACGGACATGCCCCTGCGCACACACACACATCAACACTGACATACACATCCACTCACTACATCCCTCCTCTTTTCCTATACAATCTGTAGGGACGACACTACCCGAGTCACCCTGGCAACTATTAACAGTGTAAATGTGTATTTTCTTCTTTTTAAAAGAGACGAGGCAAGGCAGAGCTGAATAAAGCACATTTCAAACCCCCGAGCCGAGGGAGTGTGTCACAATGGTTACCTAATCTATCATAAAAGGTTGCCATTTGTGACACGGCTCTGCTCCATTCATGCTCCCTCAAAGGCAAATTAGGGACGGCTTCCACAGAAGAGAGGCTGAACAGAGAATACTGCTGGACTTTGGCCTCAACTTTCCACCTCGGAGAGCATTCAAAGAGAAAAAGCATCCACTGGGTCTTCTGGTGCGCTAAAGAAGTGTCCAAAATTGGCTGTGTAGAAGACTAAACACAAAAAAAGAGTGCACAAAGACAGGGGAGTCTTCAACAAAAAAGGATCACAGTGAAATGCAAGCCAGCCAAACACAAGGAAACTCCAAGGTAGTTCTCTCTTTTCCTGCACACCCCAAACCTCTTCCTGGAATTTTCATAGCTTCAGTTGTGGGCCATTTCCTCCTCCTGCATATTTCTTTCAATGAGGTTTGGTGGTGCAGAGGGGAGCCAGGGGATCTCGCAGGGAGCGAGAGAGGTCCAGTAATTAATCACCAGTATGTTTGAGGTCCTTCTCTTTACAGTGTTCCCATTCAGAAAGAGAGAGCGATGTTTATGGTTAACATTTCCAGCAATTAAAACCTCTTTCACTTCCATTGTTTGGGGGGGCAGAGCTGGCATTTTCCCTGTGGGGGAATTGATCCAAGTGACGCCAACAAAGGAACATAGGCAACTGTTACTGATTAAGCCCCATGCCAAGTTCCTGCCAGCAGCCAAGTGGATACATTGAAACAACAAGGTTCTCAGTAACATTGGTGTGAGATGTTTCAAGCATCTATTCAACAGATGACCGCATGTATAGGCCCAATCCAGGAAGTTACAGGAAATTAAAGGTGAGAAAACAATTAAAACCACTACAATTGCTACAGTACCTTTCTGCATGTGGCCTTGGCGATGCAGCCTAGTCTCTAGGGTATGTTAAAATAAGCTAGTGTCACCCAAACCACTTCCAATTATTATCCTTTTGAATAAACAACAAATGTAAACTAATGTGACCATACACATTCCCCCAGTTAGGCCTACATGAAGTCAACATATTCAAATGCTGGAACCCCTGCCCAGGCCAACCACAGTGTGGTCTAAAGCAACACATGCACAAACACACTGCCAATCCCTGCTTCCCACTCAGCTCCAAGTTCCAGGGCAAGAAAATACAAATGACGTTTGATCACCAAGGGATGACAAAATGGGAGTGTTCTGATTAACCTTCCTGGGCTAATAAGGTGAAAACCTGAGCAAATACACACTAATGTTGAATCATTCTTGATGAAATAAATGAACAGCTAAGCACACAACAATCTTTAAAGATCGGCAGCACTATCCCACTTCTGACACCAATATAGAGGATACCGACAATGCAACGTCCCCTGCTGGTCCAGAACATGGTGTCTCCCAGCCCATAAGCAAACGTACTACCACACTGTTCCAATAGGATAAACTCCCTTGGGATTTTACAAATGAGAATGTAATGAGCGTACCTAGGCAAGGGCCATCAAATGATAGAATTTTGGTGGGAAAACACTTACACAGGGGTGAGCCTCTTGAACTCTGGGATGGTCTCCTCAGTCTTCTTGCGAGAAAGGAACCAGTAGATGAGTAGGCCAACAATGAGAGAAAAAAGGAATATGTCCAAGTTAGTGAAGAGAGGTTCCTCCTCCACAGGGGCCACGTCAGGGCCTTCCGGGGCTACATGCTCTACCTCCATGTCCTCGATGGGGCCACTCGCTGTCTGACAGGTCAACACCGGCTGCAGCCAGGGCAGAGAGAGGACCTGAAGAAATTACATTTAGTTTTTTTTAAATATATATATATATATAGTTTTTTCCCCACTAAAATACATACGTTACATACGTTACACAGTACCAGTGAAAAATTCACACCTGCTCATTCTAGTTTATTTTTTATTCTTTACATTGTATAATAATAGTGAAGCCATCAAAACTATGAAATAACACATATGGAATCATGTAGTAACCAAAAAAAAAAAAAGTGTTAAACAAATTAAAATGTGTTATATATTTGAGATTCTTCAAAGTAGCCACCTTTTGCCTTGATGAAAGCTTTGCACACTTGGCATTCTCTCAACCAGCTTCCTGAAGTAGTCACCTGGAATGCATTTCAATTAACAGGTGTGCCTTTTTAAAAGCTCATTTGTGAAATCTCTTTCCTTTTTAATGTGTTTGAGCCAATCAGTTGTGTTGTGACAAGGTAGGAATACAGAAGACAGCCCTATTTGGTAAAAGACCAAGTCTATATTATGGCAAGAACAGCTCAAATAAGCAAAGAGAAACAACAGTCCATCATTTCTTTAAGACACGAAGGTCAGCCAATCCAGAACTTTGAAAGTTTCTTCAAGTGCAGTCACAAAAACCATCAGGCGCTATGAAACTGACTCTCATGAGGACCGCCACACAGAGTTACCGCTGCTGCAGAGGATAAGTTCATTAGAGTTACCAGCCCAAATAAATGCTTCACAGAGTTCCAGTAACAGACACATCTCAACATCAACTGTTCAGAGACTGTGTGAATTAGGCCTTCATGGCCGAATTGCTACAAAGAAACCACTAGTAAAAGGACACCAATAATAAGAAGAGACTTGCTTGGGCCAAGAAATACAAGCAATGGACATTAGACCAGTGGAAATATGTCCTTTGGTCTGATGAGTTCAAATTTGTGATTTTTGGTTCCAACTGCCGTGTCTTTGAGACACCGAGTAGGTGGACGGATGATCTCCGCATATGTGGTTCCCACCGTGAAGCATGGAGGAGGTGCGATGGTGCTTGATGGTGACACTTTTGGTGACTTATTTAGAATTCAAGGCACACTTAACCAGCATGGCTACAACAGCATTCTGCAGTGATAGGCCATCCCATCTGGTTTGCGCTTAGTGGGACTATCATTTGTTCTTCAATGGGAGAATGACATAAAAACACACCTCCACGCTGTGTAAGGGCTTTTTGACCAAGGAGAGTGATGGAGTGCTGCATCAGATTACATGGCCTTCACAATCACCAGACCTCAACCCAATTGAGATGGTTTGGGATGAGTTGGACCACAGATTGAAAGAGAAGTAACAAACAAGTGCTCAGCATATGTGGGAACTCCTTCAAGACTGTTGGAACAGCATTTATCATGCAGCTGGTGCTCAGTGAGAGAATGCCAAGAGTGTGCAAAGCTGTCATCAAGGCAAAGGGTGGCTACATTGAAGAATCTCAAAAATATTTAGATTTGTTTAACACTTTTTTGGTTACTACATTATTCCATATATGTTATTTCATAGTTTTGATGTCTCACTATTATTCTACAATGTAGAAAATAGTAAATGTTTTTTTAAACTTTGAATGAATAACTGTGTCCAAATGTTTGACTGGTACTGTATATAAAACACACAAAAATCCTGTTTTTCACTGCACTGGGCCTTTAACAGGTGACTTGACCTGGGCTATGTAGGGCACATTTAATCAGCAGGAGCATAGTTAGTGAAATTAACATTTCATAGCTGAGGTTCTGTCATGCAGAGGTGAGTGACGACTGGGATTTTGCCAGCATTTCTCTCCATGGGTATGACAAAACGAATGGCAGAATGTTGTGCTCCAGACTCATGTAGTTCTGAAAACCAGTTTTGTCTTTCAAAATGTCTTTACTTATCCTGTCACATACACCTAAAAAAGCATTGAAAGCCTGAGGCTAAATTCTCAATTTTACCACAAGAGAGCATTCTAGCATAAAGACAAATGTGAGCAAAATGTACACATTGTTCTTTTGAACTACAGTCCATAAATGCAGCATGCCATGGATAAAGAAAACAAAGCTCGTCTCATAAACCTGGTACTTCCATTAAGTTGTTGTGTGCTAGCTGATGTTGTTGTTGTGCTAGCTGATTAGCTGTTGTCTCACCTACTGTTTAAGCTAGCTTTCCCAATTCAACACCTGTGATTACTGTATGCCTCACTGTATGTCTCTCTCAAATGTCAATATGCCTTGTATACTGTTGCTCAGGTTAGTTATCATTGTTCTAGTTCACAATGGGGCCCCTAGTTCTACTCTTCATACCCCTGATAACTCCTCTGTCCCACCTCCCACACATGCGGTGACCTCCCCATTACAACCAGCATGTCCAGAGACACAACCTCTCTCATCATCACCCAGTGCCTGGGCTTACCCCCGCTGTACCCGCACCCCACCATACCCCTGTCTGCGCATTATGCCCTGATTATATTCTACCATGCCCAGAAACCTGCTCCTCTTACTCTCTGTCCCCAACGCTCTAGGCGACCAGTTTTGATAGCCTTTAGCCGCACCCTCATACTACTCCTTCTCTGTTCCGCGGGTGATGTGGAGGTAAACCCAGGCCCTGCATGTCCCCAGGCACCCTCATTTGTTGACTTCTGTGATCGAAAAAGCCTTGGTTTCATGCATGTCAACATCAGAAGCCTCCTCCCTAAGTTTGTTTTACTCACTGCTCTAGCACACTCTGCTAACCCTGATGTCCTTGCTGTGTCTGAATCCTGGCTCAGGAAGGCCACCAAAAATTCAGAGATTTCCATACCCAACTATAACATCTTCCGTCAAGATAGAACTGCTAAAGGGGGAGGAGTTGCAGTCTACTGCAGAGATAGCCTGCAAAGTAATGTCATACTTTCCAGGTCCATACCCAAACAGTTCGAACTACTAATTTTGAAAATTACTCTCTCCAGAAATAAGTCTCTCACTGTTGCCGCCTGCTACCGACCCCCTCAGCCCCCAGCTGTGCCCTGGACACCATTTGTGAATTGATCGCCCCCATCTAGCCTCAGAGTTTGTTCTGTTAGGTGACCTAAACTGGGATATGCTTAACACCCCGCCAGTCCTACAATCTAAGCTAGATGCCCTCAATCTCACACAAATCATCAAGGAACCCACCAGGTACAACCCTAACTCTGTAAACAAGGGCACCCTCATAGACGTCATCCTGACCAACTGGCCCTCCAAATACACCTCCGCTGTCTTCAACCAGGATCTCAGCGATCACTGCCTCATTGCCTGTATCCGCTACGGAGCCGCAGTCAAACGACCACCCCTCATCACGGTCAAACGCTCCCTAAAACACTTCTGTGAGCAGGCCTTTCTAATCGACCTGGCCCGGGTATCCTGGAAGGACATCGACCTCATCCCGTCAGTTGAGGATGCCTGGTCATTCTTTAAAAGTAACTTCCTCACCATTTTAGATAAGCATGCTCCGTTCAAAAAATGCAGAACTAAGAACAGATACAGTCCTTGGTTCACCCCAGACCTGACTGCCCTCGACCAGCACAAAAACATCCTGTGGCGGACTGCAATAGCATCGAATAGTCCCGGGATATGCAACTGTTCAGGGAAGTCCGTAACCAATACACGCAGTCAGTCAGGAAAGCTAAGGCCAGCTTCTTCAGGCAGAAGTTTGCATCATGTAGCTCCAACTCCAAAAAGTTCTGGGACACTGTGAAGTCCATGGAGAACAAGAGCACCTCCTCCCAGCTGCCCACTGCACTGAGGCTAGGTAACACGGTCACCACCGATAAATCCATGATTATCGAAAACTTCAATAAGCATTTCTCAACGGCTGGCCATGCCTTCCGCCTGGCTACTCCAACCTCGGCCAACAGCTCTGCCCCCCGGCAGCTCCTCGCCCAAGCCTCTCCAGGTTCTCCTTTACCCAAATCCAGATAGCAGATGTTCTGAAAGAGCTGCAAAACCTGGACCCGTACAAATCAGCTGGGCTTGACAATCTGGACCCCTATTTCTGAAACTTTCCGCCGCCATTGTCGCAACCCCTATTACCAGCCTGTTCAACCTCTCTTTCATATCGTCTGAGATCCCCAAGGATTGGAAAGCTGCCGCAGTCATCCCCCTCTTCAAAGGGGGAGACACCCTGGACCCAAACTGTTACAGACCTATATCCATCCTGCCCTGCCTATCTAAGGTCTTCGAAAGCCAAACAGGTCAAACAGGTCACTGACCATCTCGAATCCCACCGTACCTTCTCCGCTGTGCAATCTGGTTTCCGAGCCGGTCACGGGTGCACCTCAGCAACACTCAAGGTACTAAACGATATCATAACCGCCATCGATAAAAGACAGTACTGTGCAGCCGTCTTCATTGACCTTGCCAAGGCTTTCGACTCTGTCAATCACCATATTCTTATCGGCAGACTCAGTAGCCTCGGTTTTTCGGATGACTGCCTTGCCTGGTTCACCAATTACTTTGCAGACAGAGTTCAGTGTGTCAAATCGGAGGGCATGCTGTCCGGTCCTCTGGCAGTCTCTATGGGGTGCCACAGGGTTCAATTCTCGGGCCGACTCTTTTCTCTGTATATATCAATGACGTTGCTCTTGCTGCGGGCGATTCCCTGATCCACCTCTACGCAGACGACACCATTCTATATACTTTCGGCCCGTCATTGGACACTGTGCTATCCAACCTCCAAACAAGCTTCAATGCCATACAACACTCCTTCCGTGGCCTCCAACTGCTCTTAAACGCTAGTAAAACCAAATGCATGCTTTTCAACCGATCGCTGCCTGCACCCGCATGCCCGACTAGCATCACCACCCTGGATGGTTCCGACCTCGAATATGTGGACATCTATAAGTACCTTGGTGTCTGGCTAGACTGCAAACTCTCCTTCCAGACTCATATCAAACATCTCCAATCGAAAATCAAATCAAGAGTCGGCTTTCTATTCCGTAACAAAGCCTCCTTCACTCACGCCGCCAAGCTTACCCTAGTAAAACTGACTATCCTTCCGATCCTCGACTTCGGCGATGTCATCTACAAAATGGCTTCCAACACTCTACTCAGCAAACTGGATGCAGTCTATCACAGTGCCATCCGTTTCGTCACTAAAGCACCTTATACCACCCACCACTGCGACCTGTATGCTCTAGTCGGCTGGCCCTCGTTACATATTCGTCGCCAGACCCACTGGCTCCAGGTCATCTACAAGTCCATGCTAGGTAAAGCTCCGCCTTATCTCAGTTCACTGGTCACGATGGCAACACCCATCCGTAGCACGCGCTCCAGCAGGTGTATCTCACTGATCATCCCTAAAGCCAACACCTCATTTGGCCGCCTTTCGTTCCAGTACTCTGCTGCCCGTGACTGGAACGAATTGCAAAATCGCTGAAGTTGGAGACTTTTATCTCCCTCACCAACTTCAAACATCAGCTATCTGAGCAGCTAACCGATCGCTGCTGCTGTACATAGTCTATTGGTAAATAGCCCACCCATTTTCACCTACCTCATCCCCATACTGTTTTTATTTATTTACTTGCTCTTTTGCACACCAATATCTCTACCTGTACATGACCATCTGATCATTTATCACTCCAGTGTTAATCTGCAAAATTGTAATTATTCGCCTACCTCCTCATGCCTTTTGCACACATTGTATATAGACTCCCCCTTTGTTTTCTACTGTGTTATTGACTTGTTAATTGTTTATTCCATGTGTAACTCTGTGTTGTCTGCTCACACTGCTATGCTTTATCTTGGCCAGGTCGCAGTTGCAAATGAGAACTTGTTCTCAACTGGCCTACCTGGTTAAATAAAGGTGAAATAAAATTTAAAAAAATAAAAAAAAGTTGTGTCAGTTTTCATAGATGACTTATGGTGCATGAATCACATTTACCGTATTATAGCGTACTAGTATGTTGTTGTCTGGGGTCAATTCAATGAAAATAAATGCATGACATAACTATTAAAAACGTTAATTATTATTTTAATAATAGTTACAACTAATAGAAAACCATTTGTGCACACTTCACTACTGTACTGATAAAACACATTGGTTCCTACACTTCCACAAATATCTGTGGTTGGTTGGAACCTCGATGGATATATTAGTCGGCAAGATTGCGGTTACTTCCATGCACTTTATTAAGTGTGGCAGATACAATTTATATTGCCAAAAATTAGTCAGATAAGCAAAAAGACATGCTGCTATAATGTTCAATTTATCAATAAGACAGTTGACAAGTTTGAGTTGACTAATTCTGGCTTTGTCTTCCCCCATTTAGGTAACCCAAAAATCTTACAAAAGAGTGGAGCACAGTTGTGTAATCTGTTCAAAGCAGCTAACGTTAGCTAAACTTAGCCATGAAATAACAAGATCCTTTAGGCTATGTGTTGTCTGCTAGGAAGGCGACGTCAAATTCATAACGTTGAACCATATTTCAACATAGCATAACACTGCAGTACAATTCAATACTAATTTAAGTCTTAACAAAAGTATTACTTACTTCAAACTGCTCCTGACTGTATCCAGCACAATATCGGAGTCTAATTTCTTCTACGTCATTATTGTGCGACCACGCGCCACGCCTCTCACGTGTTCGTGGTTTATGTACATTATGCTATATATAATAGAATCAGTTAAATGTGATACCACCATGTCCCTGAAAACTCCTAGAGCTCATTTTGATATCAGCCGCCATATCAAATCATCATGAAGACCAATATCCATCCACAAAATAGTATCAATCAAGAAGAAGAAAGTAATGCTGTCAAATATCCCTAACATACCAGTAGTAATGCACGTTGCGGTCTCATAATGAGACATTTAAACAAAATGAACAAAGCACAGACTCAGCTAGTGTCTTATTATTGCAGAGTGAGCTTTCTTGACACAGCTGAATATGTACACACAGTTTAGTGATTGTCAGTGCATGGCCTGTAATTTCTCGACCCATTCTCGTAATCTCACACACCATTAAATCTTGGGTGATGCTGAGAGTGACAATCTGCATTTCTCAGAAGAACAAAGAACAATGTGTTTCAGAAATTAAACAATAAACGAAACACGTTTGATAAGAAGGTGCAACAGAAAAATGTACATGGTTTACAAGACAACTGTATAAAATAGACAAAAAGTACATTAGTATAAAACACCTTTGGTACATATTATTTTGAATAAATAGTTGGGTTCGTAACAATGTCCAGTTATCTTTCTCTTCCAGTCTTATAGGCTCTTGGACGTGTCTTGGTTGTGGATGTACTTATGGTAGACCACACCAAGTGTGGTGGAAAAGTTCCCATGAAAAACACGAGGTAGGAGCAGCCACACATGAAAACCTGGAGGGTGGGGAGGACAGGTTAGGAATAAAGTAACAAATGTTTACTTTCAATTTGGCTGGCAACAAAATACATGAGCCACATAAGGAGCTTGACACAATATTGGCATTGTCAATAAAGGTGGTTGCCAAGTTCATTGATTTTATCTGTGAAATGAAAAGAGCATCTGTGAAATGCACTGACATGTCACTCTCTACACTCTAGGAGCTGGGCCATCCTGAACAGTGTTAGGCCATTGTAGAGCTGCCAGAAGTACAAACACAGAAAACAGTGGTGTCGCACTCCCTCTTGCGCAAGGCAAACAAGTGCAGTGACGTCAATATCCAGAAATAACTTTGGTACTTTCAATACCCTAAATTGCTGAGAGAAGGATGGACTATGACGGAAGGGTAGAAGGAAGGTCAGGCCTCGCCACATCCACGAAAGGAAACCCTCTGAGGTGGAGGAATGTTTGTTTACATCAATAAATATATGTAATATATATATAATAAACATGTACTATACTATACCAGTAAATATGTACTATGTATACAGCTGCAATCTATGTGTTGATGACGCCCCTGATATCAGGTCAATGAGGAGTGATGGAGGAGGACGCGTTTTTTGTCATTTTGGTCATGTTCCTCTTAAACACGTGATCAGTGAGTAGTCATGATGACACACAACGATGTGTGACTTCTCTCTCACCAACTGTCAAATCCATGTTGTGACTCTCTCCCAGGGCTCGACGTCTGTACAGACAGCCACTCTGGTAATAGTACTGGAGAAACTGGACAAAACCTATTTTGCACAGAAAACACAATAGAATGGTAGTGTATTAATAGTGACACTATTCTTTTTCTCCCCAGGTTTCAGGTCAATCCCATTTGAATTTACATTTCTATTAAAACGTTTACTAGTGTCATTTGTTTTGCATAATGATAGCCTCATTAAGACAAACTGTCAACAGACAAACAGATAACACTGGTATAAATACACAGGGGATAATTGGGAAGATGGCGACACCTGGAGGGGGGTGGAGACAATCACAAAGACAGGTGAAACAGATCAGGGTGTGACAAGGAGAGGAAAATGCTCTAATTCACACACTTATCAAGAGAACATCCCTGGTCATCCCTACTGCCCTTGATCTGGTGGACTCACCAAGCACATGTTTAGTTTGTAAATGATATCTGAGTGTTGGAGCGTGCCCCTGGCTATCCGGGGAAAAAAAGAAGAATTAAAATGGTACAGTTTGGTTTGCTTAATATAAGGAATTTGAAATTATTTATACTTTTACTTTTGATACTTAAGTATATTTTAGCAATTACATTTACTTTTGACACTTAAGTATATTTAAAACTAGGGAGGCACGATATAATCAGTGAACATATCGGGATCGGCTGATATTAGCTAAAAATGTCAGCATCGGTATGGGCCGAAGTCTTCCTGTCACACTCTGACCATTATTTGCGTTGTTTGTTTCTATGTTTTGTTTGGTCAGCGTGTGATATGAGTGGGCATTCTATGTTGCATGTCTATTTTGTCAGTTTCTATGTCTTTTGGCCTGATATGGTTCTCAATAAGGGGCAGGTGTTTGTCGTTGTCTCTGATTGGGAACCATATTTAGGTAGTCTGTATTGTGGTTTGTGGGTTATTGTCTATGTGAAGTTGCCTGTGTCTGCACTCGTTGGTCATGGCGTCATGTTCGTTTTGTTGTCTTTGTTTAACTGTTCGTGTTCTTCCTTCAATAAAATAATGTATTCTAATCACGCTGCGCTTTGGTCTCCCCTTTACGACGATCGTGACACTTCCATGCACACCTTTATAACATACAGTTGAAGTTTACATACACTTAGGTTGGAGTCATTAAAACTTGTTTTTCATCCACTCCACAATTTCTTGTTAACAAACTATAGTGTTAGGACATCTACTTTTTCCAGCAATTGTTTACAGATTTAGCTTATAATTCACAATTCCAGTGGGTCAGAAGTTTACATACACTAAGTTGACTGTGCCTTTAATTTTCTGGAATTTTCCAAGTTATGTCATGGCTTTAGAAGCTTCTGAAAGGCTAATTAACCATTTTTTTAGTCCGTTGGTGTTCATGTGGAAGAATTTCAAGGCCTACCTTCAAACTCAGTCTCTTGCTTGACATGGGAAAGTCAAAAAATCAGCCAAGACCTAAAAGAAATTGTAGACCACAAGTCTGGTTCATCCTAGGGAGCTATTTCCAAATGCCTGAAGGTACCACGTTCGTTTGTACAAGCAATAGTACGCAACTAAACATCATGGGACCACGCAGCCATCATACCGCTCAGGAAGGAGACACGTTCTGTCTCCTAGAGATGAGCGGCTGGGTAGCCTAGTGGTTGGGGCGGCAGGGTAGCCTAGTGGTTAGAGCGTTGGACTAGTAACCGGAAGGTCGCAAGGTACAAATCTGTCGTTCTGACCCTGAACAGGCAGTTAACCCACTGTTCCTAGGCCGTCATTGAAAATAAGAATTTGTACTTGCCTAGTTAAATAAAGGTAAAAATTTGAAAAATGAACGTACAAATGTATCTATATCCACAGTGAAACGAGTCATACATCGACATAACCTGAAAGGCCACTCAGCAAGAAAGAAGCCACTGCTCATAAACCGCCATAAAAAAGCCAGACTACTGTTTGCAACTGCACATGGGGACAAATATCGTACTTTTTGGAGAATGTCCTCTGGTCTGATGAAACAAAAATAAACTGTTTGGCCATAACGATCATTATGTTTGGAGGAAAAAGGGGATGTTTGCAAGCAGAAGAACACCATCCCAATCGTGAATCACGGGGGTGGCAGCATCATGTTGTGGGGGTGCTTTGCTGCAGCACTTCACAAAATAGATGGATCTTGAGGAAGGAAAATTATGTGGATATATTGAAGCAACATCTCAAGACATCAGTCAGGAAGTTAATGCTTGGTTGTAAATGGGTCTTCCAAATGGACAATGACCCCAAGCATACTTCCAAAGTTGTGGCAAAATGGCTTCAGGACAACAAAGTCAAGATATTGGAGTGGCCATCACAAAGCCCTGACCTCAATCCTATAGAAAACCTGTGGGCAGAACTGAAAAAGCGTGTGCGAGCAAGGAGGACTACAAACCTGACTCAGTTACGCCAGCTCTGTCAGGAGGAATGGGCCAAAATTCACCCAACATTTTGTGGGAAGCTTGTGGAAGGCTACCCAAAACGTTTGACTCAAGTTAAACGATTTAAAGGCAATGCTACCAAATACTAATTAAGTGTATGTAAACTTTTTACTAGGATTAAATGTCAGGAATTGTGAAAAACTGAGTTTAAATGTATTTGGCTAAGGTGTATGTAAACTTCCGACTTCAACTGTAGTTACATGACGTAATGACGCCACGTAAAACTTTGCGCTACACGTGCAACACAGCATTCATAACCTAGCCCACAATGTATGCTGTGTGGATCAAGCTGTCAACAAGTGGAGCAGTCATTTGAAAGGGTAAGAACATTTCAGCAAGACAACTCAAAGGCAAAATCCAAGCCAAGATAATGGAATTCATTGCCCCTGACAATCAACTGTTCTCTGTCGTGGGTGATGTTGGCTTTCGCTGACTGGTCGAGCAGTGGGACACTACCAAGAGCGCTATTTTTCAGATGTTGCCCTACTGGAGTTACACAGTAATAGCGTCACTGCTATTAGCTTCACGACATACATACTATGTAATGCCGTTTGGGCCTTTGCGTGTCAAAAAAGATACAGTAGCACTGTCAAAGCTGTACAAAACAGTCTGCAAACAAGCAAACACCGGCCATGAACGACGTGTTTACAATACCGCATTGGTAATAAAGCATCATTTGTTCTACCGCAACTTCTGGGGTAGCTAGCTTTAGCTTGGTACCTAGCTAGCGCCAATACAACCAGCTTGAAAACAATGACCAGTAGAAACTGCAGTCATTTTCATTATTCTTAGCAATGATTTCGGAATCCTTGTTATTAAGTGTTAGCTATTTTTTTCCCTGCCCTGCTAGACCTGCCCCAGGCAACTAAGTGCTGTTATGGCGAAGTGAAAACTTATAGGGGAAAACATCGGCTCAGCCGCAAAGTGGTAGGCCACACAAGCTCACAGAACGGGACCGCTGATTTGTTGGAAAGGTGGCATCCTATGAATGTGCCACTTTGAAAGTCACTGAGCTTTTCAGTAAGGCCATTCTCCTGCCAATGTTTGTTTATGGAGATTGCATAGCTGTGTGCTCAATTTTATACACCCGTCAGCAACAGGTGTGGCTGAAATAGCAGAATCCACTAATTTGAAGGGGTGTCCACATACTTTTATATATATATATATATATATATATATATATATATATATATATATATATATATATATATATAGTGTATGTATTTTTAGATCATGGTGTATCCCGTTCTTTTCATTACATTGATTGCATAATCCTGAAAAATTGACACTTGCAAGAAGAAACATTGTCCTTCTATCATTCATCATTCCAATAAAATTCTCAGGACCTATCATTCCAGAATATCAGCAGGGCAAACGTATCAATGTGTATGTGTTTTTAGATGATCCCTGAAATTTCAGAAAGTATGGTATTACAATACATACGGTAAGTGAATATCTGACAATGAAATTGTGATCAGTAAGCCTCACCAGCAATGGCCTGACAAGCGACGCTTGCATGCTGGTTCTTAGTACCACATAAGTGTGTGTGTGTATGAGCATACTTCAAATATTTGTCAGAAGAAGTTGGTGCTCAGTGCATACAAATGTTATCAACCACCCAAGAAGGCCCATATAATGAAGGTAGACAACTTCATGACAAAAATATCCATGTATTTTTTTTATTTGCATTGGGTAGTTATAGTCCCAGTGAATTACAGGGCTCTTCTAGACTCATTGAAATGAACTATTATCCATCATCTCAATAGCGGGGCTCTGCAATATCAGTGATTCTTCTACCCAGTGTGTGCAGCTCCCAGTCGGACAGCTGTTGTACAAACCCTCGGTTTGGCCTCATGTTCGTTTTACATTGCAGGACATGCTCCCAGACCTCCTTCAGTGAAAAAAAGTGCCATCGATATCATAATGGAGTGGGAGGAATAACAGAAAAATTAGCAGCTCACCAAATTCAGCAACAAAATCTTATACAGTAAACACGCAGTATTTTCATTACTAAGCCAAACATTTTTTCAGATTCCAAAAACAGGAACTGGAACAGCCTGAACTTCTTCTATTTCTATTACACATTCCAAAGAAGACCGTAAAGTACATAAACATAACTTGCCCCCAGTGTATATTTCAAGTGGTGCAAAAGAAAAGCCATGGCCGCAGCACTACAGCGGCTTATTCCATGACTTGAAAAGATCAAAACTGCAGATCCAGTGTTGAGACGAGAGGCTAAAAGGGAAACATTTGCAACACGATAATAAACATTATATTAATAAACAAATAGTAACAACAAGTAATAACAAGTAACATCTAAAAAAAGTGGAAAAAAACACATTCAGCTCACCAATAAAAACACAAATCCTCTCAAAACTGGAGTACAGATCAACCTCCACTGAATCTGACACATTTATGTGAAGGATGGTGTGGTTTTCTTTTTCAAACCTAATTTCAAAAAGAAAAAAGTTGTATTCAAACATAATATTTTTTATGAACAATCATCCATAGTACCTGCTACTTTGACATGTAAATATGAGTCCTCACGCACATGTGACAACTGTCTTCAGAGACATTGACAAGGGCGCTCAGTTTCAGATCTTTTAGGACATGGGGATTGATGGCCTGCTTGTAATTGCCCATGTAGAGTTGACCTGGCAAGAGCTCCACTGGATAAGGCCTCAAGCTCTCCAATTCCTACAAAGTCACAATAATGAAACAGACAGCAGCACAATCTATGTAAATCAGCACATTGAAATAGTCTTATCACCTGAGTATGTTTTTCTTTTTCTCAACAGGCTCTCACAATATTTAGCAAAGGTTTGACGCAATGGAGGCGTTACCTTTATGGTGTAAAGGATTTTCTGTGTCCTGAAGAAAGGATAAAAGGCTGAGAACCTCTGATAGCCTCCTTTCAGAATCTGGACAGGATAGTGGCTTGATTTTGTCAGGGCCTCAGCGCACTCAATAGCCTCAGCTACAAACACACACACACAGAATAACTACAAACCATTCTTACCCCACTCAGGCTCCCGAGTGGCGCAGCGGTCTAAGGCACTGCATCTCAGTGCTAGAGACATCACTACAGACCCTGGTTTGATTCCAGGCTGTATCACAACTGGCCTTGATTGGGAGTTCCATAGGGCAGCGCACAATTGGCCCAGTGTCGTTAGGGTTTGGCCAGGGTAGGCCGTCATTGTAAATAAGAATTTGTTTTTAACTGACTTGCCTAGTTAAATACATTTTTTTAAATTAAATCGCCCAAATGGGATATCATGGATCGAATGTTATTGACTGGTTCATTCAATCATTGACAATTCAATCAAAAACAGTTGCCCGGGTTAGGGTTTGGCCAGGGTAGGCCTTCATTGTAAATAAGAATTTGTTTTTAATGAACTTTCCTAGTTAAATAAAGGTTCATTAAAAAATTGTCAGTGACCAGGCTGGTGATGTTCAGCTCACCTGAACCTTGTAAAGAACTGGTGCTGCTGTCATAAACCACAATATACCTCATACTCTCCACCTCCACGCCTACAGGCATAATGAGTTTGCCTTTAGAGTCCTGCAGAGTAAAACAATGACATCTTACTTATTACACTGCCGAACATTGCAACGTGTATTTCAAAATGGCAAAATAATTGAGGCACAGTATTGTCATCCTAAGGTGGGATGAGCTAGTGTTGTAATGTGTTAATAACTGATTTGACACGCATACCCATTTTGCATTTCTGGCAGTAATGATATGGCTGGCATTGTACTGTCCTTTAGCACGAGCATCTGAGGAAACAGCATAACCATTTGTCCACTTTTCATAATAGGCAACTTTGAGTGTATTATATTGGACTGAATCTTAGAAATAAGTAACGTTTATCAACACAATAGATTTGTTTTAATCGTGTTGAACTGATATGACTGTCTGCCCCTACCTGGCTCTTACCAATCAAACAGAGGAAGTTGAACTCTGCCAGTCTGGACAGCCGAGTGTACTGGTTGAGAATGTTGTAAAGCTCAGACGCCTCACAAAAGGTTGTTCCAGCCATTGTAGGAAACCTGACAACCTGAAAATAAAAAGTCAGTGTTTTGAAAACCCTGCATTGGACTACATAGTTACTAGCTAGTTAGCTAACATTAGCTCGTTCACCTCATGCTTCAAATACTAACTTGTGAAGAATACACATATTTGTTTTCGCCGAACATCAACATATTTCTGCAGCTAGTTAGTCGAGTTTGCAAACGAACATCAGAAATCGTAGAGAACTCTAGTTAGCACAAAAAATACTGAGCCTAATGTTTGTCTCTGCCATATATGAATTAGGAATTAGAAAACTAGAATGGCCATGAACAATTTTATGATAGGATGAAGGTCATCCATTTTGGTCAGGGAGTTGGTCAACTAGTGCTGTGATAAGATATTGTGTAAAATAATGAATTTGAATGATTGATCTGCACTGTATGTTTGTTAGCTAGCTAGCCAGACAGTTTTAGAGGGATTAATGATTCAATACATTTTTCAAATTAACTGCCAATATGCCAACATTCCAATCAAACAATGCAGCCATACAGCCATTCACTGGCTGTAATCAGTTGACAATAGGATTTAGATACAAGTTGTATATGCAACAAGTATTGATATTGTATCATATAAAAGCACTCACAGCTTTCCAATACATATTTTTTCAAAATGAACGTTCGAAACAATATTGTGACTAAACATACAACCCATGACAATGAACTCACAGATTTCCAAGAAAACAAAAATGTAGACATTTATGGTATGTTTACATATATTTTAGATGCTATTTATAAATACAATTGGTATAAAACCCCTATAAACTGTATTTATAGTTATATGACAATATTTTAGATTGACAATTTATGATGCATCACATGCCTTACTTTTATTTTCCTGTATAAGTATAATCAGGATTATGTATCTACTGCCAATCATTCCAATTAGACTACTTTGGGATTTTCCCTGACCATAGCAATATGACTCCCATTTGTACCCCATTCTGGAACTTTGAGGGTTTATGACATAGCCCATCTAGTAATTTAATAAGATATCGTATGGTTTCTGCTAACAACAGATGCTTGACTAACTAATTCACTGATGTTGCTAGTAAAAACCTGCAGGTAGTTAGGGTTAGGGCAAAAATATTACCTGGTTTAAATGAAAATGACTTTTTCCACTCAAGGTAACGAACCAAAGGCGCTTAGCTACAACATTTCTGAAACATAATCTGAGCAAAACACACGTAATATGAAGGAAATGTCTGTTTAGGTTTTGTTGCTCGGTAACACAATAACGGGCATTGCGGTTGGCTGTACAGTACTAATCTGTGATTGGACATTCTATCTACGTTGTTGGGATGTGTTCGGGTGCGTTCGTAAATTCACTCTGCCTATCTTTACAATTTCAGAAAAATCGCACTATGACCATTTTACTCGCCCTAGCAGAGCTGGTTAGAGTGTTTTCATGTTATCCAGAGCATTGATGGCTGTAACCATGCTGTTGGCAACAATTTAATTACCCCTTTTGCTGACGTTTACTGAAACCGTCCGTATTCAACGGGTGTTGAGCGTTCGTAAATTCATCAGTTATTGTATTCTGCGCTCTCGCACACTCAGACGAGAGCGCTCAGAAATCGGAGCAGATTGTCAGAGGGAATTTACGAACGCATCCGTATTCAGTAGCCTATCCACGTACGTCTTCATCCAGCTGTTTGTAATACGTTTCCTGATTTGTTGAAGCGAATTTATTACTATATTTTGAAAATCTTTGCTTGTTGTTTATGAGCAAAGATTGTACACATATATTTTGTATTCTCTAGTTTGAATACGGTTTTATGGCTGGATCATGGGTATGTAACGTCAGATATAAATGTCATTTGCGTGAATAGCCCAAAAATATGAGACATCTGGATTAAACTACCGCCACGAATAACGTTAGCTAGCTAGCATTATGTGTTGCAAAAGCTCTGCTGGCAGCAAAACTAATTTGTATAGCTATGCATTCGTTTGGCTGATGAAGCAGAATGTGTTGACAGTTTATATTGATTCTTTAAAACAGTTTTGTAGATGTAGGTATAAAAAAAGCAGTTAGTCCAGCCTGCTTGTAACCGACTAAACTCCACGATTTACGATGGAGTTGAGCTGTGACTAGTATGGGCGCACTGGAGCGCCGACGTCACATAAAATCAACAATGTTGTGTGTAATTGCGGCTATTCTTCGGGTGCTGAACCATGTAGTTTTTAACAAAAACGGAATTGTGTGTGACGTCGGAGCTATTGTCTGTCCACACTAGTCGCCAATCAACTGCATCGCAAATCGTGGAGTTGAGTTTAATCGGCTAGCCTGTTTAAAAAAATATAAAAAAACATTATATATATATATAACTCTTTTATATAACTAGGCAAGTCTGTTTGTAGTTGTTAGGTTAGCGAGTTGTGGTTTACAATTAAGATACTCAATTATTGGACCTAGGTTATAGGCTGCCTAAAGAAAACATGGCTGGCTAACGTTAGTTTGTAAAATTAGATCTTGCCCAAATACCATGGCAGCCAAAACATTAAAAGTGTGTGTGTTGCACCCACAACATTACAAGTGTGTGTGAATTTAAGTTTGGTGTGTAAAATATACTGAACAAAAATATAAATGCAACAATTAACGATTTTACCGAGGTACAGTTCATATAAGTAAATCTGTCAATTTAAATTAATTCATTAGGCCCTAATCTATGGATTTCACATGACTGGGCAGGGGCACAGCCAAGGGTAGACCTGGGAGGGCATAGGCCCACCCACTTGGGAGCCAGGCCCAGCCAATCAGAATTCGTTTTTTCCCCCACAAAAGAGCTTTATTACAGACATAAATACTCCTCAGTTTCATCAGCTGTCCGGGTGGCTGGTCTTAGATGATAGCGTTGGTCCTGAAGAAGTCGGATGTGGAGGTCCTGGGTTGGCGTGGTTACACGTGGTCTGCAGTTGTGAGGCCGGTTGGACGTACTGCCAAATTCTCTAAAACGATGTTGGTGGCTTATGGTAGAGAAATTAACATTAAATTCTCTGGCAACAGCTCTGGTGGACATTCCTGCAGTCAGCATGCCATTTGCCCGCTCCTTCAAATCTTCAGACATCTGTCAAATTGTGTTGTGACAAAACTGCACATTTTGAGTGGCCTTTTATTGTCCCCAGCACAAAGTGCACATGTGTAAGTGTAACCGGTGTGAAATGGTTAGCTAGTTAGCGGGGTGCTCACTAATAGCGTTTCAAGTTGGTGATGTCACTCTCTCTGAGACCTTGTAGTAGTTGTTTCCCTTGTTCTGCAAGGGCCATGGCTTTTATGGAGCGATGAGTAAAGATGCTTCGAGGGTGACTGTTGTTGCTGTGTGCAGAGGGTCCCTGGTTCAAGCCCAGGTAGGGACAATGAGAGGGACGGAAACAAAACTGTTACATAATGATATTTTTTTCAGCTCATGAAACACTTACATTGTTGCATTTATATTTATGTTCAGTATAAATAAGAAACTTGTGCACTAACCCATACATATTTTGAAATGTAACTGAATCCTACTCTCTTCACTGTGCCTTTAGGGACCAAGCAAAGTCTTCCTGCGACAAAGAAAGAAGAGGACCAGCAGCAGACGCTGGGCTGTTATGAGTAAAAGGCTTCAGGAAACACAAGAGCCCATCATCACACCTGTAACGACACAGTGAGTCAATCTATGGCTGTCATCACTGCAACATTTTAGTTCATACATAAATTATGTTTACATACATACATACATACATACAGTTGTATGTTACTATTACTATTTCTACAGCAAGGCTATGTTTCTAACAGGGCTGTTTTGGTTGAGGGAAAATGTTATGTTAGATTTCATTCCCAAACATTTGCCTCTATGTCAGTTACACTGACCCAATTTCTACTTTCATGTATCTATTGCAGTCATTTGCTGGATTTTTGAAAAACAAATATTCTGGTGGGGGTATGCCAAACAAATAGAGACCCTCCAGAATCAAATGGCTGAGATGCAGAGGGAGATGGGTGCCTTGCATTCTGCTCTTCAGGTGAGACACCAACCATTACACTCATCTGAACATACCTCATGGTATGATCATGTGACAAAAAGCCACATGCAGTACTACATCACCAAAGCTTATCTTGTTTCAGCAGGGTGGTAAGACTGGATGCCACTGCCATGGGACTGTTGCTGGTAGTTTAGTCTGTCTAATGTTTCCTCCTACCCTTTTCCATTAGGCTGTGGCTCCAGTGTGGACCCTCTCCCTGCTCTCACACCACCACCACCACCACTTCCTCCTACATCCAACACTTTTCTGCAACCCTACATCCCTAAAAAAAGAGTGGCTTCCAATACTCAACAGGTAAGAATTTAATAACTCATCATTTTTTTATTTGGTGGTCATAGATTTCTGTCCCGTGTGGTTCAGTTGGTAGATCATGGTGCTTGCATCGCTAGGGTTGTGGGTTCAATTCCACACTGGACGAGTGCGAAAATGTACTGTATGCACTCACTACCGTAAGTCATTCTGTATAAGAGTGTCTCCTAAATTACTCAAATGTAAAATGTATTCTCTCCTATGATCTGACCTCTTGTCACTAAGGAGAAGCAGGACATACTGGTGGCTGTGACCCTCAGGGATTTACAGGCTGTTAAACTGAGAAAGGTTATTGTCAGCAGTGTGAAATCAAAGGTAAGCAATGCATATACCTTAGCATACTCAGTCATTTCTGCTTCCACCTGTACAAAATGGAAGCTCCACAGGACACTCCCACATAGCATGCAGTAATGTGCCTGACTCTTTCTTGCATGTCCTGTCTTTTATTTCAGAGAACTCCAGAGAAGATGCATGCCCCTCTGGTCACTGTGGCAGACCTGCAGAATGTCCGTCTGAAACAATCCCACTGCCAACTGCCCCCTAAACTTCTCAAAAGCCTTAGCTTTGGCAGGTAAACCTATCCCATATTTCTTAATTGGCTGCCATTTGTTCTCCATCATGGTCCTGGTTACCCACCACATGTTGTCCAGGCTTTTTTCCCCAGGCCAGTTATGATAATTTAATAAGGTTTATCAGGCCTGGAACAAAAGCCTGCACACCAGGGTTGAAGAACAGTTTTTGAAACATTTGTTTTCTTGATTGGATTTATTTTGTGTTATTGTGGAGATTATCAAATGTTATTTCCCACTCTAGAACACCTACCAAAAGCCCTATGAATCTGCGTACACAGCTGAAAAGGATTCAAATCAATAGGTTATGCATTTCAACACTCAAGTGCTTTATTCTGGGGTTCTTGTGTTACCTGAACAGGAAGTCAAAGGACTATCATCAAGTGAGAGCTGAGTCTGACTATAAGTGTTTCTCTCTACTCTTTAGGAGTCCTGGTGGCACTCCTCTGTTTGATAAGGAGAATATGGAGACGGGCACTGGCCTCACCCCCATCATGACTCAGGCCCTGCGACGCAAGTTCCAGGTAGATCACTCTTTACAGAGCCTATGTGTCTTATGCATGTGTGGTTTAAAGGTGTGTCCCCTTTGTCACCACTTATATTGTTCTTTATCCCCTCAGAGTGCCTTACCACGAGGACTGTCTCCAAAGGCAAAGAATCTCAACGAAAGCTTTGATCAAAACTGAGACATTTGATGATGTATACACAGATGTCCACCGAGACTAGTTCATATGTAACGGAAAGGCAGCTGCCATGATGAAAAGTTCCCGTGTTGTATGAGGACGGTATGCAAGCTATAGATGTAACTATTGGCACAATGCACATTCTCTAGCACTTTCTGGTTTCCACTGCTGAATGGGTTATTTCATACTTTTTCCATTGCTGAATGAGTTACTAAATGCTAGGTAGATTGAGGATGAAAAGAGGAAACACTTGTCTTGGACCACAATTTTTAAAAGGACATAAAAGTTCTAAAGGCAAGCAGTTTCTGTAAAAGCCTTGACCACCCCACTGTATCAAACAAGTTTGGTCAACATCAACACTGCCTCAACTGCATGCTTCTTGGAACAGTGAAACCAAGGAGGGTGTTAAGTGAGCGATACTGAGATTTAAAAGGCAGTAGTTGAAACAATCTGTTACTTGGAATGAGTGAGAAGCATCACTTGGTTTGAATGTGGTTTCAGTTTAATATTTTCTATGAGGAAGTTGATTTTAACCGTTGTAAATGTATCTGAGGGTCTATGTTTGGAAATTGCACATTGACTGGGGACCCTATGTTTGAGCTATTTCACGTTACTTTTTCCAAAAAGCTTCTTGCATTATCTTTTGATTTTCATTTTTTTTCTCACATTGTTTTTAAAAGTATTTGAACCAATATTGTGTTTTATAAGAATACAACTTCATTTGTGATTTCCTAGACATGTTTAGGAAACACCAAATAAATTAACAAAAATAAATGTACCTGTTTTGGTTGCTGAAAGGGTAAAACGTGACACAGAAAATGTATCTTGTTTCTACCACAGAAGTACAAGGTTCCTATACGGAACATTTTACTTGTGTTCACGGAAAGTGGCCTTGTGCGCAGCTGTTTATCTTCCCCATGATATGAGCGGAGAAAATGGCGTTGCCCGTGAGTGTGGGAGCGCTTCTAGAATCAGAAGTAATAGAGGATCCATTATACAAAGATGAAGGTCTCTGTGTACTTGGTATATTCGGTAAGACTGCAATGCTACCCGGATCACCGAAAGAGTTTCTAATCAACACGCTCGCGGACAAGCACATCTATCCACTATTTGGACTGGATGAGACAGACAATCACAACAGTGGAAGCTTGATTCAGGCGTACTACAGCCAAGAAAACCGCGTATTGTATCTGGTGCTTACTTCAGTTTGTGACAACCGACAGCTTTTGTGGGCGTGTGAGTCTTTGACTACGGGCGTCGGACACTCGGAGGCGCACGAATTCTGGAAAGGAGCGGATAAACAGCATTGCTTAGCATTGCTTTACCTATTCTCGTTGTGCCATGTCCTGCTACTGGTCCATCCTACATGCTGTTTTGATGTCACCTATGACCGATTGTTCCGTGCTCTGGATGCACTTCGCCAGAAAGTTCTGCCACTACTACGTGCTGCAATCAAGGATTCCATCATATCCAAAGAATGGAAGGTGAACTGCCGGCCCTGTCCTCCTCGCCTGCTATTCGTATTCCAGATGAATGGAGCCCTGCGAAGCTATGGTGGAAATGGTTCAGACCCTTCTGGGGGAAA
This sequence comes from Oncorhynchus tshawytscha, assembly GCF_018296145.1. Taxonomy (NCBI): domain Eukaryota; kingdom Metazoa; phylum Chordata; class Actinopteri; order Salmoniformes; family Salmonidae; genus Oncorhynchus; species Oncorhynchus tshawytscha. Next base: position 39,729,311 of record NC_056437.1, on the reverse strand, counting down.
TGCTGATAAGCCCAAGAAACACTCGCCAAGGAGACGCCTCCAGCATGCATTGGAAGACCAGATATATCGCATTTTCCGGAAAAGTCGGGTCCTCACCAACCAGAGCAGTAATTGCTTATTCACTGTCCCTGCTAACCAAGCGTTTGTTTACGTGGTGCCTGGGCCAGAGGAGGACCCAGTGGCAGCCGTGCTAGGGCAGCTGCGCTCCAACTGTGCCCTGAGGGAAAATGACACCAGCACCTCGGTGTCTGGACCCAGGCGCTACCAACAAATGCGTCACTCTGCAAGACAACCATCCTTCAATGTAGAAAGCAGCAGCCTCTCAGGGGGGCAACTAGTAGACTGTAATCTGAAGGAGTTCCTTTGGCAGCATGTCGAACTGGTGTTGACCAAGAAAGGCTTTGATGACAGCGTTGGTCGCAATCCGCAGCCTTCTCATTTTGAGCTGCCAACCTACTCCAAATGGGCACAAGTGGCCTACAGGCTGCATCAGGTCATGATAGCCAACACAGAGGAGGAAATTGCAGAGCTGGCCGTCAAAGTGCAGAGTCAGCTTAAGTTTTTGGAAGGTTTCCTGGACGCAGATGCCAAGTTCTCTGAGAACCGCTGCCAGAAAGCCCTGCCACTGGCACATAGTGCCTACCAGTCTAACCTTCCCCATAACTATACCACCACTGTGCATAAAAACCAACTGACACAAGCACTTCGGGTCTACAGCCAGCATGCACGCGGTGTAGCTTTTCAGCGCTATGCCTTGCAGTTGCATGAGGACTGCTACAAGTTCTGGAGTAATGGGCATCAGTTATGTGAAGAGCGCAGTCTGACAGACCAACACTGTGTGCACAAGTTTCACCTGCTGCCTCAGCCAGGTAAAGCCTCAATCACTGTACAGAGCATACTACTGTTACTATAATTTCTCAAATATGTATTTATTACACAAATGAAAGGTATCATAACAGGTATCAACAGAGTTGGCGGTCAGTGTACCTCAGAATATCAATGTTGAATTGTGGTGTTTATTATGGCAAACTGTCTTCTATGGGGTTTTCTCGTTTGGGCAAAAGGCTGTCCGATGTGACACACACTGATAAGTGGTCGAGGAGTGTGTCAATTTGTTAGTAGGCAAACGGAAGTGTCCGCCTCTCCTCGATATCCACCTTTCATCGGGGATAGTCATGTATCTTACCGCGGAAGAGTTTTAAAATCTGCCACACCCCCTTTGAATCAGCGTTTGTTTTGTCAGAGGAGAAAAACATGCACACATTTAAAAATATATATTAAAAAAACAATATGCTACTTATTGTTATCTATATAATATCTTGCACAACTTAATTTGTTTTAATGACGTTACACATTTATTTTGGGTTGTGAGAGGATGCATGAGGTGAGCAAATCAATTGATAAAAGGCCATTGTCATCTGCAGATGAGAAGCCAGAGATGGACCGCAACCCGCCCATCCTCAACCACAACAGCAGGGGGCGTTCCACTAGCTCGTGTAACTGTGGCTGGAAGCAAGCCCCTCGTGAGGACCCCTTTGACATCCAAGCTGCCAACTACGACTTCTACCAAGTTAGTATCCGCTTTAACCGATCTCTACAGAGGACACCAGTATAACCACATGATCTCTTAAAATCTATTCAATTGTACTTCAGTCTTGTTTACACTTTGTCTCACTCTGTTGCCTTGTAGATGTTTGAGGAGAAATGCTGCGGGAAGCTGGAGAGGATCGACTTTCCTGTTTTCCAGCCAAGCACCCCAGACCCAGCCCCGGCCTGTGAAGAAGCACCCAGACCCACTGAGGTGGCCGCCCCAGTCCCAGTCCCACCGTCAGAGCCTGGGTCAGGGCCATCAGAGGGGGAGAGGCTAAAGGAGAGCATCCCAGCGTCCCACCCAGTGTCCCACACCCCCGGAGAGAGCACCAGCCTCAGCCTGGCCCTCAGCCTGGGCCAGTCCACTGACAGCCTAGGGCCTTATGGAGATGGAGGGGGCGGTGAGGGCCAGGAGAAGAGGCCCAGCCTGGTGGATCGCCAGGCCTCCACTGTGGAGTACCTTCCAGGCATGCTCCACTCAGGCTGCTCCAAAGGTCTGCTGCCTAAGTTCTCCAGCTGGTCGCTGGTCAAGCTTGGCCCTGCTAAGACCTACAACCCCCACACTGGCCTGGAGCAGCCAGGCTTCCTGCCTGGCTCCTCCTTCCTCCTGCCCTGGGACGTGGTTATTCGCTCCCGCTCTGAAGAGGAGGTGGGCTTAACTGAGCCCTTGGATGGGGGACCCTCCTCCTGGCCGGCCCCCAACAAAACCGTGGCGGGGAAGCGAGGGAGTGCAGGGGGCCTTGGTCGGGGACGCAGGCGGGATGACGTGGCCCGGGCCTTTGTTGGCTTTGAGTACGAGGACAGTAGGGGCCGGCGTTTCCTCAGCTCAGGACCTGATAAAGTGGTGAAAGTGCTGGGGCCTGGAGGGGCCAAAGAGCCAGCCACCAGGGCCCTGAACACAGACATGCCCCTGTACATTCCCTCTCCAGCCCAGGGGCGTGGCCTAAAGACCCACTACGCCCAGCTGGCGCGCCTCTACATTGTGGTCCCTGACGCCCCCTTGGAGATAACACTCAACCCACAGGTACACTTACCTGGCATACATTTCCCTGACATACATTTCCCTATCAACTGGTGTTTGTCACCAGGAATATTTGAGAGGAATTGACTTACCTATCTTGATAGACAAGCTGTTATGCTAAACTGTCATTACAATTTCAACTGAACTCATTGTGAGTTCTTAGTGTAGCAATATGCTGTGTAGAGATGCATTTTGTGTTGGCAAATAGTCCCTTTGTTGATTAATGAGAGATGTAATGCTTGATTAATGTTAACTGTAAAACGCTGCCCCTCTTCTTTTTGTTCTTAGGTCCAACCCGGCCCCCCTCCATGTCCAGTGTTCCACCCCGAGCGGACAGAGCTGGTGCTGCCCTCCGATGGCCTGTGGGTCCTACGTTTCCCCTATTCCTATGTCACAGACCGTGGCCCATGCTACCCACCTAAAGAGAACCAGCCCCTGGCCAGCTACAAGGTCCTCAGAGGCATCCTGCGTGCCAGCCCTCTTCCTCCACAGTAATCTCTACTCACACCATAGCACCGCAATGTGACTCTCGCACTTATTTGCAAGGTTAGTTTAAAAATGACTTTGAGTCAGTTGGACCGTGTTCTCTTGCGTAGTGTTGTTTCATCTCCTAAAATACTATTTTGAGTTAAATGGAATTGTGCTGGGTTAGTTAATTATGAATGGCAATCTCAAAAGGAAAAAGGTGTTGATCTGCATAGAACTGCGTCTCCACTTGGATATATTTCAAATTAAGATCTTGTTCTCTGATCTTATGTTATTCATGGTATCTTTTTAACAGGGTTGTCAGGCTGTATTTTCTCTTACACTTAAAGGGCCATCTATATAAAACACTGGAAAATCACGTTTGTGACTGCACTGGGCCTTTAAGGAGAGAATAAATGACATTTTATTGATCCTTGTTTGTTGGCTTTATTCACTGTTATTGTGCTAGGATCATTGTTCAGACCACCATATAAGGGTGATATCACACATTACAGTTAGTCATCAATAAATTAAATGGCATGCAACGTTTATGTGAAGCCTAGCCACAGAATTCTTAGATGAGTGCACAGCACTAGATGTCGCTATTAACCAAGTTATTGAGTGTGGCATCATGAGAAAGTTCTCTCCATGGGCCCCTAACAAAAAAAATGTTATTTACCTTGCAGAAAGATTAATAATCCTGTCATTTAAAATGCTTGGCATGTGTATTTTTTTTAATATCCTTTTGTCCTTCAGGCCTGGTATGTATGGGTGGCATGATCATGTATGCCTCCAACTTGTATTACAATGCTTAAATAAATATATTGTTCTGCAGGTACAACGTTTGCTGTTGAGCAGTCTACCCGTCATGTATGTAGCCTATTTATCCATCATGACATAAAAAAACAATCTTGCAGTTTGTCCGTGTTGTCTGGTAAATTTAATTGGTAGGCTTACTGAGACACAAAGTGTGCAATGCGTTTCTGTTTATGAACTCTGCTATTGCGGACCCCCACACGTATGCGAAATAGACAGTAGGCACTTATTTTTCTCCGCGCAACGATTGGTCAGCCATTACCATCTGTAGCCAATCGGCACAATGTTGCTATGCTGTAATGTTACATTGATTGGTTCCCTTGACTGTCAGTCTGCCTCAGACGGGTACTGTCTTTGCGCAATAACATCAACTCAAGCGGTGCGCTCAGTATCGGATGGACCTCCTTCGTTACTTATTGAGCATTGAAGTCAACTCGTAGAAGCAAACCTTAACCCTCTAAACTGAATGAGAAGGATTTGCCACTTAAAGATGTGATCGGCAAAGCACTAGAGGCGACGATTGAATTTTCTCTATCCAAAGGTAAAGTCAATGCTTATTGTTATTGCGCAACTGTAACGGTACATGTTTAAAACTGACTGCATCTTGTCCGAAAGTTTATAATGGGGCCTGAGACTAGATTATAACTATTTGATAACAATTAAACGATAATACGATTCTGACCGACTGTGCTTAGTGTATAACCTACAGGTATAGTATATGATGCGAGTAGGATTGATGTAAAATATACGCGGTGGCACTACATGCGCTGGTTTTAGATTACACAAAGTTGGCAGTGTCGTATTCTGCACCACCGAATCCAAACATTGCTTTTGGTGCATGCGGACGATGGAAGTATAAGTTGCAAAGAGGAATCCGTTATGAAATTGTTTCGGTTCTGACATGTTTTTGTTGACAATCATTTGTCATTACTTATGCCATATGAATATAATTGACAAGCTTGTATTGGTTGTTTTAACAGTCATTCAAAATGTTACCATCGTTTAGTGGTTGTAACAATATGCTGTAATAAATGTAACATCTGTTATTGTCATCAATATTTTGAACCTTTAACAATCTTTCCTAAATTACTCTGTGACCCGATAGAGGCCTCTCACTGTCTTGCTATAGTTTTTGCTAAAAGACCATAACAAAAATAGTGAATACAGTTAAGGTCGGGCCACATAAACGGATGACAGCTGGTTCCCCTTGACTAGTCTACTCTAAATCTCGACTAAGTTGGCAGAGAGCAAAAGGGTAGCTATTTTTACCCACAGTAACATCTCTGTTCATTTTTACATTTTTTTTTTTTTTTACATATCTAACTTGGTTTCCTATTTAGTCATAATGACCTTAACTGGCATATAAATAATTCAACCACTTAACAGGTAGTTTTAAAACCACCCAAAGGAAGCTACCTATGGAACACATCATAGCAGATGCATCACGTGATATAGTCAAGAGCTCAATGTTTGTCACTTCTTTCTTAGCCACTCAGTACCATGACCAAAACAACCTTTTAAATCATTGTAAGCGTAAGCACAAAATTCCAGCGTAAGCATGAAATCAGTGCCAATATGTCAATCAGTGCAACAGAGATATAGCTGTGTGGGAGTGTTGTGTGGGCCAGTAACTGAAAGGTCGCTGGTTCGAATCTCCAAGCCGACTAGTTGAAATATCTGATGTGCCTTTGAGCAAGGCACTTAACCATAATTGCTCCTCTGGATAAGAGCATCTGCTAAATGACTGAAATTTAGTTTTTTTTTTTTTTAAAAAAAAGGTTGTGAACCCCGGGGCCGCCTGAGTAGGAGGCTTTCTCTCTGTCAGTCGGCATACAAATGGCTGTGTATGGCTAGACTGAGGTTAGTATGGTAGCACACTTTGGAATCAATTGCCATCACAGATGTTGGGGGGAAAAATCTGGGCATAATGTCCCTATAGGCATAGCCAGGACAAGTACAATACAATGTATAATAAACCTGGTGATAGTCAGGAATGTCTTACAAATCAACTTTCATTTCCCCTGAAGAGTGTACGGTTTAAATTATTCATTGTTTTTGCACCTTGTGAGGTAACTATGGTATACGTTCCCAAATGCACATCAGATAATGCAACACTACAAGACAGTCCCCGAAATGGATCAAGTATTAGCGTGTGTTCACTGCTTCCTATCATCTTGTGTGTTCAAAAACAGTGCTATTCAAAGGTCATTGCTGGGTGCTCATTTGGCACCAATTCAGAGACCAGCTCTTGCATTCATCCAATGCTAATAAACAGAGGGAGGGAGCATGGCAGGGATGTTTACACCTCTATCCAACTGGTCACACCTATTTCCTGCCAGTCATTCACACCATCTGGGACGTTGGCAGAAAGTTCTACACCCCTGGCCTCCTCGCATCCAGGAGACTGCCCTGTGTTGTGAAGGATGTGGCACATTTCATGTCTATGTTTTAAGCAGGATCTGATTGAGATGAAAAGCCTAGAGACAGTGCATGCATGTGACTGAGTGTTTCCATGTGTGTATATGTTTTCTCAATAATTCTGGTGGCTTTGATGCTCAATATATACACTCGTGGCCAAAAGTTTTGAGAATGACACAAATATTAATTTCCACAACGTTTGCTGCTTCAGTGTCTTTAGATATTTTTGTCAAATGTTACAATGGAATAATGAAGTATAATTACCAGCATTTCATAAGTGTCAAAGGCTTTTATTGACAATTGCATGAAGTTGATGCAAAGAGTCAATATTTGCAGTGTTGACCCTTCTTTTTCAAGACCTCTGCAATCTGCCCTGGCATGCTGTCAATGAACTTCTGGGCCACATCTTGACTGCTGGCAGCCCATTCTTGCATAATCAATGCTTGGAGTTTGTCAGAATTTGTTGGTTTTTGTTTGTCCATCCGCCTCTTGAGGATTGACCACAAGTTCTCAATGGGATTAAGGTCTGGGGAGTTTCCTGGCCATGGACCCAAAATATTGATGTTTTGTTCCCTGAGCCACTTAGTTATCACTTTTGCCTTATGGCAAGGTGCTCTATCATGCTGGAAAAGGCATTGTTCATCACCAAACTGTTCCTGGATGGTTGGGAGAAGTTGCTCTCGGAGGATGTGTTGGTACCATTCTTTATTCACGGCTGTGTTCTTAGGCAAATTGTGAGTGAGCACACTCCCTTGGCTGAGAAGCAACCCCACACATGAATGGTCTCAGGATGCTTTACTGTTGTCATGACACAGGACTGATGGTAGCGCTCACCTCGTCTTTTCCAGACAAGCTTTTTTCCGGATGCCCCAAACAATCGGAAGGGGATTCATCAGAGAAAATTATTTTACCCCAGTCCTCAGCAGTCCAAACCCTATACCTTTTGCAGAATATCAGTCTGTCCCTGATGTTTTTCCTGGAGAGAATTGGCTTCTTTGCTGCCCTTCTTGACACAAGGCCATCCTCCAAAAGTCTTCGCCTCACTGTGCGTGCAGATGCACTCACACCTGCCTGCTGCCATTTTTGAGCAAGCTCTGTACTGGTGGTGCCCCGATCCCGCAGCTGAATCAACTTTAGGAGACGGTCCTGGAGCTTGCTGGACTTTCTTGGGCGCCCTGAAGCCTTCTTCACAACAATTGAACCGCTCTCCTTGAAGTTCTTAATGATCCGATAAATGGTTGATTTAGGTGCAATCTTACTGGCAGCAGTATCCTTGCCTGTGAAGCCCTTTTTGTGCAAAGCAATGATGACGGCACTTGTTTCTTTGCAGGTAACCATGGTTGACAGAGGAAGAACAATTATTCCAAGCACCACCCTCCTTTTGAAGCTTCCAGTCTGTCATTTGAACTCAATCAGCACGTCAACACTCACACCTGTCAACACTCACACGAGAGAATCACTGACATGATGTCAGCTGGTCCTTTTGTGGCAGGGCTGAAATGCAGTGGAAAGGTTTATTTGGGGATCCAGTTAATTTGCATGGCAAATATGGACTTTGCAATTAATTGCAATTCATCTGATCACTCGTCATAACATTCTGGAGTATATGCAAATTGCCGTCATACAAACTGAGGCAGCAGACTGTGAAAATTAATATTTGTGTCATTCTCAAAACTTTTGGCCACAACTGTACATTTGCTAAAAGTGCATCACAACCTCAGAAAAGGTGCCAGGGTATTCATGCCTTTCTTTCCATCCATTCAATGCCATTAAAATCCTTAGAGTGCAGCATTTCATGACTCCAGTCACTGTTAATGGACAGGGTCACTATATTGGCATTGCTGCCTTGCCTAGCTTGAAGTAGCTTTATTTGTTGTATTGAACCGATTTTCATATTTTGCGCATGCGTATTGCCTTAACATGTTGTGTGGGTATTGCCTGGAGTAAGCTGTGCACATTTGTGCGTGTCTATATAATTTGGCTCTCAGATCTTTTGAAATTAACAAAGCTAGCTAGCAAAAACAACCTGACAAAAGGACACTAACGTTACTATACTGTACAAACAATTTTCGAAGTTGGAATAATGTACATTTTGGAGGGTTCGAAGAGTGGAAGTCAACTATAATGAAAGTTAAGATGAGGCAAAGGCAGCATAAAGCATACAAGATGTGACTTTATTCATGACAGGCATGGCAACCACCATCTCCCTCACTGCTAGCTGTTGGGCAGGCGAAGAGAACAGGACTGTCCACCACCGGCGGCGCCATTCCAGCCATAATAATGGCCGAAACAGAGCAAACAGAATGGCATCAAACACCTGGAAACCATGTATTTGATACCATTCCGCTCCACTCATTAACACAAGCCTGTTCTCCCCAATTAAGGTGCCACCAACCTCCTGTGCTGTCCACTTGTCTGAAACATCATTACCAATTAATACCTTTTAGCTGGGTTTTACACCTCTTGGACATTTACTTTTGCTTTGTGGACGTATTGGGAATGGAGCTTGTCCCGCCACTTAATGCGGGCCAGAGCCTTGGCTTCTACAAGATAGATGCAACTCACTACGCTACAACCATTCTACATGTGTGGCTGCATGGCAACGCACACGCACGGGAGGATTCAGCCCGTCAGAGAGCATGATCCCCTAATGGATGGAGCTGCCTGTGTGCTGCGTGGGAGAAGAACTGTGCTACCAGCTACTGTTTGTGTGTGACTTTTTGTGTCAGTGTGAAAATAAAACCGAATGAGGCCTTGCGGATGCGTCTCCAATCCCTCATGACTGTGGGGCCTGCTGTGTGCATGCAGAATAACATTCTGCTGAGACTTCTACAACACTGTCACACAGAGGTTCACCAGACGAATGGACTTAATTTACAAGAAAAGGTAGGCCTTAATGCACTTTCCTTTGAAATCTGCAGGTTAGGCTACTGTTTAATCATGAGAATAGACAACGACCCTTTGAATGCATTTGATTTATCAAGCTACAATTTCATGAGACACTTTTTGATGTTTGACAGCATTTTTCAGTCATTTCGATTGTTGATGTGGAAATTTTGTTAGAATCTTTTTTTTAAATTGATTACAAAAAAAGTTTACCCCTTTTTCATGATATCCAATTGGTAGTTACAGTCTTGTCCCATCGCTGCAACTCCTGTACGGACCCTGGAGAGGAGAAGGTCAAGAGCCATGCGTCCTCCGAAACACGACCCTGCCAAGCTGTACTGCTTCTTGACACACTGCTCGCTTAATCAGGAAGCCAGTGGCATCAATGTGTCAGAGGAAACGCTGTACAACTGGCGACCGAAGTCAGTGTTCATGCGCCCGGCCCACCACAAGAAGTCTCTAGAGCGTGATGGGACAAGGACATCCCACCGGCCAAACCCTCCCCTGGGCAACGCTGGGCCATTTGTGCTCCGCCTCATGCTCATGGGTCTCCCAGTCACGGCCAGCTGGGACACAGCCTGGGCTCGAACCCGGGTCTGTAGTAACGTCTCTAGCACTGTGATGCAGTACCTTAGACCACTGTGCCACTCGGGAAGCCCAGAACCTTTTTTATTATATACAGGTAACTGCCAAAATAAAGGAAACAGTGTGTGGCGCTACAGAGGGTGGTGCAGGCAGCCCAATGTATCACTGGGGCCGAGCTCCCTGCCATCCAGGACCTCTTTATCAGACGGCATGAAATGAAGGCCCAGAAAATCATTAAAGACTCCAACCCCATACTGTTCTCTCTGCTTCTGCATGGCAAGCGGTACCGGTGCTTCAAAACAGACACCAACAGGTGGCTCCTGAACAGCTTCTATCCTCATGTCATAAGGCTGCTAAATAGTATGTGTAGCCATTTTGTTAGATATCTGAGTTGACCCTTGTATTTTAGTCTTCTCCATGCACACTCACGGACACTCCAACACTGATGCTACTCTGTTAATCATATATCCTGATGCCTAGTCACCTTACCCCTACACACTTTTATTTTACCTTTTATTTCACTAGGCAAGTCAGTTAACAACAAATTATTATTTACAATGACGGCCTACACCGGCCAAACCCGGACGACGCTGGGCCAATTGTGCGCCGTCCTATGGGACTGCCAATCAAGGCCGGTTGTGATACAGCCCGGAATCGAACCAGGGTGTCTGTAGTGACATCTCCAGCACTGAAATGCAGTGCCTTAGACCACTGCGCCACTCAGGAGTCTGTACATACGCACCTCTATCGATCCAGTATTCCTGCACATTGTAAACATGGTACTGGAACTGACCCTGTATATAGTATGCTTTCTTTATCGTGTTCTTATTTTTATTTCTATTTTATTTATTTTTGTACCTTTTTTTGTATTACATTGTTATTGGTTACTGCATTGTTGGGATTAGAGTTTGCAAAAACTCAATTTCACTGCGCTGACTGAATGAATTACATTTTATTTTCATGTCAAATCACCAGTTGGCAACCCATCCCTTATGGTATTAATTGACACATTAACAAACATTACAATAATTCACTGTGATAATTCTTCTTCTGATGTTCTCTGCAGTGCGCATCGCATAAAGAGTGAAAACATAGTAAATCAATACATAATGGTAAATAAAGTTATCCAAACAATAACTATATCCCTAGAGCAGTAAAAAAATATACATACATACATACATACATACATACATATACAGTTGAAGTCGGAAGTTTACACACACCTTAGCCAAATACATTTAAACTCAGTGTTTCACAATTCCTGACATTTAATCCTAGTAAAAATTCCCTGTCTTAGGTCAGTTAGGATCACCACTTTATTTTAAGAATGTAAAATGTCAGAATAATAGTAGAGAGTGATTTATTTCAGCTTTTATTTCTTTCATCACATTCCTAGTGGGTCAGAAGTTTACATACACTCAATTAGTATTTGGTTGCATTGCCTTTAAATTGTTTAATTTGGGTCAAACGTTTTGTGTAGCCTTCCACAAGCTTCCCACAATAAGTTGGGTGAATTTTGGCCCATTCCTCCTGACAGAGCTGGTGTAACTGAGTCAGGTTTGTAAGGCCTCTTTGCTCGCACACATTTTTTCAGTTCTGCCCACAAATGTTCTATAGGATTGAGGTCAGGGCTTTGTGATGGCCACTCCAATATCTTGACTTTGTTGTCCTTAAGCCATTTTGCCACAACTTTGGAAGTATGCTTGGGGTCATTGTCCATTTGGAAGAGCCATTTGCTACCAAGCTTTAACTTCCTGACTGATGTCTTGAGATGTGGATATATTGAAGCAACATAATTGTCCTGCCTCATGATGTCATGTATTTTGTGAAGTGCACCAGTCCCTTCTGCAGCAAAGCACCCCCACAACATGATGCTTCCACCCCTGTACTTCAAGGTTGGGATGGTGTTCTTCTGCTTGCAAGCCTCCCCCTTTTTTTCCTCCAAACATAGATGGTCATCCAAACATAACAATGGTCATTATGGCCAAACAGTATTTTTGTTTCATCAGACTAGAGGAAATTTCTCCAAAAAGTACGATATTTGTCCCCATGTACAGTTGCAAACCGTAGTCTGGCTTTTTTATGGCGGTTTTAGAGCAGTGGCTTCTTCCTTGCTGAGCGGCCTTTTAGGTTATGTCGATATTAGACTCGTTTTACTGTGGATATAGATACTTTTGTACCTGTTTCCTCCAGCATCTTCACAAGGTTCTTTGCTGTTGTTCTGGGATTGATTTGCACTTTTCGCACCAAAGTACGTTCATCTCTAGGAGACAGAACGCGTCTCCTTCCTGAGCAGTATGATGGCTGCATGGTCCCATGGTGTTTATACTTGCGTACTATTGTTGGTACAGATGAATGTGGTACCTTCTTACATTTGCAAATTGCTCCCAAGGATGAACCAGACTTGTGGAGGTCTACAATGTTTTTTTTCTGAGGTCTTGGCTGATTTATTTTGATTTTCCCATGATGTCAAGCAAAGAAGCACTGAGTTTGAAGGTAGGCCTTGAAATACATCCACAGGTACACCTTCAATTGACTCAAATTATGTCATTTGGCCTATCAGAAGCTTCTAAAGCCATGACAATTTTCTGGAATTTTCCAAGCTGTTTAAAGGCACAGTCAACTTAGTGTATGTAAACTTCTGACCCACTGGAATTGTGATACAGTGAAAGTAAGTGAAATAATCTGTCTGTAAACAATTGTTGGAAAAATGACTTGTGTCATGCACAAAATAGGTGTCCTAAACGACTTGCCAAAACTATAGTTTGTTAACAAGAAATTTGTGGAGTGGTTGAAAAGCGAGTTTTAATGTCTCCAGCCTATGTGTATGTAAACTTCCGACTTCAACTGTGTCTACACACGTGCCATTTACCACTTAGAAGCTAAATATTTTTAGGTAGCCCTTTTTCTTCTATTCCAGGCTTTATCTAAATATTCTGCAAACTGAAATACACAATGGACAAAAAAACATTTCAGTTTCTCCTCATCGCTCATCCATATAATCCCAGAGTATATCTGGTGTGCTTTCTGGAATAAGAGCAAGCGTATATCATGGTAGAAAGGGCAATAGAGGATAAAACGAGTTTCATTCTCTATTTCTTTGAGGTCACAATAGTTACATAGTCTTTCCTCTTCCATTTCACCACAATACCGACCTGTTTCAATACTCAGAGTCAATATCGCTGATCTTACCTGTTTGAATACCGAGTCAATATCACTGATCTTACCTGTTTGAATACCCAGAGGCAATATCCCTGATCTTACCTGTTTGAATACCCAGAGTCAATATCCCTGATCTTACCTGTTTGAATACCCAGAGTCAATATCCCTGATCTTACCTGTTTGAATACCCAGAGTCAATATCCCTGATCTTACCTGTTTGAATACCCAGAGTCAATATCACTGATCTTACCTGTTTGAATACCCAGAGTCAATATCCCTGATCTTACCTGTTTGAATACCCAGAGTCAATATCCCTGATCTTACCTGTTTGACCTGTTTGAATACCCAGAGTCAATATCACTGATTGTACCTGTTTGAATCTTAATATCACTGTCTTACCTGAATACCCAGAGGCAATATCCCTGATCTTACCTGTTTGAATACCCAGAGGCAATATCCCTGACTTACCTGATTATCCCTGATCTTACCTGTTTGAATACCCAGAGGCAATATCCCTGATCTTACCTGTTTGAATACCCAGAGGCAATATCCCTGATCTTACCTGTTTGAATACCCAGAGGCAATATCCCTGATCTTACCTGTTTGAATACCCAGAGTCAATATCCCTGATCTTACCTGTTTGAATACCCAGAGTCAATATCCCTGATCTTAACTGTGCACATAGCGATCTCTTGCTTTTAAGTAGGTTATACATAATATATCTCTCGCACACAAATTCATCCTTAAAAGGTTCTCAATTTGGGATTATGATACATCATTTTTTTCATATTGCATCAACTGTTGTTTTTTAATAATATCTATGTCTCCTTTAATTTCAAATCAAATCAAAACAATGCAGTTCAAGAAATATAATTAAGAAAATATTTACTAAATAAACTAAAGTAACACAATAAAATAACAATAACGAGGCTATATACTGGAGGTACCGGTACCGAGTCAGTGTGTGGGGGTACAGGTTAGTCGAGGTAATTTGTACATGTAGGTAAAGTTAAAGTGACTATGCATCGATAATAAACAGTGAGTAGCATCAGTGTAAAAACAAACAGGGGCGGTGTCAATGTAAGTAATCCGGGTGGCCATTTGATTAATTGTTGGGCCTTCCTCTGACACACCTAGTATATAGGTCCTAGATGTCAGGAAGCTTGGCCCCAGAGATGTAATGGGCCGTACGCACTACCGACAGTAGCGGCTTATGATCGGATGCCAAGCAGTTGCCATACCAGGTGGTGATGCAACCGGTCAGGATGCTCTAAATGGTGCAGCTGTATAACTTTTTGAGGATCCGGGGACCCATGCCAAATCTTTTCAGTCTCTTGAGGGGCAAAAGGTGTTGTTGTCCTGGCAACACACTGCAAGGTCTCTGACCTCCTCCGCGTAAGCTGTCTTATTGTTGTCGGTGATCAGGCCTACCACTGTTGTGTCGTCAGCAAACTTAATGATGGTGTTGGAGTCGTGATTGGCCATGCAATACAGGACAGGAGGAGACTAAGCACGCACCCTTGAGGGGCCCCCGTGTTGAGGATCAGCATGGCATATGTGTTGTTTTCTTTCTCAGTTTGTTTGCACGTTAGCCAATTATACAGAGGGTAGTGGTGATTTACTCATTTGCCGACGAATTCTCACAAGGCACCCAGACCTCCGCCTCCTGTATTTCGGTCTTTTCTCACGTGAATGACGGGGATTTGGACCTGGTCTCCGGGAAGCAGTATATCCTTTGTGTCGGACTCATTCAAGAAAAAAATCTTTGTCGAGTTCGAGGTGAGTAATCGCTATTCTGATGTCCAGAAGCTCTTTTCTTTTCGGTAATAAGAGACGGTAGCAGCAACATTATGTACAAAATAAGTTTCAATCAAAGCGAAAAAACAAAGAAAATATCACAGTTGGTTAGGAGCCCGTAAAACGGCAGCCATCTCCTCCGACCAAATTATTTTCGGTCATAAAAGACGGTAGCAGCTATCCCTTCCGGTGCCATTATGCAGCTGTTCACAGTCAGACTGTTGAAAAAGGTCAGACATTTCAGATGCCCAGGCTCCCCCTTTGGATAGATCCCATTGAAAAACGTTACTAGCTATTCTGGCAGTTGGCATATCCAACAGTCTATTCCAAAGTCTCACCATACACAGCTTCCATCTCACCTCACAGGGTTCCCAGCCCATGTCCCCAGTTATTGCAAGTATAGGTGCAAACTTGTGGACACCTAAAAAGTAACGTACTGCTCTGTTATGGACACTCCACACTCCTGCTGAATAGTCCAGAACAGGACACACGTCTGATGCAGTTTGGAATAAGTAGAATAACCAATATCTTTGAGTGTTTTTGTTTTTCCTATAACTCCCCCAAGAGCTCTACTTACTGAGTCGGCCAGGGCAGATGTGCCGTATAGAAAGGTCATGTGTTCATCAATAAAAAATACCCAAATATTTATAATTGCTAGTAAACTCAAGAATTTCTTCACCAAAACAAAGTGGTGCTGAGTTAGTGGAGCTATTTGTGAAATCTGGTGACGTCCCTGGCCTACATATTGTAACATTGTAATATTGTTGTATTGTAGTGTTGTTCATTTTATATTGTACATTTGTAATAATATCATAATATATTGTACGATGTATTGTTTTATTTTTGCAGGCTGTCGTTACATTTTGTTGTGATGTAATTGTTTTAATCCTGTTTGGACCTGAAGAAGTTAGCTTAGCTTGGCAGTAGCTAATGGGCATCTTAATAAATACAAATGTACTAGCAGCCTATCCTAGTCTGGTCATATCGACGTATACTGTCACACTCACACACACCAGTACTGCTGCTGCTACTGCTGCCACTGACCTGGTTCTCCCACTCTCCTTTATTTACATTTTGTTATAATGTGTGTATCTCTCTCTCTCTCTCTCTCTTTCATGCTACTGCTGTCTTTCATTGTCTTTATTTCATTTTCTCTCTTTTCCTTCTGTTATTCTCTTTCTCTTCCTCCTACTCTTGCTGCCATTTCTCTTTGCATCTCTGTCCTCATTTTCCCTGCCCTTTTTTAGATGATCTCATTCTCTCCGTCTCTCTCTCTCTTCTACTTTCATTCTTCCAGTATCTCTGACCCCTGTGTTTTCTCTGTCTCATGCCAGCCTCATCTCCATCCCCATGGCACAGATGCCTGTTTTGTTCTAGCTAGTTGGCTGAACAAAACTTCACAAACACTAACAGATGTATTCTTAACTGAACTCGTTGTCAGTTAGCTAATGACAACATAGACCAAAAAGCTGTGAAAGGGCTTGACTCAGACTGAAATAGGTGCCGGTACTCATTTTGGGTGCCGATACTGTTTATATTTAGGTGCAGGAGCTCCACAATACTTTGAGATAATATTCTATAAGAGGAACAGGAGCGCAAGCAGTAGAACCTTTGAGTTGCCGGTACTCAGCTCCAGTGAGCTCCTGCACAAGCACTGGTGGTGAACGCTATATCGCCAAACAGTCTAACTCCCTGAAAATAATTTCAGACTCCTGTCTTCCAATATCGAAAAGGACAACACAAGGACACTATCCGAGGGTTTTATCTAACAACACTAGTTCATACCAGGTTAATTGAGATGCAGATGCATGTTTCGAGGGTGACACTTTTCCCACTGGGGTTATGCACAGTTGCTATGGAAGCTAATTGAAATGTGACTCCTAGGCCTATAGTAGATTAATCCAGATACTTTGATAGAACTCTTCAATTTCCTTTGATGGGCCGAGACACTAATTTGAGCCACATGAAGTTCGAAGGAAGCTGACTATCTTTATCTACATGGCATGGTTGATTGACTGTGGCTCATTGGTAGCCAGGCAGTCATTTCATGGCTTTAAGATCTATTTAAATAGTTGCCGAGTCGGCTTTTAGGTCTATTTGAAATTACCCCAACATGATAGCTTGTCGTCTCTTATCTTTATGAGCTGGCTGTTGTTTCTGCGTTTTAATCTTTTGCATATTGATATTTGCCTTTCTTTTTAACCTTTGTGCTGAGGTGAAGGCAGAGTTGTTATTAAGGCTCTGTTTAATGAATCGTGTAGAGGCTTGCTTTTTGTTTTCATTGGTTTTGCCCAAGATGGAGTCTGTCGTTTGCATGTGGTAGGATAGAGAATAGTTAGTGATGCCTGCCCATTGTGTCACAGGTGGGCACACACGCATACACACACCTGCAGGCTGCGTGAGGTGCTGCAGCTGTTGCCCATAGACAAATCTGAAAATGAATGGCTTATACAGCCCAGCTAACCACAAAGTAAATTATAATTTGTCATCCCAAGCTTTATTGCATCAAGAGGGGATGTCTGTTTATTTGAAAAGGCTCGACTGATCCAGCTAGTGCCTCCTAATAATTTGAGATTGTGCTGGTCTGTTTGATTGGCCATTTGGAATGGTGCACACACACCTTGCCCACACGCCTTGCCCAGAGAGAGATAGAGCGCTCAGCACTTCCATTCTTCTCTCAGGGGGTGGTGGGTAGCCCCTCCATATTGTGCCAGGCCACTGGGTCCTTAGTCAGCAGGCTTTACAGCAAGCTTACATGGCATGAGCCGCTTACCTAGCGTGAACTGCTGAGTGGGGATACAGGAGTGCGCATTGTGTATGGCTAGTGTGTTAACAGTATAGGCCCCTGTAGAGGGAAGTCATAGGACAATATATGGGCACGGCCATTGTTTATGTGGCCAGAGGTGCAAATGAGGTAGCCCTTCTTCACAAGATGGAATCATCCAAAGTCATCCCCAAAATTGCACAAATCTGGAATCTTACATGAGTTTGTTTCTGCTTCATTATCATGTTCTTTTCGCTTCACCGACAGTTTTGGATGCTTGGTATATTGCCCACTGTACACTCGATAGAAGGATGGATTGACATGAACACTTTTCATAACTGTTTGACAGTTCATGACAGCTGACAGAGAGCGTAGCCTAAGTTCAGAGCATTCACTGTCACATGACAGAATAGTGAATGTAATTGTGCCTTCATAGCTTGCCATATCCTGTTTTGGCAAATGTTAGCATAGTCTTTTGTGCAGCCTGTTATGTTTTAATTAGGCCTGTTGAAGAATTCAAAGGCACTCACACTGCCAACATTATACAGCTGGATATCATTCCAGAGCTATGAAAAAGTGCAACACCAGCGAAAGAATTTAAGAAAAACTAGGTTATGAGACTGTGTACATAAAAACTAGAGACCGGACGATACCAGTATTGTGATACTCGTTAGTATCATGGCAAGGAAACAAAACATATAGCGGATTTAATTTCTTTAGGAAAACAGCCCTAATGTTGCATCCAGAGTCATATTTGATTTCTTTTCCAAGCTATAGCTCACAATATTTTACATATATGTTTTTAAAGGACCAAAGAGTTGGGTCTGCTTCGTGTTTTCATTTTTGCCATGCAAAAAATATTGCAGTACTGGTATCGTAAAAACCATCAGAAGCATTTACTAGCTCACTCTCTACTGCCGTATACATCCTGTCCTACACACCTTTCCTTCCCTCATACTCTTTGTGCGTGTGTACACTTGTTTTCCTACACGATCAGGACCCCAATGTACTAACATTTCACCTTAATGTCCTGAAAAGGTAGGAAAACAAAACCTTTTTTGAAAAGTTGACTTTTTGCAGGTCCTGAATTTGTTAAAATGCTATTTTAAGCTTAAGGGTTAGGTTTTAGGGTTAGGGGTTATGGAAAACATTTGACACTTCAAAAACACAGATGTGTGTGTGGCTACATTGAGTCAGCCAGTAGTGTCTTTCTAGTGGAGCCCACACGGTTGGCAGGGTTCCAGACTTCTGATAGTCCAATTCTGGCCCACTGACCCTGTGTGTGTGTGTGTGTGTGTGTGTGTGTGTGTGTGTGTGTGTGTGTGTGTGTGTGTGTGTGTGTGTGTGTGTGTGTGTGTGTGTGTGTGTGTGTGTGTGTGTGTGTTTTATTGTCTGTGTTGTGTGTGTTGCTGCCATAAGATCTATTATAGTTGTACCATGATACGATAGAGAGCATTGTATTGAATTGTGTCATGATTCACATAAACGCCTTCCACCATGCTTTGAGAGAGAGAGAGAGAGAGAGAGAGAGAGAGAGAGAGAGAGAGAGAGAGAGAGAGAGAGAGAGAGAGAGAGAGAGAGAGAGAGAGAGAGAGAGAGAGAGAGAGAGAGAGAGAGAGAGAGAGAGAGAGAGAGAGAGAGAGAGAGAGAGAGAGAGAGAGAGAGAGAGAGAGAGAGAGAGAGAGAGAAACTCCCCTCTCTTCATTGAAACTCCCCAAAAATGGGAGTTTCAATGAAATTCCTTTGAAACTATATCTTAAAGTAGTAGGGGTTTCTAGCGTGTGTCGTGTCTGTGTGCGCAATCCCTACTAGGTGAAAAATCTGTCTGTGCCCTTGAGCAAGGCACTTAACCCTAATTGCTCTGGATAAGAGCGTATGCTAAATGACAAAAATGGTAAATTCAACATTAAATGTTCATATTTGGTAGACTCAACATACACAAACTATTTTTGCGCCTTCACGACAAACATGATCCGTTGTCATGGATCCATATGAAAGTGTTTATGTGTGTGTCCCAGGTGTGTGCCTCCCGCCCCACGCCCCACCACGGCCCTCACCTGTGTGTTGCGGTGCTTCCCCTGCGAACCGTCCTGGGCTGGAAGCCCTTTCTTGCACCGCCCCACCACCCCACCCAGCAACAGCAACGCCGTTGCCCCTGCAACTACCACCGTCTCCCAGGCAAGTATCATCATGACGCGCTCCAAGACCTTCCAGGCCTACCTGCCCAACTGCCACCGCACCTACAGCTGCATCCACTGTCGAGCACACCTGGCCAACCATGACGAGCTCATCTCCAAGGTAGGCTTTTTCTGCAAGGACAAAAAAAGTTGAAATACAACTGTGAATAGGGAAGCTATGTCATGTGTATGAAGCTTTATGTCATGTATGAAGCTATAGGCCAGTGGTAGTTATACTCCATATTTTCACGGCTGTAAATCCTACTGATGGCACACTGCCTAGCATCTACTGCAGGGCCTCAGTGTGTTTGTGTCTGTACGGTTGCAACCGAGAGTAGATTCTGCCTCAACGTGATTGCTTCCATTTGCTCCTTTGCTTGCCATAACATCAGATGTTCATCGTCTTGTACCAGGATGACCAGGGTTCACTTTATTCCACCAGTTGTTTCCAATTGTGAGTATGAGGGCACAGAAACTGTGGGTCATAAACACAGTATATAGCCCTGACTTAATTAACCCACATGGCGGGATCAAGGGATAGCCCTTAGTCCATTTAGCTTTGTGTGCAACTATGAGAGAAATGAAGAAGGAAAAAGAAACCATGAAAGAGAGGGACGAGAGAGATCAGCATACTGTCCCCTCCTGGAACTCTCTAGACTAGAGCATCCTGGATAATATCCCTGGCTACAAAGCTCCCTAAAATACACACACACACACACGGCCTCCCCGGCTTGTCATAGACACTAGTAGGCTTTTAGTGTAAGCCAGCAGCACATCAAATCAGATTGACTGGATTCACTCTGCAAACACACAGTTTCCATGGAAGCAGCATGTTTGTGTCAGACTAAAATAAAGAGGGCAATGATAGCATACAGTTGAAGTCTCTCCTGTACTCCCTGTTCCCCCAAGAACGCTTGGCCACGCAAGCCTCTAACTCAATCATCAATTTTGCAGATGACACAACAGTGGTAGGCCTGATTACCAACAACAACAAGACAACCTAAAGGGAGGAGGTGAGGGCCCTGGCAGAGTGGTGCCAGGAAAATAACCTTTCCCTCAATGTCAACAAAATGAAGGAGCTGATCGTGGACTTCAGGAGACAGCAGAGGGAGCACACCCGCATCCACATCGAAGAGGCCGCAGCAGAGAAGCTGAAAAGCTTCAAGTTCCTCTGCGTACACATCACTGACAATGTGAAATGGTCCACCCACACAGACAGCGTGGTGAACAGCCCCTAAGACCCTCACAAACTTTTACAGATGCACCACTGAGCGTATCCTGTCGGGCTGTATCACCGCCTGGTATGGCAACTGCACCGTCCGCAAATGCAGGGCTCTCCAGAGGGTGGTGCGGACAGCCCAACGCATCACCGGGAGCACACTGCCTGCCGTTCAGGACATTACAGCACCCGGTGTCACAGGAAGGCCAAGAAGATCGTCAAGGACTTCAGCCACCCGAGCCACGGCCTGTTCACCCCGCTATCATCCAGAAGGCGAGGTCATTACAAGTGCATCAAAGCTGGGACCGAAAAACTGCTTCGATCGCAAGGCCATCAGACTATTAAATAGCCATCACTAGCAGGCCTCCACCCAGTACCCTGCCCTGAACTTAGTCACTGTCACTAGCCGGCTACCACCTGGTTACTCATCCCTGCACCTTAGAGGCTGCTGCCCTATGTACATACTGTAGACATGGAACACTGGTCATCTTAATCATGTTTACATAGTGTTTTTTCCCATTTCATATGTATATACTGTATTCTAGTCAAGGCCATCCTATTCAACAATTTCTGTACATATACTATTCTATCCACATATTCTTCAGATATACTATTTGTTCTATCCTCATACTGTCCATAATGTCTATACATCCCATCACATAATATAAAATATAATATATACAGTGCGTTCAGAAAGTTTTCAGACCCCTTGACTTTTTCAATTTGTTTTACATTATAGTCTTGTTCTAAAATGAATTAAATTGTTTTTTCCCTTCATCAATCTACACACAATACCGCATAATGACAAAGCAAAAACTGTTTTTTAGAAATGTTTGCAAATTTAAAAAAAATATATATATATAGACCCTTTACTCAGTACTTTGTTGAAGCACCTTTGGCAGCGATTACAGCCTTGAGTCAAATGAAATCCAATTTTTATTTGTCACATGCGCCGAATACAACCTTACCGTGAAATGCTTACTTATAAGCACTTAACCAACAATGCAGTTCATTAGTGTCCCGTCCACGTGACGTTTGAGCTATCTTAGGCTAAGGTGAGCATCAGGTTGTAAGTAACATGAACATTTTAACAAGAACATTTCCCAGGACATAGACATATCTGATATTGGCAGAAAGCTTACATTATTTTTAATCTTACTACACTGTCCAATTTACAGTAGCTATTACAGTGAACGAATACCATGCCATTGTTTGAGGAGTGTGCACAATTTTGAACATGAAAAGTTATTAATAAACAAATTGGGCACATTTGGGCAGTCTTGATACAACATTTTGAACAGAAATGCAAACGGTTTATTGGATCTGTCTGAAACTTTACACATACACTGCTGCCATCTAGTGGCCTAAATCTAAATTGCACCTGGGAAAAATACATTATGGCCTTTATCTTGCATTTCAAAGAGAACGGTGGTTTTTTTCTTCGTATAATCTTTTACCTGATCTATTGTGTTATATTCTCCTACATTCCTTTCACATTTCCACAAACTTTGAAGTGTTTCCTTTCAAATGGTACCAATGGTACTAACTGCCTGAGCTACAAGCAGTTAGATTTGAGTATGTCATTTTAGGTGAAAAATTGGAATAAAGAGGCGGATCCTTAAGAAGCTAAGAAAATATTTACTAAATAAACTAAATTTAAAAAAAATATGAATAAAAAATGTAACACAAGAAAATTACATAACAATAACAAGGCTATATAAAGGGGGTACTGATATTGAGTCAATGTGCGGGTATAACCGACGTGAAATGGCTAGCTAGTTAGTGCGGTGCGCGCTAATAGCGTTTCAATCGGTGACATTACTCTCTCTGAGACCTTGATGTAGTTGTTCCCCTTGCTCTGCAAGGGCCGCGGCTTTTGTTGAGCGATGGGTAACGATTCTTCGAGGGTAGCTGTTGTCGATGTGTGCAGAGGGTCCCTGGTTCGAGCCCAGGTAGGGGCGAGGAGAGGGACGGAAGCTACACTGTTACACGGGGGTACAGGTTAGTCGAGATCATTTGTAAAGTGACTGTGCATAGATAATAAACAGCGAGTAGTAGCAGCGTAAAAACAAAAGGGGAGGGGGGGAGGTCGTCAATGTAAATAGTCTGGGTGGCCATTTGATTAATTGTTCAGCAGTCTTATGGCTTGGGGGTAGAAGCTGTTGAGGAGCCTTTTGGTCCTAGACGTGGTGCTCTACTTGCCTTGCGGTAGCAGAGATAACAGTCTATGACTGGAGTCTTTCACATTTTTTGGGGCCTTTGTCTAACACCGCCTAGTATATAAGGTCCTGGATGTCAGGAAGCTTGGCCCCAGTGATGTACTGGGCCACATGCACTACCCTCTGTAGTGCCTTATGGTCAGATGTCCAAGCAGTTGCCATACCAGGTGGTGATACAACCGGTCAGGATGCTGTCAATGGTGCAACTGTATACATTTTTGAGGATCTGAGGACCCGTGACAAATCTTTTCAGTCTCATGGGGGGGAATGTGTTGTCGTGCCCTCTTCACAACTGTCTTGGTGTGTTTGGACCATGATAGTTCATTGGTGATGTGGACACCAAGGAACTTAAAACTCTCAACCCCCTCCACTTCAGCCCGTCAATATTAATAGGGGCCTGTTCATCCCTCCTTTTCCTGTAGTCCATGATCAGCTCCTTTGTCTTGCTCACATTGAGGGAGAGGTTTGTTGTCCTGGCACCACACTGCCAGGTCTCTGACCTCCTCCCTATTGGCGACCTCATCATTATCAGTGATCAGGCCTACCACTGTTGTGTCGTCAGCAAACTTAATGATGGTGTTGGAGTCGTGCTTGGCCACACAGTCGTGGGTGAAAATGGAGTACAGGACGGGACTAAGCAAGCACCTCTGAGGGGCCCCAGTGTTGAGGATCAGCGTGGCAGATGTGTTGCTGCCTACCCTTACCACCTGGGGGCAGCCCATCAGGATCCAGTTGCAGAGGGAGGTGTTTAGTCCCAGGGTCCTTAGCTTAGTGATGAGCTTTGTGGGCACTATGGTGTTAAATGCTGAGCTGTGGTCAATGAATGGCATTCTCACATAGGTATTCCTTTTGTCCAGGTGGGAAAGGGCAGTGTGGAGTGTGATTGAGATTGTGTCATCTGTGGATCTGTTATGCGAATTGGAGTGGGTCTAGGGCTTCCGGCATTAGGGTGTTGATGTGAGCCATGACCAGCCTTTCAATGCACTTCATGGCTACTGACGTGAGTGCTATGGGGTGGTAATAATTTAGGCAGGTTACCTTCACTTTCTTGGGCACAGGGACTATGTTGGTCTGTTTGAAACATGTAGGTATTACAGACTCGGTCAGGGAGAGGTTGAAAATGTCAGTTACGACACTTGCCAGTTGGGCCGCGCATGCTTTGAGTACATGTCCTGGTAATCCGTCTGGCCCCTCGGCTTTGTGAATGTTGACCTGATTAAAGGTCTTGCTCACATTGACTACGGCTCTCATGCATGCTTCAGTGTTGTTTGACTCGAAGCGAGCATAAAAGGCATTTAGCTCGCCTGGTAAGGCTCGCGTTACTGGGCAGCTTGTGGCTGGGTTTCCCTTTGTAGTCCGTAATATTTTTCAAGCCCTGCCACATCCGACGAGCATCAGAGCTGGTGTAGTAGGATTCAATCTTAGTCCTGTATCGACGTTTTGCCTGTTTGATGGTTCATCTGAGGGCATAGCGGAATTTCTTATAAGCGTCCGGATTAGTGAAAAGCGACAACTCAAGCCTTCGGTGCGGTTGTTGCCTGTAATCCAGGGCTTCTGGTTGGAAAATGTATGTATGGTCAATGTGGGGGTGATGTCATCGATGCACTTATTGATGAATCCGGTGACTGAGGTGGTATACTCCTCAATGCAATTGGATGAATCCCCGAACATATTCCAGTCTGTGCTAGCAAAACAGTCCTGTAGCGTAGCATCTGCGTCATCTGACCACATCCTGTATTGAGTGAGTCACTGTTACTTCCTGCATTAGTTTTTGCTTGTAAGCCTGAATCAGGAGGATAGAATTATGGTCAGATTTGACAAATGGAGGGCGAGAGAGAGCTTTGTATGCGTCTCTATGTGTTGAGTAAAGGTGATCTTGATCTTGTTTTTCCTCTGGTTGCACATATCACATGCTGGTAGAAATGATGTAAAACGGATTTAAGTTTGCCTGCATTAAAGTCCCTGGTAACTAGGAGCGCCGCTTCTGGATGAGCATTTTCTTGTTTGCTTATGGCCTTATACAGCTCGTTGAGTGCGGTCTTAGTGCCAGCGTTAGTTTGTGGTGGTAAATAGACGGCTACGAATAATATAGATGAGAACTCTCTTGGTAGAAAGTGTGGGCTACAGCTTATCATGAGGTATTCTACCTCAGGCGAGCAATGCCTAGAGACGAGATACCTATGTGAGAATGCTGTTCATCGACTACAGCTCGGCATTCAACACCATAGTACCCTCCAAGCTCGTCATCAAGCTCGAGACCCTGGGTCTCGACCCCGCCCTGTGCAACTGGGTACTGGACTTCCTGACGGGCCGCCCCCAGGTGGTGAGGGTAGGCAACAACATCTCCTCCCCGCTGATCCTCAACACTGGGGCCCCACAAGGGTGCGTTCTGAGCCCTCTCCTGTACTCCCTGTTCACCCACGACTGCGTGGCCACGCACGCCTCCAACTCAATCATCAAGTTTGCGGACGACACAACAGTGGTAGGCTTGATTACCAACAACGACGAGACGGCCTACAGGGAGGAGGTGAGGGCCCTCGGAGTGTGGTGTCAGGAAAATAACCTCACACTCAACGTCAACAAAACTAAGGAGATGATTGTGGACTTCAGGAAACAGCAGAGGGAACACCCCCATCCACATCGATGGAACAGTAGTGGAGAGGGTAGCAAGTTTTAAGTTCCTCGGCATACACATCACAGACAAACTGAATTGGTCCACTCACACAGACAGCATCGTGAGGAAGGCGCAGCAGCGCCTCTTCAACCTCAGGAGGCTGAAGAAATTCGGCTTGTCACCAAAAGCACTCACAAACTTCTACAGATGCACAATCGAGAGCATCCTGGCGGGCTGTATCACCGCCTGGTATGGCAACTGCACCGCCCTCAACCATAAGGCTCTCCAGAGGGTAGTGAGGTCTGCACAACGCATCACCGGGGGCAAACTACCTGCCCTCCAGGACACCTACACCACCCGATGTTACAGGAAGGCCATAAAGATCATCAAGGACATCAACCACCCGAGCCACTGCCTGTTCACCCCGCTGTCATCCAGAAGGCGAGGTCAGTACAGGTGCATCAAAGCTGGGACCGAGAGACTGAAAAACAGCTTCTATCTCAAGGCCATCAGACTGTTAAACAGCCACCACTAACATTGAGTGGCTACTGCCAACACACTGTCAATGACACTGACTCTACTCCAGCCACTTTAATCATGGGAATTGATGGGAAATGATGTAAATATATCACTAGCCACTTTAAACAATGCTACCTTATATAATGTTACTTACCCTACATTATTCATCTCATATGCATACGTAGATACTGTACTCTATATCATCGACTGCATCCTTATGTAATACATGTATCACTAGCCACTTTAACTATGCCACTTGGTTTACATACTCATCTCATATGTATATACTGTACTCGATATCATCTACTGTATCTTGCCTATGCTGCTCTGTACCATCACTCATTCATATATCCTTATGTACATATTCTTTATCCCCTTACACTGTGTATAAGACAGTAGTTTTTTTTTGGAATTGTTAGTTAGATTACTTGTTCGTTATTACTGCATTGTCGGAACTAGAAGCACAAGCATTTCGCTACACTCGCATTAACATCTGCTAACCATGTGTATGTGACAAATAAAATTTGATTTGATTTGATTTTGATTTGACTTCTTTAATATTAGACATCGCGCACCAGTAGTTATTGACAAATACACCCCCCCGTCCCCCCCCCCGTCCCTTGTCTGACCAGATGTAGCTGCTTGGGTATGATGCTACAAGCTTGGCACACTTGTATTTGGGGAGTTTCTTCCATTATTGTCTGCAGATCCTCTCAATCTCTGTCAGGTTGGATGGGGAGCTTCTCTGCACAGCTATTTTCAGGTCTCTCCAGAGATGTTCGATCGGGTTCAAGTCCGGGCTCTGGCTAGGCTACTCAAGGACATTCTGAGACTTGTCCCTAAGCGACTCCTGTGTTGTCTTGGCTGTGTGCTTAGGGTCGTTGTCCTGTTGGAAGGTGAACCTTCTCCCCAGCCTGAGGTCCTGAGAGCTGTGGAGTGGGTTTTCATCAAGGATCTCTCTGTACTTTTCTCCAGTCATCTTTCCCTCAATCCTGACTAGTCTCCCAGTCCCTGCTGCTGAAAAACATCCCCACAGCATGATGCTTCCACCACCATGATCCACCGTAGGGATAGGATTGGCCAGGTGATGAGCGGTGCCTGGTTTCTTCCAGGCCTGACACTTGGCATTCAGGCCAAAGAGATCAATCTTGGCTTCATCAGACCAGAGAATCTTGTTTCTCATGGTCAGAGAGTCCTTTAAGTGCCTTTTGGCAAACTCCAAGCGGGCTGTCGTGCCTTTTACTGAGGAGTGGCTTCCGTCTGGCCACTACCATAAAGGCCTGATTGGTGGAGAGCTGCAGAGATGGTTGCCTTTCTGGAAGATTCTCCCATCTCCACAGAGTATCTCTGGAGTTCTGTCAGAGTGACAATCGGGTTCTTGGTCACCTCCCTGACAAAGGCCGTTCTCCCCGATTGCTCAGTTTGGCAGGGCAGCCAGCTCTAGGAAGAGTCTTGGTGGTTCCAAACTTCTTCCATTTAAGAATGATGGAGGCCACTGTGTTCTTGGGGACCTTCAAGGCTGCAGAAATGTTTTGGTGCCCTTCCCCAGATATGTACCTCGATGCAAGAGATGCTCGGAGCTCTACGGACAATTCCTTCGACCTCATGGCTTGGTTTTTGCTCTGACGAGCACTGTCAACTGTGGGACCTTATATAGACAGGTGTGTGCCTTTCCATATCATGTCCAATCAATCAAAACATTTACCACAGGTGGACTCCAATCAAGTTGTAGAAACATCTCAAGGATGATCAATGGAAACAGGATGCACCTGAGCACAATCGAGTCTCATAGCAAAGGGTCCGAATGCTTATGTAAATAAGGTATTTCAGTTTTTTTGCAAAAAAATCGGAAAACCTTTCTTCACTTCATCATTATGGGGTATTTTGTGTAGGAACGTGCTATGCCATCTGTCTGCTTTGAAGCTGTGTAAGACAAATGAAAAAAATAAAAACCGACCATTCTAAATGTCTACTCCTGTGATAGTAATGTATGGCTTTTCTCACCCTGTTCTCTCTCTTTCTCGTCCAGTCTTTCCAAGGAAGTCAAGGCCGAGCGTACCTGTTCAACTCAGTGTAAGTACCTGAGCACGTATTTTATCACTTCATCGCTCCTCTGACACCCCCTCTTTCTCTATTTCTCATTCTTTCTTTTCTTCTCCTTTCTCTCCATTTATAACATCCCCCCTCTCAGGGTGAACGTGGGGTGTGGACTAGCAGAAGAGAGGGTTCTGTTGACAGGGCTTCATGCAGTTGCTGATATCTACTGTGAAAACTGTAAAACCACACTGGGCTGGAAATACGTGAGTAGCTAATTACATAGGAATCCCCTACAAACAGTTCTGTATACATATAGGTGTATAACACATCTATAGACATAAATGCTCCACATTGCTGGGGTCCCTGACTCTGCTTTGTGGCTAACTATGTGGGTTAAGGTGTGTGTGCGTGTGTGCGTGCGTGCTTGGGTGGAGGTCAGGGAGAGAAACCCGGACGGTACGCGGCCTTGTGGTGTTTTATGGCGCTGCCATCTGTGTGATATTATTATTAATATCATCCACGAGGCCTGATGTTCCCGCACTGTCACACTGCCAAAGGTGCTGCTGCTGACCTAGTGCACTTATCAATGGGGGGATAATCAGCACAGAAACACACTATTGCACTCTCCCACACACAATCACTCACACACTCAAATACACACACACACAATTCAATTTCACTTACTGACTCTCGCGCGCACACATACACAATCACTCACACTGAGATTACATATAGAACAACAAGAGAGATTACCGCAGATAGAAAACATCAAGGCACTGTTTACATTCATGAAAATGCTTGTTTCATCCGTTCACTAATGTTTGTGACTGTCTCTCTCCCCTCCTTCCCATTCTCGGTCCCTGTCTCTCTCTCTCTCTATCTCTTTCTATCCTCTTCTCCCTCTCTTTTATTTCTACCCCCACTGTATCCCCCCCCAATCTCCGCAGGAGCATGCCTTTGAGAGCAGTCAGAAGTACAAGGAGGGGAAGTTCATTATTGAGCTGGCCCACATGATCAAGGACAATGGCTGGGACTGAGTGGGCAGACCTAGAGTGTTGGAGAGGCGTGGCTTAGCTGTAGGGCACAGCTCAGTGTTGGACTCACCAATAAGGTTTACTGCTAGCTCATCCACGTGACCCTATCCACCTGACATGCAGTTTATGTACCCCCACAATACATAGGTGTAAGGGCGTGTGTGTGCATGTGTGCTTGTGTGTTTACAAGAATGATAAATCATTTCCAGTGTACAGAATATACAGAAATGCACACACGCACACACACAGTGGCTCAGAGACATGTTTGTATTCACACTGCATGTTGATGCTTGTCCCAGGCCTCAGGGTGGACAGGAGACCACAGGTTAAGTGTTATAGGTCATAGGTAATGGTCTATCTGGGGGGTGAATGAGATGGACAATGAACAGCGTACTGGACAGACAAGGATGTTCCCCCAAGACCCACCAACACTACAATGAGGTGAAAATATGTTTTTTTTTTTTTTTACCTACGATCACCCTCACTACCCTATGTGGATCCTTCCACCTTCACACACACATGGATGACACAAACCACCCAACCAATCAACCAGAATCACCAGACTTCTTGTAGCCTGAAATCGTCCAAAACTCCCTTTGAGGGATTGAAACTGATTGTCAGAAAACTGCTTGACTGTTCATCTGGAAAAATACATATTTTGCTGTTCTTTGTCTTTTTAATTTATTCAAGCATGAGTTTAAGTTATTGATTTATTTATGAATTTATTTGGTGTTTGGGGACAATCTCCCCTTCTACTCCCTTTGTTCAAAGGAAGCAGCTTTTTAGTTCCTCCCTCACCCCTCAATTCCAATCAATGGTAGCAATCTTAAAAATGAGGTGTCACTCAAGTTGTATCCTTTTGCCTTTCTGAGTGTGCTGTTACCACCCTCTGTAAATGTTTCAGTAATGGTGATGTGTACAATGAACAGTGGCGGAGTGCAAGAGGTTTTCATGTCACCTTGGAAAAGAGACAGAATAAAAGTTAGATGGCACCCTTAGCTCTTTTCGGTTTCAAAATAATGCTCAAAGCTGGCATTATAACGGTGATGCAAACTGATGATGAAATGAGGCAAGTGGAGAGCCTTGTGTCTCGACACTGATCTAAAGTTAGTGTTGTGTTTCCCCCCTAGTGGTTGAGGTGACGATATGGAGAGAGTTACCTGATTCTAGATCTATTTATATAGCTAATTCTGGAGCTTCACAGATTGATGTTTGTGAACTGGTAGTTCTCTGTTTACCTGGTTCTGCCTCCTCCACTGCCTCCTTGCTTATATGTGATTTTACGAGATTAGAGAAAATACCAACAGTTAAAATTTACTTTCTACAGTCTGGAACAGGAGAACCAATTGAAATCAACAGAATGTGACTGACAGTGGAAATACCCAATCAGAGGGTGTCACACATCCCAGCACAACAACCAAAGGCTCTCCCATCAATAATACATTAACCAAACAATGGACCTGCCTAGATTGCTTGTATCAGGAAGTTGCAGAGTGAAAGATTGTGATTGGCCCAGAGCCACTGTCGAACCCTGGGCTTTCTCTGTGAGATAATGCATTGTTTGGTTGAGACAATTACAATGTTAATACCTATATATTCACTATGAACATAAGCATTATTATTATATAACGATAAACTGTATTACACCATGTAAATAGCCATATTCAATGTTTTATTTATTTATTCAATTGATGATTATGTATGCTCTGCTGTCTGTCTTGGGACACCTTGTGGGACGGTTAGATTTCCTACTTTTTTACTATTTGAAAATGTATTTTTTGTGTGTCTTTTGTAAAGGAAGGAAAGCTAATGGCAATATATGGGACTCAATAAAGATTCTTATTTGATTGATCTGAAGAAAAAGGCCAAAGTACGTTTTATACTCACCTGGTTGCCAGTCTTGTTTTGTACTTGAGCCAACTTTGACTTTTGAGATGAACAACAACCAGAAATTAGCTGGCTTAAACAGAAACAGATCTGGCAATCAGGTTAATTGTATCGTACATATGTTTTGACTTTCCAGCTGTTGGACCACTATGGATTTCAGAGAAACTTGCATAACCGATAACTGTTCATGCATACATGTATTATCCCATGAAGCAAAATCATTTGTTCCAACATCTGCCTGACTCAAAAGGCTAGTACATAATGTGTAAAAGTAGATATGGTTAGACATTTTGAACATTGGATGTCTGAAGAGGATATTAGCTGCAGCTGGTTATCATCACCAGGCTCTCCATTGTGCCCGGCCCTCCCACTCTATCTCCATAGCAGCAGATGGTGGGACAGGGTCTCCTAGCAACTGGGTTCCAGGGGCAATAGTGTGAATGGTTGAATGGTTGGTATTAGTGTTACCTGTCATCCCTGACTGGTACTCGGCATCATGGCACAATGCCACAGAAAAATTGTGGGTTGTTGTCTCTCCCTAATATATTCATTGAGTGGTTTGTTTAGGGACAGAAATGCTTTGTTGGGATATGTATGCATGGCTTGTACTTGAGCCAAGATTAGAGCATTGAAAGCAGTGGAAGCATGAAAGTTTGAGTTGCATGTGAATATCCCATTAGAGGGAATGAATTATGTTGCCGTAATGTTAGAATCATACACAATCCCTTGAACTACTTAAAATATAACTTATCGGATACAGTATTTAACGTTAATAAGCTATGCAGCAGTGGCACTGGGTTACTAAAACGCCGGACCCCACCTGCTAACCACTACATCAACAAACATTTAATTTAGTTTGAGATCCATTTTCAGTCTCTTAGTCCCAAAGCCATAACATTATGTGCTATAGATAGTCATGTACAATGGCCTTATGAATGCACAGGGCTGGCTTTGTCACATACTGTACTCCTCTATGAGACTCCTTCATGAACATTGAGAGCAGAGTTACCTCTCTCTTGCTGCTGCTCTATTTTTGTTGATCCTGTCCTCAGAAACCACATTCTTTTTCCAGTCTGCGGGGCCAATTGGTGTGGAGTGGGTTTTTTTGTTGGAAAGAGTGAACGTATGTATGAAAGGGATTTTCTTGGGGGATGGGGGTTAGGTGGGATGTACTTTTAATTCAGTAGTACAGCCCAGTAGAGGTTTAGAGGTGTGTGTGATCTTGAATTAGCAATGGTGAGTGGTCTGGTGTGTGTTGTGTGTGTGTGTGTGTGTGTGTGTGTGTGTGTGTGTGTGTGTGTTGTGTGTGTGTGTGTGTGTGTGTGTGTGTGTGTGTGTGTGTGCGCGCACGTCACTGACGACATGAAATAGTCTCTTCACACAGACAGTGTGGTGAAGAAGGTGCAACAGTGCCTCTTCAACCTCAGGGGGCTGAATAAATTAATATTGGCCCCTAAGACCCACAAACTTCTTCAGATGCATCATTGAGAGCATCCTGTCGGGCTGTATCACTGCCTGATACGGCAACTGCACCATCCGCAACAGCAGGGCTGTCCAGAGGGTGGTGTGGTCAGCCCGACGCATTATGGCGGGAACATCTAAAGCACCTGGTTTCACAGGAAGACCAAGAAGATCACCAAGGACCTCATCCAACCTAGCCTCTAGAAGGAGGAGACAATACAGGTACATCAAAGCTGGGACCGAGAGGTTGATAAACAGCTTCTTTCTCCAGGCCATCGACTGTTAAAGAGTCACCACTAGCTGGCCTCCTCTCAGTACCCTGCCCTGAACCTTAGTCACTGTAACTGGCCGGCTATCACCCTGTACTGTACCCAGCACCTTAGAGACTGCTGTGCACTATAGAGTAATTGAACACTAGTCGCTTTTATAATGTTTACATTCTGTTTTACCCACTTTATATATATATTATATATATGTAATTTTTCCAACAATTGTTTACAGACAGATTATTTCACTTATATTTCACTGTATCACAATTCCAGTGGGTCAGAAGTTTACATACACTAAGTTGACTGCCTTTAAACAGCTTGGAAAATTCCAGAAAATGATGTCATGGCTTTAGAAGCTTCTGATAGGCCAATTGACATCATTTGAGTCAATTGGAGGTGTACCTGTGGATGCATTTCAAGGCCTACCTTCAAACTCAGTGCTTCTTTGCTTGACATCATGGGAAAATCAAAATAAATCAGCCAAGACCTCAGAAAAATAAGGTAGAGCTCCACAAGTCTGGTTCATCCTTGGGAGCAATTCCCAAACGCCTAAACGTTCCATGTTTATCTGTACAAACAATAGTACACAAGTATAAACACCATGGGACCATGCAGCCGTCTTACCACTCAGGAAGGAGATGTTCTGTCTCCTAGAGATGAACGTACTTTGGTGCGAAAAATGCAAATCAATCCCAGAACAACTGTGAAGGACCTTGTGAAGATGCTGGAGGAAACAGGTACAAAAGTATCTATATCCACAGTAAAACAAGTCCAATATCGACATAACCTGAAAGGCCGCTCAGCAAGGAAGAAGCCACTGCTCCAAAACCGCCATAAAAAAGCCAGACTACGGTTTGCAACTGCACATCAGGGCAAAGATTGTACTTTTTGGAGAAATTCCCCTGGTCTGATGAAACAAAAATAGAACTGTTTGGCCATAATGACCATTGTTATATTTGGAGGAAAAAAGGGGAGGCTTACAAGCCGAGGAACACCATCCCAACCCTGAAGCACGGGGGTGGCAGCATCATGTTGTGGGGGTGCTTTGCTGTAGGAGGGACTGGTGCACTTCACAAAATAGATGGTGTCATGAGGTGGGAAAATTATGTGGATATATTGAAGCAACATCTCAAGACATCAGGAATTTAAAGCTTGGTTGCAAATGGATCTTCCAAATGGACAATGACCCCAAACATACTTCCAAAGTTGTGTCAAAATGGCTTAAGGACAACAAAGTCAAGGTATTGGAGTGGCCATCACAAAGCCCCGACCTCAATCCTATAGAACATTTGTGGGCAGAACTGAAAAAGTGTGTGCGAGCAAGGAGGCCTACAAACCTGACTCAGTTACACCAGCTCTGTCAGGAGGAATTGGCCAAAATTCACCCAACTTATTGTGGGAAGCTTGTGGAAGGCTACCCCAAACATTTGACCCAAGTTAAACAATTTATAGGCAATGCTACCAAATACTAATTGAGTGTATGTAAACTTGTGACCCACTGGGAATGTGATGAAATAAATAAAAGCTGAAGTAAATCATTCTCTTGTAATGGTTTTCTTTAGGTGAAGTAGAGGCGGACCAAAATGCAGCGTGGTTGTTAATCATTGTACTTTAATAAAGAAAAGTGTACACGAATAAACTAACAAAACAACAAACGTGCAAAAACCTAAAACAGTCCTATCTGGTGCAAACCACAGAGACAGGAACAAGGACAATCACCCACAAAACCCAACACCAAACAGGCTACCTAAATATGGTTCCCAATCAGAGACAATGACGAACACCTGCCTCTGATTGAGAACCATATCAGGCCAAACATAGAACTAGACAAACTAGACAATTAACATAGAATGCCCAACCAGATCACACCCTGACCAACCAAAACATAGAAACATACAAAGCAAACTATGGTCAGGGTGTGACATCTGTCTACTATTATTCTGACATTTCACAATCTTAACATAAAGTGGTGATCCTAACTGACCTAAAACAGGGAATTTTTACTGGGATTAAATGTCAGGAATTGTGAAAAACTGAGTTTAAATGTATTTGGCTAAGGTGTATGTAAACTTCCGACTTCAACTGTGTATACACCTATTAATTCCAGGGTTTTTATTTATTTGAACTATTTTCTACATTGTAGATAATAGTGAAGACATCAGAACTATGAAATAACACATATGGAATCGTGTAGTAACCAAAAAAGTGTTGAAAAATCAAAATATATTTTAGATATTAGATTCTTCAAAGTAGCCACCCTTTGCCTTGATGACAGCTTTGCACACTCTTGGCATTCTCTCAACCAGTTTCATGAGGTGGAATGCATTTCAATTAACATGTGTGCCTTGTTAAAAGTTATATTGTGGAATTTCTTTCCTTCTTAATGTGTTTGTTCCAATCAGTTGTGTTGTGACAAGGTAGGGGTGGAATACAGAAGATAGCCCTAGTTGGTAAAAGACCAAGTCCATATTATGGCAAGAACAGCTCAAATAAGCAAAGAGAAATGACAGTCCATCATTACTTTAAGACATGAAGGTCAGTCAATCTGGAACATTTCAAGAACTCTGAAAGTTTCTTCAAGTGCTGTTACAAAAACCATCAAGCGATATGATGAAACTGGCTCTCATGAGGACCGCCACAGGAAAGGAAGGCCGAGTTACCTCTGCTGCAGAGGAAAAGTTAATCAGAGTAAACTACAACTCAGATTGCAGCCCAAATAAATGCTTCACAGTGTTCAAGTAACAGACACATCTCAACATAGGTGGGCTGTCATTGTAAATAAGAATTTGTTCTTAACTGACTTGTCTAGTTAAATAAAGGTTAAATTAAAATAAAAAGTAAACATCAACTGTTCAGAGGAGAATCAGGCCTTTATGGTCAAATTGCTGAAAAGTAAACACTACTAAAGGACACTAATCAGGAGAAGAGATTTTCTTGGGCCAAGAAACACGAGCAATGGACATTAGACCGGTGGAAATCTGTCCTTTGGTCTGATGAGTTCAAATATTTGAACTCATCAGATTTTTGGTTCCAATCGCCAAGTCTTTGTGAGATGCAGAGTAGGTGAACGGATGATCTCTGCATGTTTGGTTCCCACCGTGAAGCATGGAGGAGGTGGTGTGATGATGTGGGATGCTTTGCTGGTGACACTGTCAGTGATTTATTTAGAATTCAAGGCACACTTAACCAGCATGGCTACCACAGCATTCTGAAGCGATATACCATCCCATCTGGTTTGCTCTCAGTGGGACTATCATTTGTTTTTCAACAGGACAATGACCCAAAACACACCTCCATGCTGTGTAAGGGCTATTTGACCTGGGATGATGGTGTTGATGGGAGCCATGACCAGCCTTTCAAAGCATTTAATGCCTACAGATGTGAGTGCTACAGGGCAATAGCCATTTAGAGAGGTTACCTTGGCGCACAGGAACTATGGTGATCTGCTTGAAACATCGTCAATGCATTTGTTGATGAAGCCGGTGACTGAGGTGGAAAACTCCGCAATGCCATCGAATGAATCCCGGAACATATTTCAGTCTGTGGTAGCAAAACAATCCTCTAGCTCAGCATCTGCTTTATCAGACCACTTCCGTATTGATCACGTCACTGGTACTTCCTTTTTGAGTTTTTGCTTGTAAGCAGGAATCAGGAGGATAGAGTTATGGTCAGATTTGCCAAATGGAGGGCGAGGGAGAGCTTTGTACGCGTCTCTGTGTGTAGAGTAAAGGTGATCTTGAGATTTTTTTCACCTCTTATTAAAAATGAGGTAAAATGGATTTCAGTTTTCATGCATTAAAGTCACCGGCCACTAGGAGTGCCACCTCTGGGTGAGCATTTTCTTGTTTGCTTCTGGCCCAATACAGTTCGTTGAGTGCTGTCTCAGTGCCAGCATCGTTTTGTGGTGGGAAGTAGACAGTTACGAAAAATATAGATGAAAACTCTCTTGGTAAATAGTATGGTCTACAGCTTATCATGAAGTATTCTAACTCAGGCGAGTTTCTTAATATTAGAGATTTAACCGTGTGTTAGTGAGTGTTTTCTGTGAATTCATGTCAATTACGAAGCTCATCTACATTTCCTGCAGTATCGGAAAATTCTCAGCAACAAAAATAGTGATCAAATTAAGATCCTATATCTGTTCAGTTTTTGTTCAATCGCGTTGGTGCTATATTCACAAGTATGTGGTGAATTTGAAAAACAAAGTACAAAACTCTAAACTGATAACACTTGTAATATCCCCTATCTTATGTTCAAATTCAGAACCTTTGATTGTGCATTCATTCGGGTTTCACACATCTTTCACCCCTGAGTTGTTCATGCAAATTCAATGTTTTAGACAATGACAATATTTAGTTTAGTCACCATTTAGTCATTTTAACTACCATTAAATCCAATAGCAAAAAGATACAAGATACACATGTCAAAACTGTTCTTTTTGAAGTGCTGAATAGAATGAATAGTAGATGGTAAAAATAACTTTACATTCAGTATTTGACTATAACTTGACATGCACACATTTTTTTATCATTTGTATCCACTGGCAGGTTGTGAGCATGTTGAGAAATATGTCAGTCTTACAGTTGAATTATTCTTATACAATACATACCTAGGACAAATCATCAGAAATAGTGTATTGTAAAGCAGTTGGCTGTTGTAAAAACGTAGCGCGGTATTGTATGCCATTTCTGCCCCATGCAACATTGTACAAGATCACTTTTATGTGACATGTCAACTGATACAGTAATCCAGTATATCTGCTTGAAATTCATCAGCTTACAGTGTATCAATGACATTCAGATAATTAGTGGAATATATTGTTATGTACTGAACATCCCAGATATTTCAGCAGTGCATTGTACACTACACTATAATTCCAAACGGTAGCACATGGAGTGAATCTTTTCACTTTGTCCTATTGAAGCACACTGGCTGATGGAGAATGATGATGTAGTATTTACAGCCACATTCACATATGATTTGATACATTTACAAGGTAAAAATATGGAATTTGTCAGTGTTCAGCAGTTATCAATATATGTTATCTATACACTGGGCACAGATGTCAGTTTCACGTCTAGTTTGGATCTACATTTGGTTGAATTCAAAGCGAAATCAATCAAAAATGTCACCCGTCATTGGATTTAGGTAAAAAGTTACGAAATTCCATGAGGTTGAAGACTTTTTGCAAATTCAATCAGTTTTACACCTTGATTCAATGTCATCACATTGAAATGTTGGGTTGAAATTACATGGAAACAATGTTGATTCAACCAGTTTGGCCCAATGGTGTAACGTCTGCTTCCAACTCACCCTCAAACATGAAGATCCCCTGAACGCAGCTCACTTTCCAACTCTCACTCTCAACCTAGATCCCCTGCACACAGCTCACTCTCCAGATCACAATCACCTGTTCACACACCTGTATGTCATTATCACACACTATTTAGTTGAGCTCTTTGCACCTTATCACTGTGAGGTATTGTTTGTTTTGTGACACACGGTGGTCCTGTAAGGTACGCCTGTGTATAATAGTTTTTACATCCCTCACTAATGATGCCTATTGTATTTCCTGGTATCTACCTATTGTCTGATCTCTCAGACTACATTACTAGCTGTTTCCCTGCCTGTACTATTTCCCTTTTGGACCCCCTGTGTATGACCTTCTGCCTGCCCCTGGACCCAGCTACCTGCCTCCTCCTGTGGTCCTTTGCAATAAACACCTGCTGTGCCCCGGGCTTGAAACCAGCTCTCTGTCTCTCCTGTTCATTACAAGAGGGTAGGCACTACCTCATTTTGATTCAATATTTAGCAGATTTGAGCAGTTTGATTAGGTGAAAGTTAATTGTATTGTTAACAAGTGACATAAATCCATGTCAGAAGTGAAAATTGCATTTTGAAAAGCAGCTACTTAGACTGAATACATGTCCAGTGATTTGATGCAGTGAATAACTGACATTGAATTTGTTTGTACTAATCTAAATAATTGTAATCTAAACATTGCAATTAATCTAAAAATAGCAGGTCATGTGTGAATAAAATGTAGGCATATGTGAGTTCTAATGTGTAAGTCTTTGCTTGTTCTGGCATTCAAATGGAAACGCAAAACCCATCGGTGATTTAGCACAGTGTTTTCTCCCTGGATTAGACATGTAATCTCTACATTGGTTTCAGATTATACTGACTGATTCAGCTGTGACAATTTTTGTGTTTATGTGAAAGACAGTTTTTGTGTGACTCTTCTGGCTCGTGCCAGGCTTCTCAGTCGTGGAGTTTAAAGAAGGCCAGGGGTTGGAGGGGAGAAGCATGAAAGGTGGCCATTGTTCAACGCTGTAACCATGACTAAGAGGCCCATCAGGCTGCCACGTGAGCTATGACACAGTACATTAAAGTACTGGTTAATATATAGAGGCGCATAGCTGTACCAGTTTGAATAAGGCAGTTTGTTAGCTGCATGCCACAGGGATTGGACTGAGGTGTAGGCTACAGGGTGCTAGTGCCACAAACACCCTTAATGTAAATACAAAGTATGTTATAAGTGGACAGAGCTGCTGATTTTTAGAATACTCTTCATTCATACAGACTGAAGTTTACGTGTTTCTAATGCTTTGCGTCTGGTAATAGACTGAACAAATACAGGAAAAGGCTCTTCCTATCCGTGCACATTCCACGGGGGGCTGAGTGTCTGTGGGTTTTCGCTCCTCCCTTGTACTTGATTGATGACTTAAGGTCACTAAATAGTAAAGAACTCCCCTCACCTGGTTGTCTAGGTCTCTGTTCTTTGTACGGTGAAGCCACAAACCTGCAGACACTAGGCCCTCCATGGAATGAGTTTGACACCACTGCTGTTTGGGCTTGTTGAATGCTAAGCCATACATAAAGCCTGACTAACAATATGCTTTATCATTGCTTATAGCGAAGCTTATTGTCTTGGTTGAGGCTGTCA
Source organism: Oncorhynchus tshawytscha (assembly GCF_018296145.1). NCBI lineage: Eukaryota > Metazoa > Chordata > Actinopteri > Salmoniformes > Salmonidae > Oncorhynchus > Oncorhynchus tshawytscha. The sequence continues at coordinate 39,689,425 of NC_056437.1, read as the reverse complement.
AATTATGACCAACATTTGCTTTTGTGTAACATGCACCAAGGACATACAGTAAGTCCTCTTCATATGATCAACATCTGTTTATAAACGCATGACTGAACTTTACTGCTGTCACTGGACTGATGTAAGTGGATGACTATTGAAATATTAAATTGGGTACTCAGTTTCTTCCTAATCAGTTGGCTCCTGCACTGGCCCACTTTAGGAGAATGGAACCACAGGACACAAATACGTCTAATTACGACTGACCGACACCGTTGACTCTGTTCACATGTAATGGCCCTGGTCAACACTAAGCTGATCAGTCTGCTCAGGATGCACTCAGGCCATCTGCTGTGTGTGCGCACACATGTACCCTGTTCCTCTGGCATACGTGTGCGTGCACCACACAGTGATTTGAGATGTCATTCTGCCAGCTGGACAAGTGTGTCAGCATAAAGATTGGCCTGTCCCATTTCCATGGCATTAATTCCAGGGAAGGTTGGGGGAGGAGGTTTGGCCTTTATTTGCACCTGCAATTTCCCAAAGCCAGTACAGATGTCCTGAGCTATATCAAAGGCTGTTTGTGATGTCATTGGCTGGTACAGCATGGGTCAAATCAATGACATTTTCATTGATATACATACAACTGAGTTTACTTCCCGAGTGGTGCAGTGGTCTAAGACACTGCATCTCAGTGCTAGTCGTCACTACAGACCCTGGTTCGATTCTAGGCTGTATCAAAACCGCCGTGATTGGGAGTCCCATAGGGTGGTGCACAATTGGCCCAGCGTTGTCCGGGGTAGGCCGTCATTGTAAATAAGAATTTGTTCTTAACTGACTTGCATAGTCTTTTTGTTATTTTATTTAACTATCAGCTGGACTGGCGTGTCTGATTCAATGACTACATTACCTGGTTCCTCTCTATGGTTTCTTCCTGAGTTCCTGCCTTTCTAGGGAGTATTTCCTAGCCAGCGTGCTTCTGCATTGCTTGCTGTTTGGGGTTTTAGGCTGGGTTCCTGTACAGTACTTTGACATTGACTGATGTAAAAAGGGCTTTATAAATACATTTGATTACCATGAATTGAAAAGCCCTGTTTCCCTATCCCAATATCAATAACTCATTTATCATGGTTTACAGACATGAGGGGGGCAGTGAAGGTTGAGTGGTTAGAATGGGGACCCATCAAAGGCTAGGGGTAGCTGCTTGGGTGGGGATGGTCGGTGTTATGTTATTACCCTTCACTCTGTAGCAGATGGTGTTTGGGGGGGCTGTAAGTACCAGAGCCACAGCTGGGTAGAGGAGGGCAGTGAAACTGACCATGGTAACCCTGCTTTTAGTTTACGACCCCCTTGAATATAACTTTTATCAATGACTCTTACAATAGACAGTGAGGAAAAGTAGATTTTGCAGCAGCACAGAATTAAGAATGTTGCCTATATGTAGATCTGCGAAATATTCCTTCCACAAAAAAAGAAACGGGCACAAAGACTTTGTTTTCAGGCCCAAAACACCAGCACCACCCGATACAACATAAATAAGATTCTTTGCAGACCATGTGTTGACAATGGTAATTGGTAAGTCAGACAGAGCGGCAATGACACAAAGACAGAGTAAATCGGTGCAAGAGGGTGACCCAGAGTACCAGGGGTGTCCCCCTCACCCCACCAGGCACAGCCCGCAATTACCAACCCAGATTAGGGTTGGTAATTGGGCCGGCCGGCCCCTCCTGTGGATGCTGGCTGGGGGTCTGGCAGCAGAATGCTAATCCAAGACGTGCCAAGTTAAAGCCATTAGCTGAGCGGTTAGCCCAGCGCCATCTGCACAGAGTTGATTATGGCTAGTGAGAGCCTTGCCAATTGAGGTGTCATTGTTCTCTGAAAGTACCAGAACTGGAGAGGTTACAGGACAGTCTCGCTCAGAGGCAGCATCACCCCCATAATGTTATGTCTCAGTCCCCTAGCGGCACGCGCCAATTGATTTTGGGGGTGACCCCTGACCTGTGCCTAAATAAAGATGAGCTTTGGGGAGAGAAAATGGATGGGAGGAGCGTTACACACCTGCCCCTAAACCTGTAACGGGACAGCTAGTCCTCCATTAACCCTTCGACAAACCTCTTTCCACGAAGACACACTTGGATGCACACACAGTGTACAATACAATGAACAGAGAAACTTTCACTCCTTTGAGAAAGAATAGAGGTCACATGAACACTATATACTGAGAGCTTGCTGAAATTCACCAAGCTCTCCATATTTTCAACAAATTGAAAAACAAATACAATTATATTTAAATGTGTGCATCAGCATATATCAAAGTGTAAGCAGTACATCCATGCTCTGGACTTCATCAAGTACAGGTGGTATAGTGCTAATGCTAGATTAACAACATTGGGAAGGAGAGTGGATTTCATTCCCAAGGAGGAAAAAAGTTCATTTCGCACGTGATTATCAGAGATGAGAAGTGTTGAGACTGACATCTGCTGGACATATGTGGAAGTGCAGCCTCAAAGCTACCTCCCAGTATGCATGAAAGTTGGTCTGAATAACACATGGAATAAACCCAAACATACATGGCACACAGTATTTACATGTTTCTAGGGTTGAATGGAAGTCCATAAAAAGTTGCATCACCCTGACCAGGAATGGTAAGAAATGCCTTTTCATAGACTGACTGACTCATCCAAATGAAAGGCTCTACACATGTGCAGTCTATAAACCAGTGCTGGTTGGCTTTAAAGTAGATCTGCTCAAGTTAACAAAATTATGGGAAATCTGACACATTGTTGAAGGGTTCACATGCTCTGTTTATAGCTTTGGGAGACATAATATAGCTGTGTCAACCTTGAGATCAGGATAAACTGCATTGTGGTACTGAAATCTGCAGTGGTGGAAAAAGTACCCAAATGTCATACTTGAAAAAGTATGGATACCAATAGAAAATTATTCAAGTGAAAGTCACACAGTAAAATACTACTTGAGTATAAGTATTTGGTTTTAAATATACTTTAAGTATCAAAAGTACATTCAATTGCTCAAATATACTTAAGTATCAAAAGATCAAATCATTTCAAATTCCTTCTATTAAGCAAACCAGACGGCACCATGTTTAAAAAAAATGTACAGATAACCAGGTGTACACTCCAACACTCAGATTATTTACAAAATATGCATTTGTGTTCAGTGAGTCTGCCAGAACATAGGCAGTAGGGATGACCACGTGTTCTCTTGGTAAGTGTGTGAATTTCACAATTTTCCTATTCTGCTAAGCAATTCAAACTGTAATGACTACTTTGGGTTGTCAGGGAAAATGTATGGAATAAAAAGTACAATATTTTCTTTAGGAATGTAGTGAATAAAAGTTGTCAAACATATAAAGGAAAGTAAAGACTAGAAAAGGAAAGTAAAGACACCCAACAAAAACTACTTAAGTAGTACTTTAAAGTAATTTTACCCCACAGGAAATCTGTACAAAATTCCAGATGGCCTGTGTCATCAGGCTTGGGCTGTAGCTATAGATAAAATATGGCTGAATCACTGAAATAGCGCATGTGAAAGGAAATTCCTGTGCAACTCTGAGGCCCTTCCTGGCTGGCATGGTAGTTTCCTCTGCAGACATTCCATAATAGGCCTGGCAGAAAGAAACACCATAACAGGACTACTTAGCTTTGTCTGGCTGGCAAACCTCAGCCCTTTCTAAACTTCTTTGCATTATAAAGACTTTTACATTTTTACATGACCCCCCAAGACCAAGCCACATTGTTTATTTCTCTACTCTCAGAACTGAGGTAGCTCTAGTTAGTTAGATTCCTGTACTCAGACAAGTTAGACATGTAGCTAAGGTTTGAGCCTGCTTGGCTAAACCGAGGTGTAATGTTACACTGGCAAAATACATATTTGATAATCACTGCAAGAAATAAGTCAGACCCGATGAGATATTTGAGCAAATTGTGTGTATGTCCTACACTGTCATGAACCAGTCAGAATTTGCCAGTGGTGCAAAAAGTACCCACTTGTCATACTTGAGTAAAAGTCACCCAGTAAAATACTACTTGAGTAAAAGTCTAAAAGTATTTGGTTTTAAATATACTTAAGTATCAAAAGTAAATGTAATTGCTAAAATGTACTTAAGTATCAAAAGTACAAGTGTAAATCATTTCAAATTCCTTATATTAAGCAAAGCAGACGGACACATTTTCTAGTTTTTGTATTTACGGATTGCCAGGGGCACTCCAACTCTGACATAATTTACAAACTAAGCATGTATTTAGTGATTCCGCCAGATCAGAGGCAGTAGGGATGACCAGGGGTGTTCTCTTGATAAATGTGTGAATTAGACAATTTTCCTGTCCTGCCAAGCATTCAAAATATGAGTACTTTTGGGTGTCAGGGAAAATGTATGAAGTAAAAAGTACATTTTCTTTAGGAGTGAAGTAAAAGCTGTCAAAAATATAAATGGTAAAGTACAGATACCCCAAAATAGTACCTAAGTAGAACCTTAAAGTATTTTTACTGAAGTAATTTACACCACTGGAATTTGCATAATGTTGTAGGTTCAGGACTGTGGCTCTCATCGTAGACTTCATTGTTTCTCATTGTTTCTTCAGTCATACCTCCAGAAGGCACATCTGTATGATTGACTAAGGAATAATGTTGTTTTTTAAGCCGGCTGGTGCGATCCTAAGTTAGAGCAATTACATTTATCTGATTCTTGGGTGTATTTTTTTCAATAAAATATTGTAAACAGTAAAACATTATTTTACGAATCTGCGCTCGCGAATAAATTATATTGGCTATGTTGACGCGCGGCATCATGGGATATCAAAGTCCTCCCGGCGGCGCGGTGCCGCCATGTCTTCAAGAGAGAAGCGGTTAATAGCGCTTATCTCTCTCGTGGTCTGTGCTACCGCAATATTCTGTCTAGTTCTCTATTATATTCCAACATTGCTTTACATAGCTTTCATTATTGGAGTTTGTTGCGTTGCCTGTTATTATCACAGCGGAGAATCTCTTTACGTTAGGTTAGGCCCTCATCCACGCCGTGGTCTGACAATTCCACCCGTGCTGCGACGCTGGTTGCCAGGGATTGCAAACGGAGTACCCACAGCGGGAAGAGTTAGAAGTCGCACCGTCAAGGATGATGTTAGGGAATCAGTAGTATTTACTGGCCAACGACGTTCCGATAGCGCTATTTGTCGGAAAGACGCGACACACAGTGACTCATTTATTCTCAGTCCTCGGGATATACTCATGGGAAGTTACATTGGGAAGGCAAAAAGTCCTGCCTCAGTTGTGGGGAGGCCGCGAGCGGGTGCAAGTTCGGGTGCTAACACCAACGCACGAGAACAGTTAACTTTACGCGAAAGATTGGCGCGACCCAACCAGGCTGTCATTACTCCAAACAGACGACTGTCATTCGGGGGGTGAGTACTGAAATAATATTTACTTAGCTAGTATAACATTTCGCTGACCAGTGGCTAGTTATCCTAACACATCAGCTACGTTAGCTGGTTTGCCAATGCAACGTGCTAAATTCTGAACAAATGTTTCGATTGCTGGTTATGTTGAACACATGGTGTAGTTACACGATTTTAAACTTGCAAACTTGCAGTAAATATAAAAACATTTGTTTTGAAATGTATTGAGAAGACTTGCGGCTTCGCCGCAACGCGTCCTAGCATTCCCTCCAAGATTTGAAAATTGTGGGAGTTGCTATCGGGCTCCAAGGGAGTGTTCCTTCCCACTCTTTTCCTCATTGAGACCATACCGTACTTTAGACGCCTGAATGGCACGAGATTAGCGGTAACAATGTTGTTTTGAACTTGCGTTAGCTAGCTACTAGATTACTACACTTTTTTAAAGTTGTAATGATCACTGCAGTTGCAACTTTTACGGTCATTTTCAAAACATTATGTTTATGAATGTCGATATGTAAATAAATGGTTGATCAGAGCTCCCTCTTGACAGAGGAAATGTACCCTATTTTGCTACTTTAAAGTCCTTGTGTGGCATATGAAATCAGTTTAGCAATGATCTATGCCAGACATTTTCTTGTATGGAATGCATTGACCTAAACCTGTGGCCACTGTTGTGTACAGCGAGCCCCTTGGCACTATGGGCAGGTTCACCATCACTCCCCAGCGCCACTACCCCCTCCAGCAGACGGGCACCTCCTCTGTGGGCGTCCTGCCCCCGACCCAGTGGGACGGCTTCAGAAAGAAGAATATTCTCACCCCTCGCAACTCTCCGGCAGTCCACAGTCCAGTCACAGTGAAGATCGCTAGGCCAGATCACAACACCACTCAATCCCAGTTGTAAGTCATATTGTTCCTGTCTTGCCTCGTTTGAATTCTTATATCGACATTTTTGAAGATCTGTTAGTGATAATGCAAGCAGCTTTATCTTACACTACTGTCATCGTTCTGTGGCATATTATTTGAGTGTCTGTGAAGTTTGAAAACATCCTTAGCTGTTGGTTGGCCCCACTGACATTTGTTCTGTAATTGCTGCTGTGTGTGTGCAGATTTGATCATTTGAACTCCCCGGGAGTCCTTGGCTCTCCAGGCCTGGGGGCCCCTGCAGACCCCTGCTCCAGGGAGACTGTTCTGAGCATGCTCAAAGAGAGTCGCAAAAGAGTGGTGGAAGATGACAGGAGCTTCACTGCAGGGCAAAAGAGCAAAAGGAGGTATGTGACTACCACAGGATTAAATGTTGTTGTATGGAATGTACCATTGTTCTTCTCACACTTTAGTGTCTCTTAGTCTTCAAGAGCCACACAATACCATGTCTACATTGTACACCTGCTCTTTGTTCACTTAGGCGCCATGACAGCAGTGGGAGTGCTCACTTGGCATTTGAGCCACTACTGCCCAATGGAGCTCCATCTAAGCTGGTGCTGAAGTGAGTAGGAGCAATGCCTGTACAAAAAGTTGTCTGTCTCAGTGATTCAAGTCCTGATACTAAATTTGAATACAAATGTGCTTTCATTCAGTGTCTTCTTAATGTTAGAGAGATAGATATCTATCTATAGAGATATTGATATGTAGAGGGATATCTGTAGAGATATCGATATGTAGAGAGGGATATGTAGAGGGATATCTCTCTAGATATGTGTTTATTATACATGTGTATCTATCTATCATACCAATACTGTATCCTCTCCAATCACTCCTGAAATCCTGTTTCCTCTCCTGTGTCGGCCCAGTTCTCTGAAGCGAGGGCTGAATGCTATGGTGGAGGAGTCAACAATGAAGAGGTCACGCACCTCCTCCATCAGCTCTGTGAGCTGTGGCATGACCCCCAGCGGCACCCTGGGCTCGGTCCGCAACTCCATCCGTAGCTCCCTCAGCTCCTCACAAGGCATTACTCAGGTACCTTTTATAATTGGGATGGGCAGTACACCTCTGCTGGGATTCCTCTGGGATCAACAGCCATGAGTTCAGTAGAGAGCTCACCGGGGTTTCCATTAGCCATTAATTGCAGTTTTTAGGAATAAAATAAACAAGCTACTAAATAAAATTGTTTCCGACCAAATTGAACTGGAGAAAATAAACAATCCCACTACAAAATAATGCTGTTAATCATTGATCGGCAATACCAGTCGATGGAAATACATTTGACAGTCATGCTTATCGATATACAGGTTAATATGCATCATTTAGTGGAATTGGCTTGTTTGCATTTTCATTACTCATGGTGTATGCTATTTATCTCACACATAAGTCAATTTTGAGCAGAATATCACCTCAGACAGCACTAGAGCTGTTTCTCATATGGCTTCTTTAGTCATACCTCAAGACTCATATGGATGATTGATTTTTAAAAGCCGACTGGTTTAAACCCCAAGTTAGAGCAATTACTTTTCTTCAATTTGTTTTTTTACAATTAACTATTGTACACAGTAAAACATTGTTGCGCAAAATCTGTGCTCACAGGGGCTCGCAAATAAATTATATTGGCTATTGTGGGGATGGCAGGTAGCCTAGGGGTTAGAGCATTGGGCCAGTAACCAGAACGGTTGCTAGATCGACTCCCCGAGCTGACAATGTAAAAATATGTTGTTCTGCTGAACAAGGCAGTTAACCCACTGACAAGTGCCATCATTGTAAATAAGAATTGTTCTTAATTCTTAATTAACTGACTTGCCTAGTCAAATAAAGGTTCAATTAAAACTTCTTTTTTTTTTAAATGATGCGAGGCATCATGGGATATCAGGGTCCTCTGGCAGTGCTACCATGTCTCCAAGAGCGAAGCGGTTCATAGCACATAACACGAGAAAGATGAGCGCTATTGCAATACTTTGTCTAGGTCTCTATTATATTCCAACCTTTTATATAGCTTTCATTCTTGGAGTTTATTGCATTGCCTGTTATTGCAACTCTATGCTCTACTCATCTAATACATTTGACCTTCGTGCTATAAGTTAATTTGCAAAATTGTGGAATTAAATAGCCTTGTATGCATTTGTCATTTATCTTATTTATCACACGTGCACAACACAGCCTATTTTGAGCGGAACATCACCTGAGACAAAGCTTGAGCAGCTGCAACTCCTCAGCTCATTGCTGCTGGATTGAAACGTGCAGTCATTGCGCAACAATTCTAAATGCAATCGCATGTTAAGTTGTTTTGTTGGCCACAATTTAAAAGGAGTTACATTTTTTCTTAACTGTCATTCTGAACACTGTGGGTGGACACCCTAATGGGTTACGCACCCAATGAATATGGATCTGGTATATTTCTCAAATGGCCGGTAAATTTATCTTCCCTGTCACGTTGTCCACTGCCATAATTTCCTAATTGAAACCCCGGAGCTGACCTACACTGAGTTGTATTTTTGTCAGAAAACCGGGGTGAGTGCTAACCTAATTTTCCCGTTTGTTTTAAAGTGGAAAAAAGCCTCCACCCGCAGTCTCTCCCCGCTCTCCAGCCCTGGGTCGTCCCGGTCCCAGACCCCAGAGAGAGCCTCTAAAAAGCCCAGGTATTCACCCTCTCCTCCTAGACAACATTTCTAGGTTCACACCGTGTCCTGTGATGAAATGAGAGCTGCCATGGCCTTTAGCAGTGTGTGACAGCTTTTTTCTGCGTGTCAGGGAAGAGGACGCTCGCTCACCCAGCTCCGTGTCCTTGGCGAGGTCTGACAAGACATTGACAGACCCAGCACCAACCACTGGTTAGAACATGTTTGATGCGTATTCCACTATCCAGATCAGGTTCAGGGCTTTAGTAAACTCTCAAAAGAGACTTAAGTTTTGATTTAAAAGAACGGTAGCCACCACATTAAGTCAATGCACTGTATGTCCTGTTACAGGGAAGCTGTCTCCAGCCCCTGAAGTCCCTGTGGCTTCAGCCTCATCAGACTCTGCCGGTAGTGGGAAACGGAAACGTAAGATTCCGCTGGTGTCCAGCCGTAGAGGAGACCAAATCTCTTTGGTGAGAAATACTGCATAATAGAACATGTCCTCAAATGGGACATGTAGCTAATCATCTGACAGACAGGGAGTCTTAACATTGATGTTGTCTCTGCAGCCTCCACCTCCTGAGTTGGGCTACACCATCACGGTGAAAGACCTGGATCAGGAGAAGAAAGCCGCTCTCAGCCAGATCAACACAGTCCTCAAAGAGCCTGGTGAGTATTGCGAATTCCCAACTTTTCTAAACCAGTGTCCCAAAAAGAGAACAAGATATTGATTTTGGGCCATTTCTTTTGTTCCAGAGCCAGAGAAGCCTGCTCCGGTAGTGACCACATCTTCTAAGCCTCCCGTGTCAGACAACCCCAGACCCACCCTGCTGGCCAGCCATCTTACCGTATCAATGCCTGCTCGTGTGGCGGCTCCTATCCCTGTCATCAACCTAGACCCCGTCCCCTCAAACACCGTCAACACGGCCCCAACCTCCACAGCCTTCCCTGTCACCAACACCCCTGCAGCCAACCCCCTCCTGGAGTCTCTGAAAATGATGAGGAACAACCCCCTCACCAGTGCTGCTGCTGACAATCCTACAGGTCGGTTAATCACATATCAATAATTTAAAGTTGCGAGCCACTTTTGTTTGATAGTTGCCGTTGAGTGATTTTTTTTGTTGTTTATCTGAGTTGTTACTCAAAAGCCTATTTTTCTCTTGTTTTCCCTCCCGCTCCGGCTGTCTCCTTGGTGACAGCAGTGACGACCCCTGCACCACTGGTGCCTGCAGAGCAGAAGTCGAAGACCAGCTTGACTGCTCCTCAGGCCACACTACCCTCCCTCTCCCAGCCTGCACTACCCTCCCTCTCCCAGCCTGCACTACCCTCCCTCTCCCAGCCTGCACTACCCTCCCTCTCCCAGCCTGCACTACCCTCCCTCTCCCAGCCTGCACTACCCTCCCTCCCAGCCTGCACTACCCTCCCTCTCCCAGCCTGCACTACCCTCCCTCTCCCAGCCTGCACTACCCTCCCTCTCCCAGCCTGCACTACCCTCCCTCTCCCAGCCTGCACTACCCTCCCTCTCCCAGCCTGCACTACCCTCCCTCTCCCAGCCTGCACCACCCTCCCTCTCCCAGCCTGCACCACCCTCCCTCTCCCAGCCTGCACCACCCTCCCGCTCCCAGTCTGCCAGCACCATGCCCTCTACCTTCACCCAGGCGCTGAGCCAAGTCACCAAGGCCCCCAGCAGTGTCCCCATCCTGGGTGGAGCGAGCCTGTTTGGAATGGCCAATCCACTGACTGCCCTGTCCACATCACTGGGCCCCACCACAACCGCCACCACAGAAACAACCAGTAGTAATCCCCTCCTGGCCTCTGTGTTCAAGCCCATCTTCGGGGCCACGGCCTTAGCCCCAGAGGGCACACCTGCTCTTCCCACCTTTAAACCCATATTTGGAAGTGCCACAGCCACCAGTGCTTTCGGACAGCCAGCTTCCACCTCAGCCCCCTCCAATGCCAGTGCGTCTGCCATAGTGTTCAGCAGGCTAACCAACAGCAGTACAGTGGCCCCAGCCGCCTCCCTGTTCACTGGGCTGTCTAATAGCACCAACCCAGCCACCCCGGCATCTGTTAAGTCTCTGTTTGGAAACTGGAGTGCGCTGCCTGCAACGACTGCTGCCACAACCACTGCCACAGGAAGTACCTTCCAGTTCGGCACCGCCTCCACCACGGCTCCTGGACCCACTCTCAGCTCCACTGCAGCCACCACCACTAGCAACAGCGGCTTTTCGTTTGGTGCGGTGACCACCACCTCTGCCGCCACTCAACCCACCCCCTCAGCTACCACCCAGGGGGGATTCACTTTTGGCCAGCCTGTAGCCACCCAGAGCTCTACCACTGCATCCTTCGGTGGCTTTGGCATGGCCACTGCAGCCGAAGCCACTGCTCCTGCACCTACAAACCAGTCTACTTTCACATTTGGGAAGTCGTCGTTCGAAGCTCCGGCGGCATCGGTGTTCCCCGGTGCGATTCAGGCCCCGGCTGCTACTGCGGCAGCTAATCCTTTCACATTTGGGTCACCTGCCACTGGGGCCACCCCTGCCCCTTTTGCTTTTGGTGCTGCTGCCACTACGGCGACCTCTACCTTTGGGACCACCACTAAGCTGGCATTTGGAGCCAACTCCACCGGTTTTGCATTTGGCAACACCACGGGCACCCCAGCAGCCCCTGCCTTTGGCTCTGCCACCCAGACTGTCGGCATACTCCCAGCCTCCGCCCCAACTTTCTCGTTTGGTGGTGTGTCCACACAGCAGGCCCCTGCTACCCCTGCCCAGCCTGCCACCGGAGGATTCAACTTCGGCGCAGCCATTTCAGGCACTCAGTTTGGAACCTCTAACCCCACAACACAGACACCAGGCTTCAACTTTGGTTAGTAGATCTAGTATAATATAAGACCCACTCTTTTACTGATTTCAGGAATTCACAAATTTGGATCAATTCTGCATTTGGTGGCTGAAGTAGTACTTTACATTTCTGGCCAGTTCAAACAAGTTTGTCTTTTTATTTGAGTCCCTAATTGTTAATTTATTGCTGTCACATATACAGGGACGTCTACCCCTGCTTTTGGCCAGAGCACAGCTGCAGGTCCTGTCCCCTTTGGAAGCCCAGGAACTCCAGTCCAAGGATTCAGTGCTATGGGATCCTCATCATTCGGTAAGAAAATAACCAGAGCTTGTTTCTGATTCTCCCGCATTATGCCTCAAGTGTGTAGCAAAAAGCGTCTTGGAATTTGAGGCTACGGTAATTATTCAGGTTAATACTTATAAATATTAGTCAACAAATGAAGACTTCCCTGGTTGGAGAGGATCTGTTGCATTGTCATATTGGCACAACATTAATGGAGTCAAATAAAGATGTATGCCGACCTTGGCCTTGTCTGTTGGCTTTTCTGCATATAATTTTAAGTACAGATCCTATTTCGAAGCAGAAAACCATTCAAATGAGGTTCGATGGGTTACTCCCAGTTTTTCCGAAAAATTAGCAAAAGTCACAACCCTGCTGCTGCGGTCATCCGATGGCAGTGGCATTGACATATTCTTCAGAGGATGCTGTAATGAGAGAAATAATGTAGTCTAAGCTACTGAAACAGTCCTTTTTACAAGATTACATCATGACAGGAGTGTTTGAATCTTAATAAAGCGATGGAGTCCAGGCAGGCTTCATTAGGAAGGTTTTTGAGTGGACATGCACTGTGTGAACAAAAGTATGTGGACACCTGCTCGCCAAAGATTTAATTCCAAAATCATGGGCATTAACATGGAGTTGGTCCCCACCCCTTTGCTGCTATAACAGCCTCCACTCTTCTGGGACGGCTTTGCACTAGATGTGGGAACATTGCTGTGGGGACTTGCTTCCATTCAGCCACAAGCATTAGTGAGGTTGGGCAATTAAGCCTGGCTTGCAGTCGGCGTTCCAATTCATTTGAGTTGCTTGATGGGTCTGAGGTCGGGGCTCTGTGCAGGCCAGTCAAGTTCTTCCACACTGATCTCGACAAACCATTTCTGTATGGACCCCGCTTTGTGCATGGGGATTATCATGCTGAACAGGAAAGGGCCTTCCACAAAGCACAGAATTGTCTAGAATGTAATTGCGGTGTTAAGATTTCTGGAACACTGGGCCCCCCGGGTGGCGCAGTGGTTAAGGGCTCTGTCGTCCGGGTTAGGGAGGGCTTGGCTGGTACGGATGTCCTTGTCTCATCGCGCACCAGCTACTCCCGTGGCGAGCCGGGCGCAGTGTGCGCTAACCAAGGTTGCCAGGTGCACGGTGTTTCCTCCGACACATTGGTGCGGCTGGCTTCCGGGTTGGATGAAGCATTGCGGCTTGGTTGGGTTGTGTTTCAGAGAACGCATGACTTTCAACCTTCGTCTCTCCCGAGCCCGTACGGGAGTTGTAGCGATGAGACAAGATAGTAGCTACTAAACAATTGGATACCACGAAATTGGGGAGAAAGGGGGGTTAAAAAAAGATTTCTGGAACTCAGTAGTGAGTGTTGCAACCGAGGACAGATGATTTTTACATGGTCCGTGACTCGGCAGGTCCTGTTCTGTGAGCTTGTGTGGCCTACCACTTTGCTCTTAAATGTTATCACTTCAAAATGGCAGCACTTGGTTGACCCGGGCAGAAATTTGACGAACTGACTTATTGGAAAGGTGGCATCCTGTGACGGTGCCACATTGAAAGTCACTGAGCTCTTCAGTAAGGCCAATGTTTGTCTATGGAGATGACATGGCTGTGTGCTCTTTTTTTATACACCTATCAGCAATGGGTGTGGCTGAAATACAGAAATGATTGCCCTGGCCTCATCTGCAGTCCTCATGCCTCCTTGCAGCATGCCTAAGGCACGTTCACGCAGATGAGCAGGAACCCTGGGTATCTTTCTTTTGGTTTTCTTCAGTCAGTAGACAGGCCTCTTTAGTGTCCTAAATTTTCATAACTGTGGTCTTAATTGCCTACTGTCTGTAAGCTGTAGTGTCTTAACAACTGTTCCACAGGTGCATGTTCATCAATTGTTTATGGTTCATTTAACAAGCATGGGAAACAGTGTATAACCCCTTTACAAGGAAGTTACATGGAGTTAATTGGATTTTAACAAATTCTTTGAAAGACCGGGTCCTGAAAAGGGGACTTTTCTCTTTTTGCTGTGTGTGTACACACACGCATGTGTGTAGGCCTATAGGTGCGTGCGTGTTCGCCGATTCTCTGTCAGTCAAAGCCACTAGCGTGTGTCAGACATGAAAAAATATTTGTCTTTTCCTTCAAAAGTAGGCTTTCCGAAAGTAGGCTATAAGATAATTTATTGACAAGGAAAGTATAATGGGGACAGAAATGTATGTAACCAAATGACAGGGATTAACGATAAATTGCCTGTTTCACAAACGGTAGGCTACCACTTGGGCATTCACAAAAGTGCATTGCCTGCCGACACTATAGCCTAGGCTACTATTCTACTTTGTGGATTGGAGGGCGTTTTTGGTGTCGTCAAGGTTGGCATAGCGGCCAGGCCTTATCAGTCTCTAAATTTAAGAAAATATTCCGTATCAGATTATATCATGCAAGGTTGGAGAGGATTGGCGCATTATCCATTTGACACATTAGCGCATTATAGGCCTCATTGACTGTTGAATAATTAATGAATTGTCACACATCCAACCTTTAAAAAAAAAAAAACTATTTACTAGCAAGCAATGAAAACAACATGCGTTGTATAAAAGAAAGTCTACATGTCAAACAATTTTTATACTGAAGTGCCACAGCCCGTAGCGTTCTACAGCCCCGATCATCTAGCGGATTAGCTGCTCCAGCATCAAAGGAAAGAGGCAGAGACGTAGAAAGTTTAATAGCTAGTGCAACCCCCCACTATTAGGTAAAGTTCATCTACATGAAAATAAAGTTCCGAATTTGAATTTTGAGTTATTTTATTTTCATGGTCTTCCATAAGTTACAGTAATTCAATTACCATCACATCTGTATTTCTTTTTGACTCTGAGAAGCTGTGGTGGTTCTAGTCAACAGCCAGGTGCCTTTTTGTATTGACACACTAACTCCTCTCTTGTTCTTTGTGACCAGGCTCTCCAGCAGCTCCTTCGTTCTCCATTGGCGCTGGCTCCAAAACATCAGGGGCGCGCCAGAGGCTACAGGCCCGAAGGCAGCACCCCAGGAAGAAGTAGCCTAGCCGGATGTGGTAGCATCTGGCATAGCCTGGAAGCCCTTACCCATTCAGCACTGCCATGACATCCTCCAGAGGAGCTGAACTGATACTTCTATGGCTAACACATTGTAACCCCAGTCAGACCCAACAGCACTCCCTAGCTTTCTGTTCCCCTGGCTGGGCTGGCCCCCTTTGTGGTACAGGGTTAGCAGAGGAGCACACACTCCAACTAGGATGTCTACCGCTCTACTGATTGTGTAGCCACTCTCACAGTGAGGAAAAGAAAGGGGGATATGGAGGCAAAACGATAGTGTGTTATACTTGAAAGAGAAAAGACTATTGAAATCCTTTAGACTTTGAGGGAAGCATATCCAATTTTTAAAAAACTCTGTCCCAGCTTTTGGATTTCCCCTACTATGCCCGTTTCATGACATGTTTTTGACAGTCGAATTGAGACGCGTGCTTATACTTGTTTTTGTATGAAATTCTAAGCAGGGCTGTGTTAACGGCTATACAAGGGCTGAACGTGTTTTTCTGACATACGCCCACGGTCAAAATGAGGCTCACGTATAGTATAATTTGTGGATTTATCCAGCTGTACATGGTAACCATACTATATAGGAGATATTGACCGTTTTGAGATAATGAATTGTTTATTATAAATTCTAAGACATTTTTAATTTGGGTTAATGAAGACTGGTATGTGGCATCTCTGCACTAGTTAGGCCTTAGCTGTTTTGAATGAGTGCTTTGTGTATTGGTCCCAGAGATGTCCTTTTATTGTACAGTATCACAGACACTGGGAAGCATTCCTGCAATGTAATTTTTATACTTGTTTGATCCTAAATGACAGAATAAGTTAAACAATAAAATCCTTTATCAGAATGCCATCATGGGATCAGTTAAACATAACACTTGTAAACATAATGTGGAGTTCCAGGGTAGTAGTCATTAATGGGTCAATATTGTGTTGGTGTAAATAGGTTACCCTGGACTTGTGCTGAAAACCAAAGCCAATACTTAAGGTTTGACCTACAAAATAATCTCTTCTACCGCTTAGTCTAGGACAAAAAGGACCCATGAAAGGTATCTCATTATCCCCACTTCTCCTTCTCTCACCATAGTGGGGGCATTTCAAAACAGATCTGGGGACTGGTTGAGAATCTTAGAAAATCCTTTTTTTCTTGAAGTAACTTCTCCTGAGGATTGTATTACATTGGCTGGGTAAAAGCAAGCTACTGTACTTTCCACCTATCCTATCCACCTATGTATTACTACAAGAAAGTAAGGATGCATTTTAAACGTGGTTATTAAGAGCAGGTGTGCTATGGGAGGGAGGGGTAACGTGGTCCTGGAGAGCCATAGGGGATGGAGTCTTCCCCAGCACTGAACACAGATTCAACTAGTCAGTCTTGATTGATGAAGACCCTGCTTGATCACAAACATCTGGGCATTGTACCACAAGACCCCATGCATCTGTATACTATCAAAACCAAGATGAGTGCATTTATAAGAGAATTGAATTTGGAGTACATGCTCCCCTCTTAAGCGTTGCAGATAGACATACTTTACGTGCGCCTTCAGCAGTCAAACCGCTTTCCCCTCCCCTGTGTGATTCCCCTCAAGTCTTTTCTGGTGTTTTTAGCTTGTTACTATTTTTGCCTCGGTGAGTCTGGCTTGGAGGAAGTAATGTGGTGAATGGCGGCATATTGCTAGTGCCGGACGTGGTTTTACCCGCACGCTCAATGGGTGATGTTCTGAGTTTTGTTGGGACTTTTTAACAATTTATTGATGAATGTGTTTGAGTGTGACAATACAACTGGATTAACAAATGTGCACAGCAGGAGAGGTGTTCTTTTCATTAATGCTGGATCAAAACTCAGGACTAAAGGAACTGGAGGGTAATTGTCTTTCAAGTCAAACCTAACCTCTGTGCGCTAAACATGACTAACCATGTAGGTTAAAATTACCTCGGGTGTTGAATCGGTTCTTAATTGGGCCGCCCCTCTTGAGACAGAACTAGGATTTTGAATACTAATTTTTAATCGGAACCTCTCCTGGTCGAGCCAATTAGGCTAGTTATTGTGAGAGGTGTGTGAATGTGTGTGGGGGTCCTGATTTGGCTAAATAGTGTCAATGTACACAACCTTTATTTTTGTATTAAGGCAGGTTGCCTTTTAGAATTCCTTCAAGCTTGGCTCACTGAGACAATTGGTCTAGTTTATAGAATTTTCAAGTTAAGGTTTCCTCAACCGTAATGAAATCGTGGAATAAAAGCATCTAAAAGTTTCCCTTTGTAAGAGCTCCACTTTTTTATAGGAGAGCATACTGGGTCTGCTACTGTATGGGTACTGTAAATGAATGCTGTCTGTCTGATCATTGTGTACAGTACAAGCCTGACAAACGTGAATTGTGTTGCTTTAGACTTGAATGAGATTTGTGGCTTTGTGTGTTACTGTGTGAGGTGTGTGTGTATAGAAAGACTGACTTGAATGTGAGTTTATTTTTGCTGGGACTAAAGACCCCTGTTTATTCTTTTAAATTATATTTTAATGTATCATTCCCATGTTATACTTAAATCCCTTTTAAAACAATTGATAGCACCCCACCTCAGTTATCTGGAAGTGAGATCAATGAAGTCTGCCCTGTGGTCATTTTTGACTGACAGCTTTTGAAAGAAGGCTTTTGTTTTGCTCAGTTTACCAGGCTTGTTTTTACTTCTTGTGATATCTGCTTATGACAGATGGGTGGACAATGTGCCGAAGGTCAACTCAAACCATATTGAATGGCCTGGCCACCTTGTTTGTTCCCATAGACAGGACTTTTGTCTTATCTTGTTGGTCCAGATTTTGCGTATGCACGAAACATTGAATGTAGTATATTTAACCAGTCACATTTTTGGGTTCATAATCCATTGACACTTGTGCTTTACCCATTTTGTAAATCAAACAGTAATTTACCCTTGTGCAGACCTGTGTAAATAAGTCATGTTTAACATTTGGACTTGTGGATTTAATCAAGGACCAAGGTTTTACCATGTGTTTATTTTGTTGAAGCTTCAAATGACAATTACTTTTTATAACATGGAAAGTGTTTGAGCTGGATGTCTTAAATTGAGTGTTTGAGAGGTATATTACTGTGAATGGGAACGCAAACATCGGCTCACAATGGGCAATTCGAGAGGAGAGTAAATGTGCAGACATGGGCAGCATATAACATTCTCCCCTCTGGTCATGTCTTAAATGTACTGTTTTTAAATAAAATGTGATAAAGATCTTAGTGAGTGGTCTGTCTGAAGATGTCTATACATTTGAACCGATCAAAAAAAAGATTGGTTGTTTTATTTGAGGAATACACATGGTCATGGGTACAAGTGACAGACAAATACAAAGGTGTTTCATAAGATTCAATACCCTCCAATATCAGAACTTGACTGGGTAGAATGTCACTGCTGGATTATAGGTAGCCAATCATTTGTCACCATGACTAAGCTTTCCCAACGTGGCACAGCCTAGCTTCGATATTGACTGGAGTTGGGGCAAAAATATAGCTCGTCTAAATGACCGCCAAGGCACCCAAAGCCAGTGTTCCTTTGAAGGGTCAGTCTCATTCCACTTTAGCCTTTATTCTCTTTGCTCTTCCTGAGGTATTTGTCTGTTCCTCAGTGGCTTTGGGCTCCAGCGCCTCCTTATCCCCATCTTTCTTTTTCTTCCTCTTCTTCTTCACTCCTCCTGAGGTTTCTGTATTTTCCTCTGTGGGTTTGGCTTCCTCAGCCATGTCTATATCCTTGGTGGTGCTAATCGGCTCCTGAACCTCATGTATGTCCTTACTGGCAGAAGGACTACTTGGACTCATCTCAGCAACCGGATTGCTATAACAGTGAAGACAAGCATTAACTTCACACAGCAATGGTATAATCTAGACTTTTTCTAAATTGCCTTGCTTTTACGGAATGTATAACTGTTACTCACAGTGTTTCGGAGGCTTGCTCTTCTAGCCTCTCTGCGGTGTGTCGCTCCAGCAGGGCCACAAAGAAGCCATGGGTGAGGGTTTTGGTGGTGCTGGCTCGGAGACACTTTGTGAGGGGAGCCAGGCCACGCTCGGGCCACTGCAGGAGCAGTGGAACCAGCCTGCAGAAACAGCCGGTGTCTCAGATAAGTTTACACAATGCTATACTGTTCTTATGATCATAAACACAGGACACATACTTAGTCGGTTCCATGATAAATCTATTTGGGAATTGATCGAGGTTAAGCAGCAAAGCTGGTGAAACCCTAATGTATTTGTTGGTATTGATTATTTTTGTGAAAATAATCAATGTGTGAAAATGCAAATTCCCGTGAGATGGTAAGGCCTAGGTTGCAACCATGCATGACGGTAAGGGGCCACACACCCTCATCCATTACTGTGCATATTGACCAAATGGTGTTGCTATAACAAGCAAGTGAAAGGTCACGCCCCTCACCCAGTGTGACCGAGTCCTGAAATCCAGTATATAGGTTCCTCTCCTCACAAGGAAGAAATATGCTTCAAGGTCCCATGATGGGTTTTCCGCCATTTTGAATTTGGTTTACACTTGAAACGCTACTCCTCTGGGACCGATATGCACAAAACTTGAGACTTGGCATCTATGGACCAAAATAGCATCTCAAACAACATGGCTGCTACTGACCAATAAATAGTAATGTGGGTGTGGTCTGGCACAAATGCATAACTCCAACATGGATATTAATTTGCAGCACATATCAAATACTGTCAAGACTCAACATATCTAAGCACATTCAAATTGACCACACGGTGGCGCTACAACAGGCACGTTTATCTCTTGATCAGTTTGACTGATTAAATTTGGTACACATGCTCAGAGATATGTCGAGCTAACCTGTAAAATATAGTTCAGTTTGGCTGCATGATGGTGCTGTTGGACAAGGGGGAAAAAAATAATGCAAGCTCATAGCGGCCATATTGTTTGAGCAAGAGTCTTGGAAAATTGTGTTTGAAGATGTGCATCTATAGATGGTACAGTCGTGGCCAAAAGTTTTGAGAATGACATTAATTTCCACAGTTTGCTGCTTCAATATCTTTAGATATTTGTCAGATGTTACTATGGAATACTGAAGTATAATTACCAGCATTTCATAAGTGTCAAAGGCTTTTATTGACAATTACATGAAGTTGATGCAAAGAGTCAATATTTGCAGTGTTGATCCTTCTTTTTCAAGACCTCTGCAATCTGCCCTGGCATGCTGTCAATGAACTTCTGGGCCACATCCTGACTGATGGCAGCCTATTCTAGCATAATCAATGCTTGGAGTTTGTCAGAATTTGTGGGTTTTTGTTTGTCCATCCGCCTCTTGAGGATTGACCACAAGTTCTCAATGGGATTAAGGTCTGGGGAGTTTCCTGGCCATGGACCCAAAATATTGATGTTTTGTTCCCCGAGCCACTTAGTTATCACTTTTGCCTTATGGCAAGGTGCTCCATCATGCTGGGAAAGGCATTGTTCGCTACCAAACTGTTCCTGGATGGTTGGGAGAAGTTGCTCTTGGAGGATGTGTTGGTACCATTCTTTATTTATGGCTGTGTTAGGCAAAATTGTGAGTGAGCCCACTCCCTTGGCTGAGAAGCAACCCCACACATGAATGGTCTCAGGATGCTTTACTGTTGTCATGACACAGGACTGATGGTAGCGCTCACCTCGTCTTCTCCGGACAAGCTTTTTTCCGGATTCCCCAAACAATCAGAAAGGGAATTCATCAGAGAAAATGAATTTACCCCAGTCCTCAGCAGTCCAATCTCTGTCCCTGATGTTTTTCCTGGAGAGAATTGGCTTCTTTGCTGCCCTTCTTTACACCAGGCCATCCTCAAAGTCTTCGCCTCACTGTGCGTGCAGATGCACTCACACCTGCCTGCTGCCATTCCTGAGCAAGCTCTGTACTGGTGGTGCCCCCATCCCGCAGCTGAATCAAATTTAGGAGACGTTCCTGGCGCTTGCTGGACTTTCTTGGGCTCCCTGAAGCCTTCTTCACAACAATTGAACCGCTCTCCTTGAGTTCTTGATGATCCGATAAATGGTTGATTTAGGTGTAATCTTACTGGCAGCAATATCCTTGCCTGTGAAGCCCTTTTTGTGCAAAGCAATGATGACACGTGTTTCCTTGCAGGTAACCATGGTTGAGGAAGTTCAATGATTCCAAACACCACCCTCCTTTTGAAGCTTCCAGTCTTATTCGAACTCAATCAGCATGACAGAGTGATCTCCAGCCTTGTCGTCGTCAACACTCACACCTGTGTTAACGAGAGAATCACTGACATGATGTCAGCTGGTCCTTTTGTGGCAGCGGAAATGTTTTTGGGGGATTCAGTTCATTTGCATGGCAAAGAGGGACTTTGCAATTCATCTGATCACTCTGCATAACATTCTGGAGAATATGCAAATTGCCATCATACAAACTGAGGCAGCAGCCTTTGAAAATTTATGTCATTCTCAAACCTTTTAGCCACGAATGTATCTACCAAATTTGGTGCCAATCAGTCCAGCGGTTCTGTAGAGGAATATGTTTTAAAGTAGTCAACATAATTTGAAAAAATGGTAATACATAAATGTATTGCATTATGTTTGATTTTGAGTTCTGATATTTGGTAAACAGTACAGAAATAGCTCATCCTAGGGCAATTTGTCCTGATGGTGGCACAGTGGGCACACAGCTGAATCCCAGCAAAGCTACTTGCAGCTTTAATATACATTTCTGTTCCCTACCTGAAACCTGGGTTCTGCAGCAGGCAGGCGGCCACCACTTGCTCGTTCTCCTCGGTATGGATGGAGCAGGTGGAGTACACCACGCGTTGCAGACGGGGGAAGCGCAAGGCGTGGTTGAGACAGTGCAGCTGGAACGCTGCCAGGGCCTGCAGACGGCGCTTGTGCTGCTCGTTTTGGGAGGGTGAGGCCTCGTCCCGCAGACACACCATCCCTGAGAGAGAAACACACAAATACTATTTTGAATCAACAATGACATTGAGAGTACAAAGAAGGTACTTGTTTTAGAGGTCATACAGACACTTTGACTTGAGTCCTTCTGGGTCATTGAGGTACATCTTTCTGGAGTAATAAACAAGCATCTAAACATATATATATTTTGTTTTGAGGACACCAGGCAGACCGGTTGTGTTGTTACCTGATCCGCTGCACGACGGGTCCAGTAGGATGTACTCCACATCTTTATACTGCGGCCCGTCCGGGTCCACCTTTAGGAAGTCCTGATTGGCCAGCTGCTGACATGTGACTCCGGCGCGGAGCAGGAGAGTGGACATGGTGGAGAGACGTTTGGCATCCAGGTCAAAGGCAAACAGCCTCCTTCAACATGGGCCAGAGAAAAGAGGTTTGGGTCAAAGGTAAAAGGTGAGGCAAGTAACCTTTACAACGTGCTTTGAAATTTCATCAAAATTGCTATCCTTTTGTAACCTACTCTTTTTCAGGATTAACATCACAAACTTGTTAATACCCTATTCCTACTAGACAATAGTTTCCCAGAACCATAAAAAGTACAGTGTACAAAACATTAAGAACACCTTCCAAATATTGAGTTGCAACCCACCCCCCCTTTTGCCCTCAGAACCGCCTCAATTCATTGGGGCATGGACTCTACAAGGTGTCAAGCGTTCCACAGGGATGCTGGCCCATGTTCACTCCAATGCTTCCCACAGGTGTGTGAAGTTGGCTGAATGTCCTTTGGGTGGTGGACCATTCTTGATACACATGGGGAAACTGTTAAGTGTGAAAAACCCAGCAGTGTTGCAAATCTTGACACAAACTGGTGCGCGCCTGGCACCATACCCTGTTCAAAGGCACTTACATCTTTTTTCTTGCACACACACACTATCCATGTCTCAATTGGCAAAAACTCCGTTAAACTGTTTCCTCTCCGGATTTAACAAGTGACATCAAAAAGGGATCATAGTTTTTACATGGATTGACCTGGTCAGTCTCTGTCATGGAAAGAGAAAGTGTCCTTCATTTTTGTACATGGCATTTAGTCCAGGTGTAGGCTTAATCTGGGTCTGGGACCTCTGAAATAAAAGTAATTCAGTTTTACCCTTTGTTTTTCATGATGGCAGCGAGGTGGCTGGTTTTGTTCCCCGGTGCTGCACAAGCGTCCAGGACGTGGCTGCCTGTAGGAGGGTTCAGGAGGTATGCAGGGAGACAGCTGGCCTGTTGGGATATAAGGTCGACAGTAGTACATAGGCAAGTTCATAGGCCCTTTCAGAATACCTCCAAATTATTCTGGGATTAATTTCTATCAGAATAGATCTGATAAGGTAATCTCATCCAATCATGTACAGATCAGTGATGAACGGACACATTGAAAGTCCTCACCTTGTCTTGTAGAATGATGTGGCCAGCCTTGTACAGATTGTGGTCATGGAAGTCTGTCTTTGGAGAGAAAACCAGCAGGTCTGAAAGGTGCAGGTCACCCACAAAGGATTTCCCCTTCAGATTCAGGTCATCGAGTCTGGACATCAGAAACACACATTCCATTTACCTCATGTTATCCTCAGTCAATAGAATAAACAGGGAAGGAAGAAACATCAAAGGCCCGTCCCTGGCTGACCTGTAGGCTTGTCCCAAGTAGGAGAAGCCCTCTCTCTTGAAGTAATCGATGGCGTCTTCCACTGTGGTCTTTAACGTGTTCACACGCACATACCTTGGGAGCTGATCACCTGGGGAAGGAGAAAATGTCTATTCTTTAACAAAAAGGAGAGAAACATTTAAAGACCAACTACCACTGTTTAGAAAACAGCCTGTGTGGCATCAATATGACTCAAACATTTATTCTATTGTCAAAATTGACTACAAAGTGTAAAAAGTATAATTTTGGTCATAAAGTCAGTCTCATCCAAAACAGAGTTTTGTGAGATTTGTGGTTTGACTGCATCACAGCGTAAATTAAGGTTGGGTTTGTTTCAATACTGCCCACGCTGGCAGCACACAAGTAATCATAAATTCTGAGTGTAGCTGCACATGACCTGTGGTAAATTTGGGTTGACTTTGGAAATCCCTATGGGGATTAGTTAGTGGGCCATCGGTAAAATACACAATGTACATAGGACAATATGTTAATTCTAATAGCTCCAACTTTGTATTACCTCCAACTATAAATTGTAGAAATTCATATTCAAATCCTTTAATGAGAACTAAAGGTGTGCAACATGAAACACAATTATTGACGGTCCCTAACAAAGCTATTCAAAGTCAAAACAATATTGCCACAGTTGCACACCAGCACGCTGAAGCTACACTGAACAAAAATAAACGCAACATGTAAAGAGTTGGTCCCACGTTTCATGACCTGAAATAAAACATTTCCACACAAACAAAAGCTTATTTCTCCCATATTTTGTGCACAAATTTGTTTACATCCCTGTTAGTGAGCATTTCTCCTTTGCCAAGAATCCATCCAGTATATCAAGAAGCTGATTAAATAGCATGATCATTACAAAGGTGCATCTGGTGCTGGGGACAATAAAAGGCCATTCTAAAATATGCAGTTTTGTCACAACACATTGCCACAGATGTCTCAAGTTTTGAGGGAGTGTGCAATTGGCATGCTGACTGCAGGAATATCCACCAGAGCTGTTGCCAGAGAATTTAATATTCAATTCTCTACCATAAGCCGCCACCAATGTCGTTTTAGATTAGGGATGGGCAGCCGGCAGCCACCCTTTTATGAACTCAGTCGGGGTCTCAGCTTACTGTTGAGAGTTAGAATAATAGAATACATAAACTTTTATCTCCGCCCCATGGCAAAATGTGTAGAATTGCATGAAATGTGTTATACAATTGCAAAATCATCTCTCCGCTTCATGGCAAAATGTGTAGAATTCAAATTGCCATCAATATAATGCAATTGTGTTCATTGTCCGGATATTTTGTTGTCATTTGCTGTTTCCATCAGGCCTGTCATGACATTCTTTATCCAACGTACTGGTCACAAGCTAGGTTTTCATCCAATTGGCGACTGATTTGGATGCAAATATTCAAAAATCAGCATAAAAGCAATATGTGCATTTTCCCACCAGAGATGTTTCCATCAAATTAACTTTTTGAGGGTAAAATACGGTGTGTGATGACGTAGCGCACATAAAAACAATTATGCGGTTAAATTCCCATGTACCGAATAAACAAATACAAGTTAAATGGGTTTCCATCGCATTTTCAACCGCACTGATGGTTGTCACAAACAATGTTGAGTTTATATAGCGAATGTGCCCACTTTGGTATTGGCACAT
This sequence comes from Oncorhynchus tshawytscha, assembly GCF_018296145.1. Lineage (NCBI taxonomy): Eukaryota > Metazoa > Chordata > Actinopteri > Salmoniformes > Salmonidae > Oncorhynchus > Oncorhynchus tshawytscha. The sequence continues at coordinate 39,664,055 of NC_056437.1, read as the reverse complement.
ATGCTCTATAGCCTACAGAACATCTCGCGGATACAGTCCTATGCCACTCATCTCTTGGAAGCCCAAATGTCTTGTTTTCTAAAAGGAGTAATAGGGATCAATCAATATAACCTTCAGGCTGCTGGAGACTGGAGGAGAGCAGGTCCTGGTTGCGGCTGACCTTCTGCTTGATCTTCATGCGGGCTAGGGCAGCCTGCAGTCTAGAGCGGTGTTTCATCATCAGTGCCTTCCAGGCCCCGCCACACTTCAGCCCCTTACCAATGACCAGGTCATACACCAGAACCTGCGTAGTGTGGACAGGACCAAACAAGAGGTAAGCTACCAGCCAAAGTGTTGGAGCAGTGTTCTTCATTCCTGGTTCTGGGAATCTGAACCACAGGGTGTGCAGGCTTTTGTTCTAACACACCTGATTCAATTACAGTAGTTAATCAGGTTTGTTTGTTATGGGCAGAAACAAATGCCTGCATATTATGACCTGTGGGTTCCCAGTACCAGGCTTGAAGAACTCTGTTGGAGGGATTGAATGGAGTTAGTTCAAAAAGGCATGACGGGGAAGATAATTGTATCCATGTGTTTCACATTACCTTGGCCAGATTCATTTTTATCTTGGTCTGTTTGAGGAGCTTGGTGGACTCAATGATCTCTTGAAGGATGGATGAAAACTTCTGTGTCTCACACACCAGTGCAAAAAGCTGCTTGATATTCTGGTGAGGTGAGAGCATTATAACAATATTAACACTGTTGTAAGTCTCTTTACACACAGGATTTTTAGCTTCTAGGCATGACCATTTACATGGTAAATGTTGCAAGGAGTTAGCTAGCTAATAATAGCGAACGCTACTCAGTAAAATAGTAATTACCTGAAATTTACTATCGTAAACCAAAGTCTTTACAGTAGCCTGCTTCCTCTCCACTTTCTCGAGAATCTCGGCAGCTTTCGCGTACAAAGCCATTGCTATAAAACTAATTTACCGTATTTTTTAAAAAGAGAACGTATTATCATTAGCTATGTACATGAATATACGACACCCACGTTTCCGCAAGCTGACAATATACTTTACGGCTTGCTGAAAAAAAGGTTTACGTTAGGACTCAAAGTTCTCTGCTGCTGACTTCAGTAATTGATTTTTTTTAATGCATGTGTAAAGCAAGTTCGATTAGTCGTTATCATACAGTTATTAACGACAACAATATTGTTACTATTTAAACAACTATATTACTAGCTGAACAAAGCTGCAGCCACAGAAAGTAGCTAAAAGAGCCTCGTGTGTCAAAGGAGTTTGCTAGCTAGCGTGCTAGCTGTGTTATTAGCATAGCTAGTGCTAACGTGGCACAAACTCGGCGAAGATGGAGTTTGCGGCTCTTTTTGCCTTGACCTTATTAATAGGAATGCTAATAATTTTGGTCGCCGTCGCAGTGGGAAAGCAGAAAGGAGAAATAAGTGAACAACTAGAGCAGAATGAAGAAGACTCAGTTGGTAAGTTGCTCTCTTAACTTGTTTGCATATTAAATGTCTTCTTGTCGCGATGGATTGCTATTCTATTAATTTAGCTAGCTGTGAATGTGTCAAACAGGTGCAATTTACACACACTGTAATATCAGCCCTTTACGATAGTAACAATATATGTACTCATTTAAAAGTATTGGCACCAGGTCCAAAAAGTTTAAATGTAGCCAACCATAAACTTGTTGCTGGAGGAAAAGTTATGGAAGAAAGTTTAAATGAAATGGTGACTAAAACATTGTATTATTGTTACAGAATTGTACATGGTTTATTAATCAACAACTTACGGTTCCCAGAGAAATCAACCTGAACATTTTGATAATGAGAAACAGGGTATAGGCTACCTACTTTTGTATATATAGTGTATGTGGCCACACCTTCAAATTAGTGGATTCGGCTATTTCAGCCACATCTGTTGCTGACAGGTGTATAAAATCGAGCACACAGCCATCTCTATAGACAAACATTGGCTGTAGAATGGCCTTACTGGAGAGCTCAGTGACTTTTCAACGTGGCACCGTCATAAGATGCCACCTTTCCAACAGGTCAGTTCGTCAAATTTCTGCCCTGCTAGAGCTGCCCCAGTCAACTGTAAGTGCTGTTATTGTGAAGTGGAAATGTCTCGGAGCAACAACGGCTTAGCCGTGAAGTGGTAGGCCACACAAGCTCACAGAACTGGGTTACAACACTCACTACCAAGTGCCAAACTGCCTCTGGAAGCAACGTCAGCACGAGAACTGTTGACCGGGAGCTTTGTGAAATGGGTTTCAATGGCCGAGCAGCCGCACACACGCATAAGTTCATCATGCGCAATGCCAAGCGTCGGCTGGACTGGTGTAAATCTCGCCACCATTGGACTCTTCAGCAGTGGAAACGCGTTCTCTGGAGTGATGAATCACACTTAACCATCTAGCAGTCCGACGGCCGGATCTGGGTTTGGCGGATGCCAGGAGAACGCTACCTGCCCAAATGCATAGTGCCAACTGTAAAGTGTGGTGAAGGAGGAATAGTGGTCTAGGGCAGTTTTTCATGGTTTGGACAATGCCCCTTAGTTCCAGTGAAGGGAGATCTTAACACTACAGCATTCAATTACATTCTAGATGACTCTGTGCTTTCAACTTTGTGGCAACAGTTTGGGGAAGGCCCTTTCCTGTATCTTCATAAGCAGGCCGTTTCCTGTATCAGCATGACAATGCCCATGTGCACAAAGCGAGGTATATACAGAAATGGTTTGTCAAGATTGGTGTGGAAGAACTTGATTGGCCTTGAGTCCAGACCTCAACCCCATTGAACACCTTTGGGATGAATTCGAACATCGATTGCGAGCCAGGCCTAATCGCCCAACATCAGTGCCCGACCTAACTTATGCTCTTGTGGCTGAATGGAAGAAAGTCCCCGCAGCAATGTTCCAACATCTAGTGGGAATCTGTCCCAGAAGAGTGGAGGCTGTTACAGCATCAAAGGGGGACCAACTCCATATAAATGCCCATGATTTTAGAATATGTTCAACGAGCAGGTGTCCCAGACTTTTGGTCATGTAGTGTATCTTGGTTAGTCTCTATGGAAGGTACTAGAAAGTCTGCTTGAACGTCTTGTGTAATGTGATGCCAATTCATCCCCTGCAGCAGAGAGAAATGCAGTGAAGGCTCCCACTGCCAAGAAACAGAAACAACAACAGCGTCCTCGCAAGGAGAAAGCCCAGCAGCACACCTTCAGCCACCCTCTTCTAGCATCATCCTTGAAGGTGGGCCACGCTTTACATACTGTGAACTTTATATTTGCCATATTTAGGCATACTCTGCCTATCTAATCAATTCTAAAAACCATCTCACAGGCCACAGTCTTGTGTAGTGCTCATCCAACAATGCTCACAGAACATAATGTAATGACAGTGGTGTGTGACGACGTTGCAGAATTATCGGATGCTTGATCATTGCTTGGCTCACTCGTGTGTGTGTGTGTGTGTGTGTGTGTCTCTCTTTCTCTTTCTCTTTCTCTTTCTCTTTCTCTCTCCAGAGTCACAGTGGAAATGTGACGTCCCTGGACTTCAGCAGCAACGGAAAGTACCTAGCCACCTGTGCTGACGACCGCACTGTCAGGATATGGAGCACCAAGGAATTCCTGGACAGAGACCACAAATGTCTGAGGGCCAACTTAGAGCTGGACCATGCCACACTGGTCCGTTTCAGCCCTGATTCAAGGTATATTTATATGTACACACACACACTCTTGTCCATAACAAAGGGTACAGTTGAAGTCGGAAGTTTACATACACCTTAGCCATATACATTTAAACTCAGTTTTTTTACAATTCCTGACATGTAATCAGAGTAAAAATTCCCTGTCTTAGGTCAGTTAGGATCACCACTTTATTTTACGAATGTGAAATGTCAGAATAATAGTAGAGAGAATGATTTACTTCAGCTTTTATTTATTTTATCACATTCTCAGTGGTTTAGAAGTTTACATACACTCAATTAGTATTTGGTAGCATTACCTTTAACTTCTTACGGCTGAGATTCCGTTAACGGGATCGATATGACAACAGCCAGTGAAAGTGCAGGGTGCCAAATTCAAACAGAAATCTCATAATTAAAATTCCTCAAACATAGAAGTATTTTACACAATTTTAAAGATAAACTTATTGTTAATCCCACCACAGTGTCCCGATTTCAAAAAGGCTTTACGACGAAAGCACACCATCTGATTATGTTAGGTCAGTACCTAGTCACAGGAAAACACAGCCATTTTTCCAGCCAAAGAGAGGAGTCACGAAAAGCAGAAATTGAGATAAAATGAATCACTAACCTTTGATCTTCATCAGATGACACTCATAAGACTTCACGTTACATAATACATGTATGTTTTGTTTAATAAATATGAAATTTATTAGAGGTCGACCGATTAATCGGAATGGCCGATTTTTATTTAGGGCCGATTTCAAGTTTTCATAACAATCAGAAATCTGTATTTTTGGGCGCCGATTTCCGATTTAATAAAAAAAATACAAAAAAATATATTTTTTATGTGTGTGTATATATATATATATATAAATATATATATATATATATCTCTTTTATTGAACTAGGCAAGTCAGTTAAGAACACATTCTTATTTCCAATGACTGCCTAGGACCTGTGGGTTAACTTCCTTGTTCAGGGGCAGAACGACAGATGTTCACCTTGTCAGCTTAGGGGTTGCAATCTTGCAACCGCACAGTTAACTAGTCCAACGCTCTAACCATTACACTCCACGAGTAGCCTGCCTGTAACACGAATGCAGTAGAAGCTAAGGTAAATTGCTAGCTAGCATTAAACTTATCTTATAAAAACAATCAATCATAATCACTAGTTATGACTACTAATCCAGTTTAGCAGGCAATATTAACCAGGTGAAATTGTGTCATTTCTCTTGCGTTCATTGCACGCAGAGTCAGGGTATATGCAACAGTTTGACTGCCTGGCTCATTGTGAACTAATTTGCCAGAATTTTATGTAATTATGACATACATTGAAGGTTGGGCAATGTAACAAGAATATTTAGACTTAGGGATGCCACCCGTTAGATAAAATACAGAACGGTTCCGTATTTCACTGAAATAATAAACGTTTTGTTTTCAAAATGATAGTTTCCGGATTCGATCATATTAATGACCAAAGGCTCATATTTCTGTGTGTTATGCTATAATTAAGTCTGATTTGATAGAGCAGTCTGACTGAGCAGCAGCAGGCAGGCCCGTAATCATTCATTCAAACAGCACTTTCGTACGTTTTGCCAGAAGCTCTTCGCAAGCACAGCGCTGTTTATGACTTCAAGCCTATCAGCCTAATGGCTGGTGTAAACAATGTGAAATGGCTAGCTAGTTAGCTGGGTGTGCGCTAATACTGTTTCAAACGTCACTCGCTTTTAGATTTGGAGTAGTTATTCCCCTTGCGCCGCAAGGGCCACAGATTTTGTGGAGCGATGGGTAACAATGCTTCGAGTGTGGCTGTTGTCGATGTGTTCCTGGTTCGAGCCCAGGTAGGGGTGAGGAGGGGGACGGAAGCTATACTGTTACACTGGCAACACTATAGTGCCTATAAGAACATCCAATAGTCAAAGGTGTATGAAATACAAAAATGGTTTAGAGACAAATAGTCCTATAAATACTATATTAACTACAACCTAAAACCTCTTACCTTGGAATATTGAAGTCTCATGTTAAAAGGAACCACCAACTTTCATATGTTCTCATGTTCTGAGCAAGGAACTCAAACGTTAGCTTTTTTACACGGCACATGTTGCACTTTTACTTCTCCAACACTTTGTTTTTGCATTATTTAAACCAAATTGAACATGTTTCATTATTTATTTGAGGCCAAATTGATTTAATTGATGTTTTATATTAAGTTAAAATAAGTGTTAATTCAGTATTGTGGTAATTGTCATTATTACAAATCTTTTTTAAATCGGCCGATTAATCGGTATCAGCTTTTTTGGACCTACAATAATCGGTATTGGCGTTGAAAAATCATAATCGGTCAACCTCTAATATTTATATCCAAAAATCTCAGTTTACATTGGCGCGTTACGTTCAGTAATGTTTTGCTTTCAAAACATCCGGTGATTTTGCAGAGAGCCACATCAATTTACAGAAATACTCATAATAACTATTGATAAAAGATACAAGTGTTATGCATGGAACTTTAGATAAACTTCTCCTTAATGCAACCGCTGTGTCAGATTTCAAATAAGCTTTACTGAAAAAGCACACCATGCTATAATCTGAGTACAGCGCTCAGAGACAAAAACAAGCCATACAGATATCTGCCATGTTGTGGAGTCAACAGAAGTCAGAAATAGCATTATAAATATTCACTTACTTTTGATGATCTTCATCAGAATGCACTCCCAGGAATCCCAGCTCCACAATAAATGTTTGTTTTGTTCGATAAAGTCCATAATTTATGTCCAAATACCTCCTTTTTGTTCGCGCCTTTAGTTCACAAATCCAAATTCATGATGCGCAGGCCAGACGAAAAGTCAAATTCCATTACAGTTTGTAGAAACATGTCAAACGATGTATAGAATCAATCTTTAGGATGTTTTTAACATAAATCTTCAATAATGTTTCAACCGGAGAATTCCTTTGTGTTTAGAAATGCAATGGAACGCAGCTACCTCTCACGGGAGCACGCCTGACTGAGCTCATGGCCTTCTGGCAGACCCCTTACCCAATCAGCTCTTATTCTCTCCTCACAGTAGAAGCCTGAAACAATGTTCTAAAGACTGTTGACATCTAGTGGAAGCCTTAGGAAGTGCAATCGGACCAAATTTACACTATCTTGGATAGGCAAAGAGTTGAAAAACTACAAACCTCAGATTTCCCACTTCCTGGTTGGATTTTTTTCTCAGGTTTTTGCCTACCATATGAGTTCTGTTATACTCACAGACATCATTCAAACAGTTTCATAAACTTTTTCTATCCAAATCTACTAATAATATGCATATCTTAGCTTCTGGGCCTGAGTAGCAGGCAGTTTACTCTGGGCACCTTATTCATCCATGCTACTCAATACTGCCCCCCAGTCATAAGAAGTTAAATTGTTTAACTTGGGTCAAATGTTTCGGTTAGCCTTCCACAAGCTTCCCACAATAAGTTGGGTGAATTTTGGCCCATTCCTCCTGACAGAGCTGGTGTAACTGAGTCAGGTTTGTAGGCCTCTTTGCTTGCACATGCTTTTTCAATTTTGCCTTGTTCTGATGGCCACTACTATACCTTGACTTTGTTGTCCATCTTTGGAAGTATGCTTGGGGTCATTGTCCATTTGGAAGACCCATTTACGACCAAGCTTTAACTTCCTGACTGATGTCTTGAGATGTTGCTTCAATATATCCACGTAATTTTCTTTCCTCATGATGACATCTATTTTGTGAAGTGCACCAGTACCTCCTGCGGCAAAGCACCCCCACAACATGATGCTGCCACCCCCGTGCTTCACGTTTGGGATGGGGTTCTTCGGCTTGCAAGCCTCCCCCTTTTCCTCCCCCTTTTTCCTCCAAACATTACAATGGTCATTATGGCCAAACAGTTCAATTTTGGTTTCATCAGACCAGAGGACATTTCTCCAGAAAGTACGATCTTTGTTCCCATGTGCAGTTGCAAACCGTAGTCTGGCTTTTTTATGGCGGTTTTGGAGCAGTGGCTTCTTCCTTGCTGAGCGGCCTTTCAGATTATGTCGATATTGGACTCGTTTTACTGTAGATATAGATACTTTTGTACCTGGTTTCTCCACAAGGTCCTTTGCTGCTGTTCTGGGATTGATTTGCACTTTTCGCACCAAAGTACGTTCATCTCTAGGAGACAGAACGCGTCTCCTTCCTGAGCGGTATGACTGCTGTGTGGTCCCATGCTGTTTATACTGGCGTGCTATTGTGTGTACAGATGAACGTGGTACCATCAGGCGTTTATGAATTGCTCCCAAGGATGAACCAGACTTGTGGAGGCCTACAATTTATTTTCTGAGGTCTTGGCTGATTTCTTTTGATTTTCCCACGATGTCAAGTGAAGAGGCACTGAGTTTGAAGGTAGGCCTTGAAATACATCCAAATCAAATCAAATCAAATGATGTCAATTAGACTATCAGAAGCTTGTAAAGCCATGACATCATTTTCTGGAAATATCCAAGCTGTTTAAAGGCACTCAACTTAGTGTATGTAAACTTCTGACCCACTGGAATTGTGATACAGTGAAATAATCTGTCAGTAAACAATTGTTGGAAAAATTACTTGTGTCATGCACAAAGTAGATGTCCTAACCGACTTGCCAAAACTATAGTTTGTGGAGTGGTTGAAAAACGAGTTTTAATGACTCCAACCTAAGTGTATGTAAACTTCCGACTTCAACTGTATATATAGATAGGTGGATAGAGCCTCTTGTCTTTCTATACTTGCTCTGTCTTGGTATGAAGGGCCTTCATTACTTGGCTGGCTAACGGAGATACCATTCGCATCTTCAAGATGACCAAGAAGGATGATGGGAGCTTCACTTTCAAAGCTGCCCCTGAAGACTTCCCAAAGAAACACAAGGCCAATGTCATCAATATCGGCATCGCAGAGACTGGTATGATGGCTAAATGTATTCAGGCTGAACGATTAAAAGGCAGGAAGATGTGACTGCATGATATGCAATTTTTTTAAAGTTATGAATGTTGTAAGTTATGGAAGAGACCCCTGTTCCAGTTGTTGCCTAAACTCTCATCGCTCTCCCTTTTTTTGTTTTCTGTGTTCCAGGCAAGTACATCATGAGTGCCTCCACCGACACCAACATCCTCATCTGGGACCTGAAAGGAGAGGTACTGGCTTCTATCATCACCAACCAGATGACCAACTCCTACGCTGCCATTTCACCCTGTGGAAGGTCAGTACAGTCCCCTAAGTGTGTGTGTGTGTGTGTGTGTGTAATTGGGGGTAAATACATTTTGGATGATTTTGTCTTCAGGTTTGTGGCTTCCTGTGGCTTCACTCCTGACGTGAAGGTATGGGAGGTGTGCTTCGGGAAGGGTGGTGACTTCAAAGAGGTGAGCCGCGCCTTCGACCTGAAGGGCCATTCAGCAGGGGTCCACTCCTTTGCCTTCTCTAATGACTCACGCAGGTAAGGTATGCATTGCCTGGTATCCTATCGAAACATCAATGGTTGATTTCCATGAATGACATTATGATTACATTCCCCATTGATATTTGAAACTGTCTCCGATTTCCCCCAGAATGGCCACCGTTTCCAAGGACGGCACTTGGCGGCTGTGGGACACAGACGTGGAGTACAAGAAGCAACAAGACCCTTACCTCCTGAAGTCGGTGCCTTGCCAGTCGTCGGAAGGCAGCCGGGTGGCCCTGTCGCCAGACGCCCGCGTGGTGGCCATCTCCAACGGCTGCAGCGTGGCCATGTACAGCACATCCACTGGTCAGCTGGAGGAGGAGTTCCACGGAGTCCACAGCGAGGAGATCACCGAGCTGAGGTTTGACATCAACAGCCGCTACCTGGTGTGCAGCGGGGACCGGGCGGTACGTGTGTTCCACAATGCGCCAGGTTACCGTGCAGCCATCCAGGACATGCAAGCCATGCTAAAGAACGCCCAGAACGAGGGTATGAAACAAAGGCTGCAGCAGCAGATACAGGAGGCGCAGAGCACGCTAGACACTATGCTCACGGCACCCAAGGACTAAAGAACTAAAGACCCCCCGGGCTGGCTGTGTAGATCCCTCTTTCTATCTTTCTCACACTGCCTCTTCACAGAAGGGCCTGCAATTCGACTCCTGTCAGGGATGTGGCATTTGCATGCTGGTTTTAATAAATCATGTGTTTCTACAGAAATATGGCTCTGTTTTGTTTTTTGAATGCTCTGCCTGCCTCCAAAAATCAAGAATACTATTTGTTACCTCTACTTGGACCAGTAATACTACTATAGGAGAATTTGCTTTGACTCTGGTGGTCTTTGTATCTTTAAAAAATATATATTAAAAAAAAGTTGTACCTACATGTACCCCAGCTCATTTACTCAGTACTGGTAATCCCTGTATATAGCCTCGTTTTTGTTATTTTATTGTTGCTCTTTTTTATTTTTTACTTTATTTATTAAATATTTTCTTAACTCGTATGTTTCTTAACTGCATTGTTAGTTCAGGACTAGTAAGTAAGCATTTCACGGTATTTGGCGCATGTGACAAATGCAATTTAATTTGATAATAGGACCAGAATCCTGCTGGGGTGTCTTGTCTTTCTATGGTTCCTAAACTAACAATAAATCTTAGGGATGCCACAGTGTAACTACAATGTAACAAGTGACCCCAGCTGGTAACTTCACGTAACACATGCAAATTTAGGGAGGGCGTTCTATGAGAACATGAAGTGAATGGATCCCGAAAGCTCGCGAGAGTCAGGGAGCAGGACGGAGAGCTAAAACCAAAGTATTTATAACTAAACCAAGATAGTTAATCTGTCGTTTACAGTGAGAGCAAATTAAGCATTCTTGGCAGAATTAGCAAGGAGGTGGGAAAAGCCAAGCACTAGCTAGCGAGATCCTATTGGCGCGTTGTAGTTTATATTTGCATATTTAGTGAAGTGCGCAAACTCAATTCGACCTTGAACTCCTAGACAACGCAAATGTCAAGTCTACAAATTCGTGCACTGTGTTCGTAACAGATTGTAGTTTTGGGAACAGGAAAATATTTTGAGATCAGATGTTTCATCGATGAGAAAATTAGCAGAATGACGGCTCAGTTTCACCTAGTTCCATACTTTCCCACTACCCGCTACTGGACTTCCTCTCCCTACCATATTTGGTGGTGAGAAAACGTTTTAAACGGATGCTTCAGCTTTATAGCCACTGTGACGTGTCTGGGTTACCCCTTCTGTCTGTCGTTTAACAGTCTGTCGGAGGCAAATCAAACTAAAACCAAGCACAAACATGTCTGGACGTTCGGTTCGCGCTGAGACACGAAGCCGTGCTAAAGATGACATGAAGAAGGTCATGGCGGTCATTGAGAGGGTCAGAAGATGGTAAGCACAACACTGTTTATTTGTGTGAAAGATCATAAAAGATTGCATATACAAAGTTCAGCGACAGGGAGGCGTGGTTTGAGACAAAATGACAGTGAAAGACCGAGAGCACAACCAATGAGAATCACTGTGAAGCTTTCTCCCTCAAGACAAGTGGCTTTTTATCAAGAGGCGGATCCAAAAGTAGGATTTGAGTAAACCTAGTTAGCTAGCTTTCTAATATGAATGGACAGACAGACTAGGAAGCAAGTATGCAGTGACAGTCATGTAGTAATCAATAAGATGCTAGCCAACCATAGCCAGTGAGGTTTATCCTCGCTCATTTGTAGCAGCTTTCACTAATAGCATCTCACTCTATGGAAGGGATATTTAAACAGGTGCACTTGACCCTTGAACCATTTGAATGTAATGGAGCGCAATCACATTGTTTTCTACAGGGAGAAGAAATGGGTGACTGTCGGGGACACGTCTTTGAGGATATTCAAATGGGTGCCAGTGGTGGATACAAAGGAAGCAAGTTATTTTCTTATTTAATAAGCTAGCTATGTCAGTTTCTAATGTGTTGCTACCTAAAAATGCAGTCTTAATTTGATTTATCTTCTTGTAGAAGGAGAAGAGTAAGGCAGTCCCGGTTGGGGCAGTCAGGGAGCTGAATTGCTTCTCCACAGATCCAGCCTCAGAAAACCCACACTCAAGTCTTCTGGATTTTCATGGTAAGGATGTAAAACAGTTTTGAGTGACATATGACCTCACCATATCTTGGCCTTGAGCTTTCTCCATTTCCTCCTATTTCCTGTACTCTCTTCCTCTCCAGATGAGAACAGTAACCAGAGCTCCTTGTCTGATGTGTACCAGCCCAAAGTGAACAGCAGCAGTAACTCCAGCCCCCAGCTCAGTGAACCTCTTAGCCCGAAGAATCTGTGTGACTTCCGCACAGACGACTCCCAGCCCCCCACTCTGGGCCAGGAGATCATGGAGGGTGAGATAGGCTGACAGACTGACAGATGCACATGCAAATGTGCACACTTATTCAATTTTTCTGATTTCAATAAGATCAAATATATCTTTAGATTATTTAGAGGTTAAGTAAATATACATTTTTGGTTTTCAGATTCGTCATTGCCAAGTGAATTGGCTGACGAACCTCCTTTGCTGATTAAAGAGGACCTGTTGCCCCTCACTGCTCAGGTAAAGCACATCTAACATCTCAATGATCATTCCACTTTAACACCACAGCTTTGTCACTCAAACGATTTACTTTCAAGACTGTTTAATACACCACATCAGACTCATAGGTTGTCCAACAATATACTCAGAACAGCATACATTAAACTGATAAAACATGGATTCAAACTAACCTGACTGTATTTCCCCACACAGGAGGAAGAGGAGTGTTCTGGAGCGCCACCACTGAAGAGAGTGTGTTTTGAGCAGAACTCAGTCCTGCAGAGCTCCCCCATGATGAGCTCCTCCATGACAACCTAACACACACTGCAGTTAGCATCCGGGTCGGGCCCAATTCACTTAAGGCATTTTGTTGAATCTCGTTTTGTGATTTGGAAAAATTATCGTTTTCAATGAGGACACTTCTGGTTCACGAATTGAACTCTCAACAAACTTCCTGAATTTGAATTGATTTGAACCCGGCCCTGCTTAGCTTTTAGTCAGCGAGTTGCACGACCACCAGTCTATCCTCCGATGACTGCAATAGACACCATTTTAAGGACCACCATACTTGTTATGATGATATATTGAATTAAGTTTCTCCCTCAAAGGATTTATGAATATGTAGTTTAGTTTAGCCTATTTTATTTTGAATGGATTAACAGCCAAATACAAAATCAAAGCACCCTACCACAGATAGAACGAGAGATATTTCACAGGATGTATAACTGTGACGCATCCATTTGGCGTTTCCACTCACTACCCAATATGGTAGTGAGAGGAAGCCGAGTGGCCAGCAGTGGGAGAACATGCAACAAGATGGATTTTGGCTGACATTCTGCCATCAATGAAACATTTGATCTCAATTACAATTTTCTGTTCCCAAAACTAGAATCTGTTATGAACAGAGTTGACTATGTTTTGTAGACTTTAATCTTTGCCAAAGTTGTAAAAAATGGCATTGTTTAGGAGTGCAAAGGCAAATTAAATTATTGCACACGCGCACTTCAGAGTAGGCGTTCCCTAAAATAAATATGCAGTGGTTTGCTAGAACGGGCTAATAGGATCTTGCTAGCTCGTGCTTGGCTCTGCCTACCTCCTTGCTTGTTCTTCCCACTATGACTCATTTGTTCCCATTGGAAACGACAGGCTGTGGTCTATCTTGGTTTAGTTATACAAATCTTTGACTCTACTACAGCATTCTCCTGAAGTAGTGCAGTCGGGTAGGTTAGAGGTCTGTCCTTTTATTTTCTTGGATTTGGGAAATACCGTCTTCTGTCTCCAAAATGTAACTTTTCGCATAATCTATTTGAATGCAAAACAATGATGGGCCATTTATGAAGTAATAGGTGAATTCAGCTATGGTTAGGATTGGCTTTATTGTGAGGGAAGTTTCATATTGTGCCATTGACACTTGTTACTCAATGCTAGCTGTCAGGATCTTTGTCACAGCAACAGTGAAAGATAAAGTTGACAATCGGCACTGCCAATTTATAAATGAAGTATCAACTCTGTCCATTCGGGACACACTTTTGAGAAAATCAAACACACTCGGTGCCTAAATCTAAGTTTAACATTGGAGAATGTTTCAACATTACAAGTACTGTATGTGCTGTTTTTGGTATGAACATCACATTCACTGAATGAAGAGTTAATTTAAATGACTATGTCCTTATGTTTTGTAATTTATCTCTTAAAGATGTTGACTTAGTTATTTAAGTTAGGGTTCATTTGTAAAATGAACACCCATTGTTTTCCTCAGTCTAAAATGGTATGTCTTGAGCTATTGTCCCTAGTAACCCAAGGAAGCACTTGTATTTCTCAGATATTGTTTTGTCATGTTTTACTTGAGTGAAATTATTTTATCAGGTTAGCGTGTACACTGAAAATGTGATGTTATTTGGGAGTGACTATAATACTTAAATAGTAACCAATTATATTTATTATATAAAATATATTTTTTTCTCTGACAATCTAAAACAATTTCACACATTTGGCAACTGGGACACATTCAATGGTTTGCCATTTATGAAAGAAATGCTGTTAAATATGGGAGGCAAAAAGGTAACTCCCATGATGTCACTAGTTATTACCAATTTATAACAATTACAATTTTCAGTCTTATTATTTCATAGTACTGTCAGTCTCTTGATAAGACATGATTATTTGCAGGGATGCCAGTATGTTGAATGGGCCACTAAAATGAAGGCATTTACAATGTGATGACTTCTGTATCCACATTTTAATGACCACCTTGCAGATTCATTTGGAGATGGTAGGCTTATTCTGCTAATGCATTATTTTATTTTTCAAGAAGGTAGTTTGGAGAAGAGTTTGTACTTTGTATTTTATTGTAATTTTCCAAGTAAAAATGATTTTATAAAGGAGTATGGATTTGGAAGTCTTTTGTGCACGTTAATTTGTTTGAATCTTTTTGGGAAAATATTTTCCATAGTTTAAAGGGTCAATCAGCAGTTACTACATTTCTTTGATGTATAAATTGATATGTACCCATTGATTCTTGAATATAACATAAATGCTTAGTTTAACTTTTGAACCCCAAAATATACTATTTATCAATTCCAATGTTTGTAAACAATGTATAACAATGTATAGCCTCCAGACCATGGTTAAAACAATCATTTGGATGTCCTAGAATCCATAGCTCTTTCTATGAATTTGAGTGGTTACATTTCTCCATCCCTGAGTTTTTTTTAAAACCAAAATAGCAGTGGGGAAAAGGCATTATTGTTTCAATAGCTGATTGGCCTTTTAAGCATTTTAGTGAATGGGTGTTATATCATGTTCCTTAAAAAAATTGTTCAACCAGTGTGAAGTAGGCCAGAAACAGATCTTGCCAATAGATGGAGCTAGAGGAGTGCAAACCCAGCAATCAGCCAATTCTAGCAGTTGACAGTCTTCCTTGCCCTGTCACTTTGGAGCACGTGCTTAATTTATTTAAACATGGTTTAATTACTGGTACATGTGTTTATGTGTGTGTAATCTTGGCGACGCAGAACCAAATCTTGCATGAAGGCTCTGTTTTCATCGGTCACGAAAAAACAAGTGCGTGGGAGTTAGATATTTGAGAACATGATGTTATCACACATTACAAATGACAATGGAATCTCCAGGCTTACAGATAAAATATTACTGTAAATCTAATAATGTGACATTTCAACTGGTGCCACGTCTCAAAGTTGATCATGATAAATGTGCCTGTGTGTACACAATTTATTAAATAAACAAACCTTTCAGTTAGATGGCACATGGTTGGTCTGTTATATACAGTGACAGTATTTTTCCATTACAAGGCCTGCTATTGTTCAGCAGTGTCTGATGTGAGGACAATGAGGTACACAGTTGGATCAGCCCAGGCAAACGTCTGTACTGTATTCTGACTACTGTGGAAGTTACCGTTAGTCATCCAGGCAAACCGGACTACTGACTCACACTGGCAAATGATCGGTCTCCATCAGAAACATGAATAGCCTGTGTGTATACTATGCACTGCCACTGCAGGCAAACATTTACAGAAATCATTGTTCATGCTTGGAATGTGTGACTCAAAAAAAGGGCACAAAAGATGTATGCAGCAAGGGCACAGTTAGGCGTACGTAATGCACCACAAATGTGGTGTTATCTCTATGATTTGCAAAAAGCCATTTGGAACTATGGACCTTTGGTACAATCAGAATTAAGATAATTTAATGCCTTTAAAAATCTTGCATTTCTGAGTGTATCCTGTGAAAATGTACTGAATGTAATTACCTGTCAATCGCTTACTCCCAATCAGCTGTTGTTGTCAGAACCTTGGAATAACAACTTACAGCCAGTGAACAGATATGACATTAACCTTTAATATTATTCACAGATTTAAAAACATAAACATCTTCATTATTAATCATCAGCTTGCCTCAACTGTACACTGTCATCTTATCTTTATGGACATCAATTCTTTAAGAAATATTTGATTACATCTATTCCTGAATATCATACATATATATTAAGGTTCTGCACCTTTTGCTCCAGTGAAATAACCAGACGCTCTTTTAAAACACTCCCGCTGAACACATTTGTAGAGGGCCGGTGACTATTTTACTTTGGGCTAGTGGCAGTTAGTGGTGACATGATATTTTAAGGACGAGGGTAGCTTACAGCAGCAAATTCCTTGACATCATCGAGAGAGAGAAACAAGATGTTAGCCGCATTTCACGTGAAAATCTTGGTAGTGCAAATGTGCTTGAGAAAAGATATCAGAAATAGAAGCTAAGAAGCTACATTCTATTGCCTCAGACAGAGCAGTAAGCCCATTAGGTTAAAGACTGGCTGACTGACTTCTATTCTATTTCAATGGTGTAGTAGTGGTAGTTATCATAACCTTTATGTGATTGCTCAACTGCCTTGATCCTGTAGTTTTGGCTTTAAATTCCCCTGTCAGTTATTAACTGTCTACACATTAGCTTTAGAATTAAGTGCCACACTGACATGTTCAAGTAGAGAAAGACGATTGGATTCTGTATCGTTACTCTGTGTGTCAGCGCCGCTGCAATGGTTTCTGGGTCCTGAGATCAAGCAAAAAAAGACACAGGAAATGAACGCGATGCTTCTTGCTCATTTGTCATGGACACGTGGGCTAGATGGCTGGGAGAAGTGCTCTGCCAGGATAGAAACAAACACCACAACAAACATCTCCCATACTGCACTGGGATGCCTCATGGCTTGGGCAGGAGTTTTCTTCTAGACCAACTCCATGTCCCAGAACTGTGTGGCCTGATCAGCAGCGAATTCATTGACAACCAGGTGGTCCCTCTCGAAACTTGTTCTACCTGAAAGACATGACACAAATTGTTCCTTTTAGGGGACAATCTTTCTTCTACTGTGTCTAATAGACAACTGAAAATAAGTTATGTTCATGTTTTTTTCTAAAGATTTTCTTCTTTCCAGAAGAACTGGAAAACAAACAGCATTTCATGATGGTTCCCCCAAAAACAAATTCTATACAATATGATATCTAGCTCTTTCTGAGACGACTCCCCGAATGGTTGTTATGATCTCAAAATAGATCCTCCACTATGTATAGCATACGGTAGTTGAGTTCAGCAACAGTACACAACAGCAACCTGATCTGCACTATGTCAGTGTTTATCAATGACCATAAATTATAGTGGATCTCTATTGTCTCACCTCTGAAGTCCAGTACTAGTTTGTGGTTGAGATGGGAAGAGATGGTTCCGTTGTGGTTCAGGCTCCATCTCTGGTGTGTGCGTCCATGCTCCGCCCACAGGGCCACTCTGGCCCCCACTGTGGCCTTCCCTCCGATCACTGACAGACACGCCTTACTAGCCTACAGGCAACACACAACAGGTCAATATCACAGATACTGTACGCTGGACCAGTAACCGAAAGGTTGCTGGTTAAAATCCCAGAGCAGACTAGGTAAAAAAATCTGTCTTTGTGTTCTTGAGCAAGGCACTTAACCCGAATTGCTCCAGGGTCGCCGTCAATAATGGCTGATCCCTGGCTCTGACCCCACTCTCAGAGGGAGTGGGTTAGGCAAACAAAAACAAATTTCCAATTCACACATGTGCTTGTACATGTGTGAAATATGACAAATGTAACCACCCACTTAATTACTATAATTAGCAGCAGCTAATGTACAGTTGGGAGACACCATGACAAACTGTGGAGTGATCACTGGCTGGCTGCAGACCTCAGCTTGGAGGAAACAGTCAATCCATATTATAGTTGACGGATTTCACTTTTATTTGCATATTTCCTAGAATATTCCCATGTTAGTTTTGCTTAAAGGTTGACAAAACTTGACCACACACACACACACACACCTTGCAGCAGAGCAGCCCTCCGGTGAAGAGCCAGCGCTGGGTGTCCAGAGAGCAGGCCGGGGACAGGGACACTCTGGCCAGGGACAAGTCATCCTGGACAATCTCAGAGGTCAGCACTGAACCCAGAGCACGGCTCCTTACCTCTACATAAAGCCTGGGCTGGAGGGAGACCACACACAGTACAGACTGAATGAGGGTTATCAACTTTCACAGAACGTTATATATATAGACCCTAGACATTGCTGCGGGGAAAATACATTTTTCACAAAAGGGAAAAACATTTAAGCAACTTAAAATAACATAGGTGGTTACAGAATACCAGGTGTGCAGTGTTAACCAGTTGTATTGTATTCCAATTGCACTGAACAAAAAATATGAACGCAACATGTAAAGTGAGGTTTCATGTTCCATGAGCTGAAATAAAAGATCCCAGAAATGTTCCATACGCACAAAAACCTATTTGTTTACATCCCTATTAGTGAGCGTTTCTCTTTTGCCAAGACGTCGTCCCCACAGTGACTGTACGTACATACCCCAACCAGAAGCCATGGATTACAGGCAACATTCGCACTGAGCTAAAGGGCAGAGCTGCCGCTTTCAAGGTGCAGGACTCTAACTCGGAAGCTTACAAGAAATCCTGCTATGCCCTGTGACGAACCATCAAACAGGCAAAGTGTCAATACAGGGCTAAGATTGAATCATACTACACCGGCTCCGATGCTCGTCTTATGTGGCAGGGCTTGCAAACTATTACAGACTACAAAGGGAAGCGCAGCCGTGAGCTGCCCAGTGACTCAAACCTACCAGATGAGCTAAATCACTTCTATGCTCACTTCGAGGCGAGGCATGCATGAGAGCATCAGCTGTTCCAGACGTCAGTGTGATCACGCTCTCCGTAGCCGGCGTGAGTATGACCTTTAAACAGGTCAACATACACAAGGCTGCGGGGCCAGACGGATTACCAGGACATGTGCTCCGGGCATGTGCTGACTAACTGGCAGGTGTCTTCACTGACATTTTCAACATGTCCCTGATTGAGTCTGTAATACCAACATGTTTCAAGCAGACCACCATAGTCCCTGTGCCCAAGAACACAAAGGCAACCTGCCTAAATGACTACAGACCCGTAGCACTCACGTCCATAGCCATGAAGTGCTTTGAAAGGCTGGCCATGGCTCACATCAACACCATTGTCCCAGAAACCCTAGACCCTCTCCAATTTGTATACCGCCCAAACAGATCCACAGATGATGCAATCTCTATTGCACTCCACAATGCCCTTTCCCACCTGGACAAAAGGAACACCTACGTGAGATTGCTATTCATTTACTACAGCTCAGCGTTCAACACCATAGTACCCTCAAAGCTCATTACTAAGCTAAGGATCCTGGGACTAAACACCTCCCTCCGCAACTGGATCCTGGACTTCCTGACGGGCCGCCCCCAGGTGGTGAGAGTAGGTAGCAACACATCTGCCACGCTGATCCTCAAGCCCCTCAGTCCACTCTGTACTCCCTGCTCACCCACGACTGCATGGCCGGGCACGACTCCAACACCATCATTAAGTTTGCAGACGACACAACAGTGGTGGGCCTGATCACCGACAACGATGAGACAGCCTATAGGGAGGAGGTCAGAGACCTGGCCGGGTGGTGCCAGAAAAACAACCTATCCCTCAACGTAACCAAGACTATGGGAGATGATTGTGGACTACAGTAAAAGGAGGACAGAGTACACCCCCATTCTCATTGATGGGGCTGTAGTGGAGCAGGTTGAGAGCTTCAAGTTCCTTGGTGTCCACATCACCAACAAACTAGAATGGTCCAAACGCACCAAGAGAGTCGTGAAGAGGGCATGACAAAGCCTATTCCCCCTCAGGAAACTAAAAAGATTTGGCATGGGTCCTGAGATCCTCAAAAGGTTCTACAGCTGCAACATCGAGAGCATCCTGACTGATTGCATCACTGCCTGGTACAGCAATTACTTGGCCTCCGACCGCAAGGCACTACAGAGGGTAGTGTGTACGGCCCAGTACATCACTAAACTAAGCTGCCTGCCATCCAGAACCTCTACACCAGGCGGTGTCAGAGGAAGGCCCTAAAAATTGTTAAAGACCCCAGCCACCCCAGTCATAGACTGTTCTCTCTACTACCGCATGGCAAGCGATACCGGAGGGCCAAGTCTAGGACAAAAAGGCTTCTCAACAGTTTTTACACCAAAGCCATAAGACTCCTGAACAGGTAATCAAATGGCTACCCGGACCATTTGCATTGTGTGCCTCCCCCATTTTTGTGCAATTTGAATTAACAAAAATACCGATCCTGAGGCCCATTGTGAGGCCCATTTAAAAAAAAGTTATCTTTGACCAACAGATGCATAACTGCATTCCCAGTTGTGTGAAATTTATAGATTAGGGCCTAATTAATTTATTTCAATTGACTAATTTCCTCATATGAACTGCAACTCAGTAAAATCAATGAAATTGTTACATGTTGCGTTTATATTTTTGTTGACAATATATACTTTTGCAACAATTAAGTAATTACAGGGGCTTTCCTATTATCTGGTAGTTTCTCTAAGGGTTGTGTAATGTAAGAAACCCTACTATATAACACGTCAGGCTAACTAACGTAAGCCAGTCTAGAACTCTATGTACAGTGCTTTCAGAAAGTATTCTCACCCTTGACTTTTTCCACACTTTATTGTCCTACAAGCTGAATTTAAAATGTATTACATTGAGATTTTGTGTCACTGGCCTACACAAAAATACCCCATAATGTCAAAGACGAACTATGTTTTTCGAAATTTTTTACAAATGAATTATAAACAAAAAGCTGAAATGTCTTGAGTCAATACGTATTCAACCTCTTTGTTATGTCAAGCCCAAATAAGTTCAGGAGTAAAAATTTGCTTAAGTCAGATAATACGTTGCATGGACTCACTCTGTGTGCAATGATTGTGTTTAGTGTAATTTTTGAATGACAATATCAATCATCTCTGCACCCCACACTGTCACACCCTGATCAGTTTCACCTGTCCTCGTTATTGTCTCCGCCCCCTCCAGGTGTCGCTTGTTTTCCCAGTGTACTTATCCCTGTGTTTCCTGTCTCTCTGTGCCAGTTTGTCTTGTATGTTTCCAAGTCAACCAGCGGTTTTCCCATTCTCCTGCTTTTTGCATTCTCCTTTTTCTGGTCCTCCCGGTTTTGACCCTTGCCTGTCTCTGGACTTTGTACCCGCCTGCCTGACTATTCTGCCTGCCTTGACCACGAGCCTGTCTGCCACTCTGTACCTTCTGGACTCTGATCTGGTTTTGACCTTTTTCGCTGTCCACGAACATTCTCTTGCCTACCCCTTCGAATTAATAAACATTGTAAGACTCCAACCATCTGCCTCCTGTGTCTGCATTTGGGTATCGCCTTGTGCCTTGATACACACATACATTATCTGTAAGGTCCCTCAGTCGAGCTGTGAATTTCAAACACAGATTCAACCACAGACCAGGGAGGTTTTCCAATGCATCGCAAAGAAGGGCACCTATTGGTAGATGGGTAAAAAAAAAAGAAGCAGAAATTGACTACCGCTTTGAGCATGGTGAAGTCATTAACTACACATTGGATGGTGTATCAAATACACTCAGTCACCACAAAGGTACAGGCGTCCTTCCTAACTCAGTTGCCAGAGGAAGGAAACGGGGATTTCACCATGAGGCCAATAGTGACTTTAAAACAGTTTAATGACTGTGATAGGAGATGAAGATGGATTAACAACATTGTACTTACTACACAATACTAAGCTAATTGACAGAGTGAAAAGAAGGAAGCCTGTACAGAATCAAAATATTCCAAAACATGCATCCTGTTTGCAACAAGTCACTTAAGTAATACTGCAAAAAAAGTGGTATAGGTATTCACTTTTTGCCCTGAATACAAAGTGTTATGCTTGGGGAAAATCCAATACAACATATTACTGAGTACCACTCTCCATATTTTCAAGCGTTGATGTGGCTGCATCATGTTATAAGTTTGCTTGTAATCGCTAAAAACTGGGGAGTTTTTCAGGATAAAAAAGAAAGAAATGACTGTCTAGCAATGATTAACAACCAACTTAACAGAACTTGAAGAATTTTAAAAAGAATAAATGTGCAATTATTGTACAATCCAGGTGTGCAAAGCTTTTAAGAGACTTACCCAGAAAGACTCACAGCTGTAATCGCTCCCAAAGGCGATTATAACGTGTTGACTCAGGGGGTGTGAAAACTTACGTAAATTAGATATTTATGTATTGCATTGTCAATACATTTGCAAAAAATTCTAAAAACATGTTTTCACTTTGCCATTATGGGGTATTGTATGTAGGTTGGTGAGGAAAAACATCTATTTAATACATTTTGAATTCAGACTAACACAACAAAATGTGGAATAAGTCAAGAGGTATAAATACTTTCTGTAGGCACTGTGATACTGAATCATCAGTAACATAGCACTAGGCTTGGGCAGTCATACCGTATACCGAGCTATTTTGAAACAGACACATTAGTATCATGTTATACTGCACAGACGAGAGTGCTGCACTCATAGAGGTCAATGGGAAACGTGACCCATGCCACATCATGGAATATGTGCAAGTGGAAGAATTTAGATAGCTGCATATGGCTTCAGTCAAATCAGCTTGAGTGAGAAACGGGTATAAATCACCACGACCCCTTTCGCATCCTGTCTGTCTTGTCTACAAACAGGGTGAGAGTAGTGCTCCGCCACACACACACACACACACACACACACACACACACACACACACACACACACACACACACACACACACACACACACACACACACACACACACACACACACACACACACACACACACACACACACACACACACACACACACACGTGTCAGTGCTAAGCCTTGTCTGTCTCTCAAAGGGTATAAATAACTTTCTGGGAAGTGGGTTTTATCAGGACCCAGCAGGCTTCAGGCTCAAAGTCCCAAGCATGGAGCTTCTGTGTGTTGACTGCATGCTAGAATTCAACAACCCTACATGCAGAAGAGTACAATACTCTCTCTCTTCTAAAAACACACACCCAAGCATGCATGCACATACACAGCTAAAATAATAATACCGTGCCAGTCACACAACCCCTTAACACACTTACACTACATCCCCACCAGACACATGCATAACCCCCAATGGAATGTGAACATACAGGAAAAGCCGGTTGGACACTACACAACTTTCAAAATCCGCTGAGCCTCTCACATTAAACAACCGTCTTGCAGGTAGTTTATTTTGTGTTGCCAACATAGTGGTGCACGCACTAAACGATGTGGCACAGACGGGGTCACACACTTCAAGACTTCACTTGGTCGTGAGGATTCTCGAGGATTCTCTGTCTCGCTAAAACAATGTGATTAGATTTAACAAAGCTACGAGCTGTGGCTCAAAGCAGCCTCATAAATATTCAGTCAGATATTCTCGCTTGCCATACAGAGTTGAAATATCTAGCCAACATTTTGAATTGGATAACATCGCTTGTGAACACCAGAGTTGTTACGATTTGACACTTTGCTTTGGTTAAAGGCAAATACAAACATACTAGTAGTAGTCATTGCTCCTGCTCCAGAGTCTACACATTCTGGGTGATGCGAAACAACATCATCTCATTGCCTTCTCTGGCGAACTCACATTGGCTATTGCTCATCACCATTCTCAAAACTTGCCGTTGCACATCTCACACAGCAAGAGCATTGCAGGGACGTAATATCGGGACGTCTGGGACTGCTCAAAGATGAGATCGATAGCCCTAAGATTTGCGTCTTTGACCCGCTCACATTAAATGAGCGTCGGTGACGGCCGTGCTCCCCGAGTAGACAACGACATGGGGATTTTGTTTCTGATCTCAAAAACTTGTCTGGGACAGCTAAATCGGGGCCAAAATCGTGTAGTGTACACCCGGGCTTAAACTAGTCAGTTGAATCTTATGCAGTAACAAAGGACACTTTGATGAGAGCGACTCAAATGTCAGTTCTGTGTGTGTATTGTACCTGTTTGAGGGGCCGTAAGGAGGCAATGGTGTCCCAGCCGCTGTGCTCTCCCCACACAGGAAGCTCCCCTGGCTGCAGCAGCATCTGACGGCCCTTATAGTGACTATATTCATACACCACCCACCTGCCAAATACACATTCATTTGTGCACAACGTAGAGAAACGTCTTGAAACAGGTTTGGGTAGTACCTCCCTGTTTCACTTGTTTTCTTACTGAACATGACACGGGAAACTGTGTTCCTTCTCTATGTACTGTATAGTGTCTGGCAGTAATGTTTGCTGTTTAGTGACATAGGAGATGGCAGGCTCTCTCACTACTCACAGTCCACTGTCAACCCGCAGGGACTGAGTGAAGAAGTCCTTCATGTGCTCTGTGGGTGTTACGGCAACCATCTTCAGGCCCTCTAAGTAATCCAGGGAGAACAGGCTGATGGACGGGTCGGAGAAACTCTATAGACACAACAGGGAGGGAGAGCAGCCATCTTAGATGAGAACGCCATTGGATGTACTGTACGTACGTTCTATCCTTTTTCAAAGTGCCTGTATTGAACTATATTAGGGCAAAATACAAAAAAAACATATATTGGTAAAGCAGTCCACTGCTTTTGGCCAGCAGTACTAAGACTTGTCTCTGGTCAAAGGTAGTGCATTATGGGGAATAGGTTGTCGTTAATGGCACTGCAATGAACTGCAATGGTGGATGAACGGAATCTACTTTAATCTATTTATCATGGCATATAATACGGTTAAACTGTATGTGCGCTCACGTGTTTCATCTAGCTTGTTGTGCTACCTAAAGCTAGCAGTAAATGGGCTGAGGTCATGCCAGGTACACTCACATAGGGAATGGGCCTCAGTGATTTGACAGAAGTGTCCACACAGCCACAGGAAATGAGGTCAGGATAAAGACCCTCTCCCAGGACATACTGGTTTCCACAGTAACCATCCTCATCAAAGAGCAGCCAGCTGGAAAGGGGCAGGAAGAGCAGTAAGTGTGATTTAGACATAAATAAGCATCACAGACACATGTTCATATGGCAACTACAGTGAAAGATACATTGTGGCATGCCTACAGCAGGCTACTGACGAGCCTTAATATGCAACAACCTATAAGGGAAATTGTGAAGTTCAAATTTGCATTGACCCATAATAATAATTTATTGGATTAATATAGCACTTTTACATAGTAAGAGGGGACATAACTCCACCTCTAGGATCAGTACAGATCCAATAGTACAATGGTAGGTAGTCCTCTAGTACTCACTTTCCCCTGATGACTCTGAAGGACATGGGGGAGGGAGATCCACAGTGTCCTGCCTCCCCCTCGTACTCCTCACTCACTCCCCCGTAGTGGGGCTGGCTGTAGGCCCGCAGCTGGAGACACAAAAGCACAACTCAGTACACACTTCAAAGCTGAAACTAATTACAAAAAAAATGCTCCTTTCACTAGTCTTTTGACAGGTGAAAATAATGTGGTGGAATTCCATATACATACCAAGACCTTTGGTTCTCCGGTGCCACAAAGTTCCTGCAATAATTTTAAAAAGACTTCTTGACATATTTTCCAAGTCATATTTTCCAACATCTATAGCATACACTGAATGTACAAAGCATGTTTTGAGTGTGTCAAGAACTGCAACGCTGCTGGGTTTTTCATGCTCAACAGTTTCCCGTGTGTATCAAGAATGGTCCACCACCTAAAGGACATCCAGCCAACTTGACAACTGTGGGAAGCATTGAAGTCAACATGAGCCTGCATCCCTATGGAAATGCTTTGGACACCTTGTAGAGTCCATGCTCCAACGAATTGAGGCTGTTCTGAGAGCAAAAAGGGGTGCAACTCAATATTAGGAAGGTGTTCCTAATGTTTTGTACACTCAGTGTATATTTTTCATTGTGCCACAGAGCTACATTGGAGAGACACACAGTGCCTTGCGAAAGTATTCATCCGCCTTGAACTTTGCGACCTTTTGCCACATTTCAGGCTTCAAACAAAGATATAAAACTGTATTTTTTTGTGAAGAATCAACAACAAGTGGGACACAATCATGAAGTGGAACGACATTTATTGGATATTTCAAACTTTTGTAACAAATCAAAAACTGAAAAATTGGGCGTGCAAAATTATTCAGCCCCTTTACTTTCAGTGCAGCAAACTCTCTCCAGAAGTTCAGTGAGGATCTCTGAATGAGCCAATGTTGACCTAAATGACTAATGATGATAAATTACAATCCACCTGTGTGTAATCAAGTCTCCGTATAAATGCACCTGCACTGTGATAGTCTCAGAGGTCCGTTAAAAGCGCAGAGAGCATCATGAAGAACAAGGAACACACCAGGCAGGTCCGAGATACTGTTGTGAAGAAGTTTAAAGCCGGATTTGGATACAAAAAGATTTCCCAAGCTTTAAACATCCCAAGGAGCACTGTGCAAGCGATAATATTGAAATGGAAGGAGTATCAGACCACTGCAAATCTACCAAGACCTGGCCGTCCCTCTAAACTTTCAGCTCATACAAGGAGAAGACTGATCAGAGATGCAGCCAAGAGGCCCATGATCACTCTGGATGAACTGCAGAGATCTACAGCTGAGGTGGGAGACTCTGTCCATAGGACAACAATCAGTCGTATATTGCACACATCTGTCCTTTATGGAAGAGTGGCAAGAAGAAAGCCATTTCTTAAAGATATCCATAAAAGGTGTTGTTTAAAGTTTGCCACAAGCCACCTGGGAGACACACCAAACATGTGGAAGAAGGTGCTCTGGTCAGATGAAACCAAAATTGAACTTTTTGGCAACAATGCAAAACGTTATGTTTGGCGTAAAAGCAGCACAGCTCATCACCCTGAACACAACATCCCCACTGTCAAACATGGTGGTGGCAGCATCATGGTTTGGGCCTGCTTTTCTTCAGCAGGGACAGATGGTTAAAATTGATGGGAAGATGGATGGAGCCAAATACAGGACCATTCTGGAAGAAAACCTGATGGAGTCTGCAAAAGACCTGAGACTGGGACAGAGATTTGTCTTCCAACAAGACAATGATCCAAAACATAAAGCAAAATCTACAATGGAATGGTTCAAAAATAAACATATCCAGGTGTTAGAATGGCCAAGTCAAAGTCCAGACCTGAATCCAATCGAGAATCTGTGGAAAGAACTGAAAACTGCTGTTCACAAATGCTCTCCATCCAACCTCACTGAGCTCGAGCTGTTTTGCAAGGAGGAATGGGAAAACATTTCAGTCTCTCGATGTGCAAAACTGATAAGAGACGTACCCCAAGTGACTTACAGCTGTAATCGCAGCAAAAGGTGGCGCTACAAAGTATTAACTTAAGGGGGCTGAATAATTTTGCACGCCCAATTTTTCAGTTTTTGATTTGTTAAAAAAGTTTGAAATATCCAGTAAATGTTGTTCCACTTCATGATTGTGTCCCACTTGTTGTTGATTCTTCACAAAAAAATACAGTTTTATATCTTCATGTTTGAAGCCTGAAATGTGGCAAAAGGTCGCAAAGTTCAAGGGGGCCGAATACTTTCGCAAGGCACTGTAGGAGGGATATCATCCGCATATGTCACTCCTTTGTCACTCTTATGACACTCCTATTTGTACAAATACAAATATGTAGATCTATTCCTCTAATAGGTTATGAAAGAGAGCTCACCAATCGTATGGGTCTGATAGACTTAGCTGCTCCATAGTTGCCACCCCAGTGCAGAGTGGCAGGATGTTTGCCTTTCTCCAGTATGCACTGCTCTCCGCTGAAGCATCGCTCGCTATACGCCACCCATCTGAAACCCAGCAAAGCCCAGAGACCATCAGCACCAGAGGCACAGTGAGGAGTGAATGACAAAGTCATATGAAACTATGTGAACTTTAGATTGTTGGGATGCACATTGATTGAGATGTTATTGTAACTGGTCTTCTCAAATCAAATCAAATTTTATTTGTCACATACACATGGTTAGCAGATGTTAATGCGAGTGTAGCGAAATGCTTGTGCTTCTAGTTCCGACAATGCAGTAATAACCAACGAGTAATCTAACCTAACAATTTCACAACAACAATCTGCAGGATCGGGGTCAATTCCATTTAAATTCAAGACGAAAACATAATTTCAATGTATTTCCTGAATTGACCTCAACCTTGGTCACCTGATTGATACTCACACTCCACTCTTCACAGAGATGGCAGTGGTCTTCTCAGTGGCTCCAGCTTTCTCCAGATCAGGGATGTCCAGATCCAAAATGTTCCTCCCCCCATCTCCAGGACAGCCAGTTTCCTCCTGCAGTGACACTGAGGGCTCTATGAAGTCCTGGCAATGGGAAACATGCAACGTGCAGAAGAGCTCAACGAGTAAGACTGCTTTATAAAGTAGCTGCAACAACTTTTACACTGACATAGCCTCGTGTTTAAACAAAGTTAATATGAAGAAATGTGGGCTGGTTAAATGTATATAAAACATACGCAACTGTTCATGTTCAAGTAGCCTCAAACTGAAAAACTCTTCAAGCTGCATTTCCATAGCTGCTGCATTTAGCTTCCGTAGTTCATTGTGAACCCCTCTGTAAACACTATTCATAGTGGGAGCTTTACAAAATGGCTGCTGGCGACTACACGTTGGTGTAGAGTTGATCAAAAGAGTGGTGCCGCTAACAGCCACAGGGCACGAGTAGAGGGAACTGGAATGCTAATTAACCTGCCATATGATAAAACAGCTAGCAATTAGCTCTACCTGTTTAATCCCATTAGGAGCACAGCCTTGCCTATCCTAGCCAGGAGTTAGCTGTAAGAGTGCTTCTACTAGCTAGCGCTTCTGACTGATACTTGGAGGCTAAAATAGACACTTAGCCACCGTTCAGTAGTGAGGTGATTGAAAGGGAGTGGACTAGAGGTTTGATGGCTGACAAACTGGGACACACAAATGGCCAATTTAAAGAATTTGGCCTGGTTTCAGACAAATGCCTGTGACACTGAGGGTTGGAAAACACACAGATGCACACACACACACACACACATACATGCAGGTACATTCACAACCACCAACATCAGGGTTTCCTTTAGCCGGTAACAGCCAAAAGCTGAAAAATAAATAAATGAAAAGCTGATTTAAAAAATTGCCACCAGCCAATTGTCCCCAGAAAATGATAATCCCATTGCGAAATAATGCATTTTGGCCTATTCATTTATTTAAATACCAGTCAATGTAGCACTAGAGCAGCTGCTTCAGCTCATCAAACAGCTGTTGGTTGCTGCTAGAGTGAAACACGTTTTAAAAACTAGCTACTATTTTTTATTTCTCAACAGTATTTTTATGAACACATGACCTTTCTATACGGCACATCTGCCCTGGCCGACTCAGTAAGTAGAGCTCTTGGGGGAGTTATAGGAAAAACAAAAACACTCAAAGATATTGGTTATTCTACTTATTCCAAACTGCATCAGACGTGTGTCCTGTTCTGGACTATTCAGCAGGAGTGTGGGGTGCTAAGAAGTATCTCAAAAACGTCCATAACAGAGCATTACGCTATTTTTTTTAGGTATGCACAAGTTTGCACCTATACTGGCAATAACTGGGGACATGGGCTGGGAACCCTGTGAGGTGAGATGGAAGGTGAGTATGGTGAGACCTTGGAATACACTGTTGGATTGTAAGGTTCTATATTTATTTTCTTAGTAAACCTTGCTGAATGTAACCCTGTCTTTCATTTTTGTTCATTGATTTCACCTGTGTTAGTTACTCACCTGGTCTCATCAGCTCCTTATTTAGTTCAGTTCATTCTGTTTGTGCCTTTGTGAGGTATTGTTCGTTTTGACTCTACTAAGCATTTTCCTAGTCGATTGTGAGAACCAGTTATAGCCTTCAGTCCTAGTTTTGACTCACCTGCCTGTTTGCCTACCTGTGTATGACCATTGCCTTCCTGTAAACACCTGATGAGCTCTGCACGTGAATCTACACCTTTTTCTCCCTGAGTAGTCATTACATGGATATGTCAATTGCCATAATAGCCAGCAAAGTTTTTCAATGGGTTCTCTCCATAGGGGGAGCCTGGGCAACTAAAATGTCTGACCTTTTCCAATAGTCTGACTGTGGAGAGTTGTTCAAAAATCTAATTAACCTCGAGTGTAGGGGGCAGTATTTTGATGTTTGGATGAAAAACGTACCCAAATTAAACAGCCTATTTCTCAGGCTCAGAATCTAGGATATGCATATAATATGCTGGCCCTCGACTTCTTCTCGGGCCTAACAAAACCCGTGCCAATATATTCACCAAACACCGGCTTCTCTGGCATTATCACTTAAATATATATTTTGGTCAAATTATTTTTACTGTTCTAGGGACATAACTATTGCTTGGATAACCGTATTTACTATTATGTATTGACTACATTTTCAGTCTTTATGTGGTGCGCACAGAACACTGGAGGAATTATCAATGAATTTGACACTAAAATGTAATTCATTCATTCATTGAAGCACATTTCCTATTTGCCAGTCAAGTGCATAGGCAACTAGGCAGGCTTCAGTACGTCACACACCACTTTGTAATGAGCTGGAGGCAGTATGCATTTAGAAAACATATACTTAATTGTTTGAAACTGAATCTTTTAGTAAATATTATGAGCCATATCTTACCTTGCTTCAAAGTACCATAGCCAAAATGCAACCAAACGTGCAGGCAATTATTTTATGATTAATCTCCTCCACCCATTGAAACCAGTTTCCTATTTCTCTCATGTTCTATTGGTTTTCAAATCAACTGTCTCTCATTGCCCAGCAGCCAAAGGTACAATCACAATCATATTAACAACCCAGGCAAGTTGTCTTTAGATCTCCCCTCTCTCAACATTTCTAAAGGATATTTTCATCTCCGTCTCGTGAAACAGCTTGCATGTGCAGTGCGCTTTTGACAACAGTGTTTTCCTGCTAATTGCATTATGGAACAAACATTTGAGCGTAGTCTACTGCCTTGTGTGCATTGCTGCCCTTATCATGTGAATAAATAACATTTTATCAACATTTTAAGCTAAACGTTCTGATCTGTTTCATGAGCCTCATTGCTTTATTTATTTTTTCAGGATGTAGCCTAGACCTGTAGGAATTTGGGCTCTATCATCCCACAACTGTCCCAGAGTCTGTTTGGAATAGGCTATTGATTTCCTCACACAGAACGACAAGCTGACCAATAGAATAGGTAAGCTTTTCTACTATGGTGGATAGTAGATTGACATTTACTACCGATTTTACTGTTCATTACTCCTCTTGTTGTCTGAGGAAAAGTAAACGCGGACAGTTATTCTAAATTTGGTAAGGACACACACTGTTGCATCCTGGAGTTGCATGTTCTGTTAAGATGAATTACCAGAAACTAAATGCGATTTCTGTCATTCCGAGCACAGTGGGTGGAAGCCCTATTGAGGTTATGCATATGGGTTCGGTAAATTTCATAAATGTCCGATAAATTAAAATGCTGCCGGTCAAATGTCCGGAGCCACATTTTCCTAACGGAAACCCTGCCCAACACATTTAATTGACTTCCCTCATTCTTTCAAATCAAGCGTAGGCTTCCAGGATTGGCTTTGCACAGGTACACATTCCCACATAGGCCACATATACTGAATACATGTTAAACTGTAAATAACCATATCATTAAAACCCTGTAACTTACTGCCTGTAAGAAGCGGAAGGAGAGCAGCAGAGGGTGATCGGCTCCACCCAGATCTGCGCAGTCACTGTATTCTCCCTCCTCCAGTAAATACTGCCACCCTGTGTAGTCCTCTCCAGTGTAGCCCACCCATCTGTCAAACACAGAGGTCACAGGTCAAACCACAGCTAAATACTTCCAAGCACACAGCTTGAATAGGAGCCTGGGTGTCAATGATACAGTGATGCTGATAACAGTGTCTTAGAGGTGGATATTCCACTTGAGTTACTGCAAAGGAATGCCTTGGACAAAAAACAGTGATATCTTTATTGTTTGGTTGATCGTGATGTTTGGGGTTTTTGAGATGTTACAATTGAAATGTTATCCCTCCCTGTAACACACCAAAGCATGCACACGCGCACACTTCCATATGAACGCACACTTACCTCCAGTTCTGCATGGCTCATGTTTGCACAGGGAGGTGAGCTATATTTGCTCTATATGACAGTAAACTACAGGAGAGGTAGCTTTTCAGAGTAATCACATGACCAGCAGATTGTGAAACTGTTTTCAGCAGAAAGACACACCTTATAAAAACCTTAAATCAAGTATGTAGCTTGAACTCACACTCCACCAATGACCCGTAGCGACAATGCCCCCTTCAACCCAGCCACAGCTCCCAGACTGGGGGTGTGGCCTCCCAGCTCTCCGCTCCGCCCCTGGAAGTGGGGCTGCTCGAACACCAACAGCTATTAAAACCCAAAACTATATCTCAGGTACTTTTTAATTAATTTACTTCCATGATCATTATAATTCATCGTCATCATCAGGCAAAGTGATGTGATTATTTAACTGCAGGGTATAGGGGTGATGTATGATGTACTTTCACTATCGATAATGTCTTGCTTACCTTAGGATCCAGAGGTCTCCTCACTCTGAGTCCACTCTATCAGAGAGACACAGAACACAATGAAACCTAACCTTGGTGAGAACAATGCTCAGTCATATACAGTGCCTTTGAAAAGTATTCAGACCCCTTGGATTTATTCACATTTTATTGTGCTACAGTGGGATTCAAATTGATTTACTTTTTTTTTTGTCAACAATCTACACAAAATACTCATGTTGAAAAAATACTCAACATTTTGAACTAAAATATAGTCGCATAATATAGTTGCATAAATATTCAGCCCTTTGTTTAGGCACGGCTAAATTAGCTCAGGAGGAAAATGTGGCTTAACAAATCACATAATAAGTTAAATGGACTCACTCTGTGTGAAATATTAGGGGTTGAAATTGTTTTTGAATGACTAACCCTTCCTCTGTCCCTCATACATACAACATCTGTAAGTCCCTCAGTCAAGTATTGAATTTCAAACAGATTCAACTACAAAGACCAGGGAGCTTTTCGAAACCCTAATAAATAAGGGCAGTGATTGGCAGATGGGTAACAATAACAAATCTGATATTGAATATCTCTTGAAGCATTGTCAAGTTAATAATTATGCGGTGGATTATGTATTAAACCCCCCAGACAAATCAAAGGTACAGTCGTTATTCTGAACTGGGCTGCAGGACAGGAATGAAACTGCTCAGATATGTTACGATGAGGCCATTGGTGATTTTAAAACAGCTACAGAGTTCAATGGCTATGATGGGAGAACACTAAGGATGGATTTACAACATGGTAGTGACTCCACAATAATGACTTAAATGACAGTGAAAAGAAGAATACAAATATACAGAATACAAATATTCCAAAACATGCATCTTGTATGCAAGAAGGAACTACAGTAATACTACAAAAAAAAAAAGTAT
The DNA here is from genome assembly GCF_018296145.1 of Oncorhynchus tshawytscha. NCBI lineage: Eukaryota > Metazoa > Chordata > Actinopteri > Salmoniformes > Salmonidae > Oncorhynchus > Oncorhynchus tshawytscha. Next base: position 39,630,491 of record NC_056437.1, on the reverse strand, counting down.
TACAATTTTCGTCCTAAATGCAAAGCCTTATGTTTGGGTCAAATCCCACACAACACATGACTGAGTAACTGCTTCTTTATTTTCAAGCATGGTGGTGGCTGCATAATGGTAAGGGTTTGCTTGACATCGGCAAATACTGGAGAGTTTTTCAGGATAAAAATAAATGGGATGGAACTAAGCACAGGAAAAATCCTAGAATAAAAACTTATTCAGTCTACTTTACACAAGAGACTAAGAGAGAAATTCACCTTTCAGCAGGACAATAACCCACAACACAAGGTCAAATCTACACTGGAGTTTCTTACCAAGAAGACAGTGAATGTTCCTGAGTGGACAAGTTACAGTTGACTTAGATCTACTTGAAGATCTATGGCAAGACATGGAAATTGCTGTCTAGCAATTATCCCAAACATCTTTACAGAGCTTGAAGAATTTAGAAAAGAATAATAGGCATACACTTACCCAAGAGACTCACAGCCGTAATAGATGTCAAATGTGTTTCTACCATGTATTGAATCAGGGAGCTGAATACTTATGCAACCAATATATGTTAGTTATTTTATTCATCTTTAAAAAATATGATAATTTTTCTTCCACTATGACATAATATTTTGAGTAGATTGTTGACAAATCAATTTTAATCCCACTTTGTAACACAATAAAATGTAATGAAATCCAAAGGGTCTGAATACCTTTGCAAGTGCCTACAGAAAGTATTCATACCCCCTTGACGTAATCCACATTTTGTTGTGTTACAGCCTGAATTCAAAATTGATTTTTTAAAATTCTCTCACCAATCTACATAGAATAGCCCATACCGACAAAGTGAAAACATGTTTTCAGCAATGATTGCAAATGTATTGAAAATTAAATTCAGAGACCTAATTTACATAAGTATTTACACCCCATGAGTCAATACATGTTAAAATCTCCTTTGGCAGTGATTACATACAGCTTTACAGTTCTTCTGGGTAAGTCTCTAAAGGCTTTCCACACCTGTATTGTACAATATTTGCAAATTATTCTTAAAAACATTCTTCATGCTGTGCCAAATTGGTCAAAACTGTAACTAGGTGACTCAGAAACATTCAATGTCATCTTGGTAAGCAACTCCAGTGTATATTTGTATTTATTATGGATCCCAATTAGCTGCTGCTTTAAGGCAGTTTATACAATTTTAAAAACATTACAATACATTCACAAAAGATTTCACAAAACATTAAGTGTGTGCCCTCAGGCCACTACTCTACTACCACATATCTACAACACAAAATCCATGTGTACGTGTGTGTATAGTGCGTATGTTATTGTGTGTGTGTGCATGTGCCTGTGCTTGTGTCTCTTCACAGTCCCCGCTGTTACATAAGGTGTATTTTTATCAATTTTTTAAAATCTGATTCTACTGCTTGCATCAGTTACTTGATGTGGAATTGAGTTCCATGTATTAATGGCTCTATGTAGTACTGTATGCCTCCCATAGTCTGTTCTGGACTTGGAGACTGTGAAGAGACCTCTGGTGGCATGTCTTGTGGGGTGTGCATGGGTGTCTGAGCCGTGTGCCAGTAGTACAAACAGACAGCTTGGTGCATTTAGCATGTCAATACCTCTCACAAATTCAAGTAGTGATGAAGTCAATCTCTCCTCCACTTTGAGCCAGGAGAGATTGACATGCATATTATTAATGTTTGCTCTCTGTGTACATCCAAGGCCCAGCCGTGCTTCCCTGTTCTGAGCCAATTGCAACATAACCAATATCCCACTGTGTATTCAATAGGGGCTGGGTTGAAAATCGACCAACCTCAGATTTCCCACTTCCTGTTTGGATCTCTTCTCAGGTTTTTGCCTGCCATATGAGTTCTATTATACTCACAGACATCATTCAAACAGTTTTAGAAACTTCAGAGTGTTTTCTATCCAATAATAATAATAATAATAATAATATGCAAATATTAGCAACTGGGACTGAGGAGCAGGCAGTTTACTCTGGGCACCTTTTCATCCAAGCTACTCAATACTGCCCCTGCAGCCATTAACAAGACATTTGTGGAGTGGTTAAAAAAACAAGTTTTAATGACTCCAACCTAAGTGTATGTAAACTTCAACTGTACCTATTGTCTGATCTCCCGGACTACGTTACTAGCCTTTTCCCTGCCTGTACTGTTGCCCTTTTGGACCCCCTGTGTATGACCTTCTGCCTGCCCCTGGACCCCGCTACCTGCCTCCTCCTGTGGTCCTTTGCAATAAACAACTGCTGCGCCCTGCGCTTGAAACCAGCTCCCCGTCTCCCCTCATGTTCATTGCAAACTGTCATCCTTGGCCTCCTTGGCCTCATGGTAAAATCCCTGGATGTTTGCCTTCCTCTGCAGCAACTGAGTTAGGAAGGATGCCTGTACCGTTGCAGTGACTTGGCATATAGATACATCATCCAAAGTGTAATTAATAACTTCACCATGCTCAAAGGGATATTCAATGTTTTTTTAAAGCAGACAGGTGCCTTTCTTTGTGAGGCATTGGAAAACCTTCCTAGTCTTTGTGGTTGAATCTGTGTTTGAAATTTACTGCTCAACTGAGGGACCTGACAGATAATTGTATGTGTGCAGTACAGACATGAGGTAGTCGGACGTGCTACCTGAAATGCTACCTGTCCCAGACCTGCTGTTTTCAACTCTCTAGAGACAGCAGGAGTGGTAGAGATACTCTTAATGATCGGCTATGAAAAGCCAACTGACATTTACTCCTGAGGTGCTGACTTTCTGCACCCTCGACAACTACTGTGATTATTATTATTTGCCCATGCTGGTCATTTATGAACATTTGAACATCTTGGTCATGTTCTGTTATAATCTCCACCCAGAAGAGGACTGGCCACCCCTCATAGCCTGGTTCCTCTCTAGGTTTCTTCCTAGGTTTTGGCCTTCCTAGGGAGTTTTTCCTAGCCACCGTGCTTCTATACCTGCATTGCTTGCTGTTTGGGGTTTTAGGCTGTGTTTCTGTACAGCACTTTGAGATATCAGGTGATGTACAAAGGGCTATATAAATACATTTGATTTTGATTTGATTTAGTCACTAAAAAATCATATTAAACACTATTATTGCACACAGAGTGAGTCCATGCAATTTATTATGTGACTTGTTAAGCAGAATTTTACTCCTGAACTTATTTAGGCTTGTCATACTTGAATACTTATTGACTCAGGACATTTCAGCTTTTCATTTTTATGGGGTAGGCCAGTGACACAAAATATCAATTTTATCCTTTTTAAATTCAGGTTGTAACACAACAAAATGTGGAAAAGGTCAGCAGGAGTGAATACTTTCTGAAGGCACTTTATATTTCTGAGAGACATTGAAACATAGCCTATTACATTGAAGAAATCCTATGGGCTAATTTTATCGGCTAAAACTGTGCCAATTTCAAAATCAAATATAAATTCCTTTCCTGCATGGATAGCATTGAAGTGGAATTGAGCCCAAACCCGACCACAGCCAAGCAATGTCAGATGACTCGGAGTGGTGTCACCTCGGTCAAACCTTACCATTCTGAGGGGTCTCAGTGACCTCACAGCGGCGACCTGGGGATGACCAGCGCCAGGTGTTGGGGAGCCACCTGCTTCCATAATCGCATAGTTCCCATGGAAACCAGGGTTGTCATAGGCAAGCCAACTAAGGTGGAAAAACAAGATTAAGGCATTATAAATGAGAGGTCCAGGTAATCTAATCTCTCTTGTTTTCTAAGCAGATGCTTGGTTACAAGCATCTGGTGTCATTGTTTTCAAGTTACAGGTAAACATGATCCATTTATGTCAGTGGAGGCTCCTCAGAGCAAGAAGGGGAGGACCATCCTACTCAGTGAGTTACTCAGTGTTAAATAATGAAACATTAAAAAAGTTATCCTTTTTCGATAAAACTACACAAAATATATTCACATCACCAAATACCTGATTAAAACAAAATGTTTCGCTAGCACCATTGTGCAGCCAGAGGACAGCTATTTCCCATCCTCTTCCGGCTACATTGACTTCAATACAAAACCTAGGAGGCTACTTCCATTTTGACCTACATGGTAATTATGACCATTTCCGGAGGACGTCCTCCAACCAATCATAGCTTTTGCAATATGAACTGACATGTTGTCCATCCAATCATAGGATTAGGTTCAGAGAACGAACCTAGTGTGGTGTATTGGGGTTGTGCCACAGAGCATTTTAGGGGTTCTGTGTGTTGAGAAGTTTGGTGAGTTGGTGACATGTTGGATGCAGATTGAGAGTGAAGCATTAGTTGAGCATTTTTAGTATATCATTCAATTCAAATGAGCTTCTTCAAACTACAGGAGACGGAGGAGGTAGATAATATTATTTTTAATTGGTTTTAGAACTTCATTTTTGTGTGGAGTTAGCAAGGCAAATTGAAAAAAATAAAAATAAATGTTTGCCCCTTTTTCTCCCCAATTTCGTGGTATCCAATTGGTAGTTAGTCTTGTCCCATCACTGCAGCTCCCGTACGGACTCCGGGGAGAGGCGAAGGTCAAGAGCGGTGCGTACTCGGAAACACAACCCAGCCGAGCCGCTTCTTGACATAACGTCCGCTTATAATGTCAGCCGCACAAATGTGTCGGAGGAAACCCCATACACCTGCCGACCGTGTCAGCGTGCATTGCGCCCAGCCTGCCACAGGAGTTGCTAGAGCGCGATGGGACAAGAACATCCCTGCCGGCCAAACCCTCCCCTAACCTGGACAACACTGGGCCAATTGTGCGGCACCCCATAGGTCTCCCTGTCACGGTCAGCTGCGACAGAGCCTGAGCTCGAACCAGGATCTCTCTCTCACAGCTACTTAGACCACTGTGCCACTCTGGAGGCCCCAAATTGAAATAAATTGAACTGACTTTAGTTTCAAGTAGCTATCTACCAGAGTGCAGTTTTCTCAGCCAGAATGGCTAGCTAATGCCAACAACAATGTTGTGGATTAATTGTTGAAGAACCCTTTTCATTTCTATCTCAAGGCCATCAGACTGTTAAATAGCCATCACTAGCACAGAGAGGCTACTGCCTACATACAGACTTGAAATCATTGGCCACTTGAATAAATGGATCACTAGTCACTTTAATAATGTCACTTTAATAATGTTTACATATCTTGCATTACTCATCTCATATGTATATACTGTATTCTATACTATTCTACTGTATCTTAGTCTCTCGCTCTGACATTGCTCATCCACATACTTATATATTCATATTCCATTAATTTACTTAGATTTGTGTGTATTAGGCATTTGTTGTGAAATTGTTAGATATAACTTGTTAGATATTGCTGCACTGTCGAAACTAGACGCACAAGCCTTTCGATACACTCGCAATAACATCTGCTAAACACGTGTATGTGACCAATAACATTTGATTTGATCAGATTTAATCTCCTTGGAAAATGGACGAAAGTTTGCATATTCAAACTGCGCAACAACAACAAGAAGGTAAGAAGAAACAAGGTCACAAGCAGCTTATCGGCAAGAGTTGGCTTTTACTGAAGGGCACGATGACAGGGAAAGTTCAGATAAAAAGGGCAACTACCAGGAGCTTGCAGAGGTAATTGCTCATTACGATGCTTTACCTGCTGAGCATATGGAAGTTATTCTCTGGGGCGCCGAAATCAATTCAGAATGATTTGATCACTTCCATCGCATCATCCTTTAAAAGTGAGATTAAAAAGAGAGCTTGACTCCGAACAGACACAAGCAAAAACTCTTTACATAAATGTTGCAGCAGCCTATGCTAGACCTAAACATCAGAGATCTGACATGCTGTACGGGATGAAAACGAGACGATTTTTCAGTCTGATCAACTTTAGGCCACTAATAATAGAAGCTGCATACAGCATATGTGCCCTGTCCATCTGGTCAATACCGTCCCTACAATGAAGCATGGTGGTGGCGGCGGCATCGTGCTGTGGGGATGTTTTTCAGCGGCAGGGACTGGGAGACTAGTTAGGATCAAGGGAAAGATGAACGGAGCAAAGTACAGAGAGATCCTTGATGAAAACCTGCTCCAGAGCGCTCAGGACCTCAGACTTTGGTGAAAGTTCACCTTCCAACAGGACAACGACCCTAAGCACTGTCATGACTTTCCCTCCTGGGTGAGGATCAAAGAGAGCCCCCTCTCTCTCCCACCAGAGAGGAAGGGGGGGTTTATGACTTTAACAACCGGTTGTAAACTTTCTCTCTCTGGACCTGCAATATTGAACAAAGTAATCTGATGTGTGTAGAGAGAGAATCTGCAGCCAAAACTCCATCATCATCCAAAAGTGGATAATGTAACAATGTTTCTAACATAAAGAATGTGGGAAATGGTTGGTGAGGATCCAAACAATAATCATGTCATATCATTTGTTGATTTGTGATGTCATTAAAGATGGTATAGCAAGATAATGGTAACTCTACAAATGTATACATCCCAGTTATCAGATTTATATCTAAATGTTGTGAAACTTATATGATTAAATATGAAACTACTTGTGAAAAGATAGCAATATGATTTGAGCCTTCTAAATTTGATAATTGTTGTCATTTACAGTTTTAATCAGTCAGAAACCACGCCCACGTGAGCACAGACATTATGCCAAAAGGATGGAACGCCCCTTTTTCCAGAGTGCTTATAAAGGACTCCTAATGAAATTTACAACAGACCAACGTGACCAAGAGCGTGAGCTGAATGTTACGAAATGGTTAGAAACTCTCGACACGAGTGAAGAAGAAAACCTCTAGAGACCAAAACATGCCAGGTTGCTGCCAGTGTGTAAAGTGGTCCTAGCTGTACCCTGAATAATGAACCATTGAGACCAGAGAACGTGAGGATCATCCACACATTGAAATGGTTTAAAACTACCAGACCAGAAAACGGTAAGACTCTGAAACGCTTGAGTGAAGACGAAAAAAAACTACATCGGAATATTCAGTCTGCAGCTGTTTAAGTACTTAAGTCTAGTAAACTCGACCAAAGACCACTGCGTGGGTGACATTTGAAGGACCCAGTCTAACGAAGACGAGAGGGGAAGAACATTTCCCTCCGACCACCGTGTGGTACATCTGAAGGATCAAATCTAACGAACACTCCGAGACAAAGTAGCCTACTACAACTACAAAGGACATTGCGACCACTGGTGGACAAACCAGAGACTTCTGTCGAACGACTCCCCATAGACGGACCGGGCGATTTCAACAGAGAGAGACGACAAAGACATACAAGCGTAAATATATACATTGCAATTATTTTCAAATGAGTGGTCAATCATGTGCAAAGTATTCACATTCCCATTCCCATAGTTTTCCAACTGTATGTACGATGGGTCCCTCTGTGTCTCTCCCGCTCTTTCTTTCCCCACCCCTTTCCATTGTGTAACAAGCATAATGTAATCAATTCAACCTATACTGTGTGTGTGTTTATGTATTTCTGTGTGATTATTTAGTTAGTAAGTAAATAAATAATTAAGCTGATTTGTGTATCGCTGAATCATCATTTAGACTAGGGTTCGTGCAGATTTACGAGGTCAACGACGCCAGAATGAGACTGATATGAGGTAATAATAATTAACAATTGACTGTTATTGAGAGATAAGAGATATTTATATTTTTAGAGTTTAGGTCGGGAGATAGTAACTCGTTTAAATAACTTTTTCCTTGGTGCACCAAGGTTGCTAATGAGTTAATTGTTACATTATTAATTTAATCACGTAATAACTAAACATAGTTAATTGATATGATGAAACAGTCATCACATTAATGATAGTCACGTCATGACAGCACACAGCCAAGACAACGCAAGAGTGGCTGTAGGACAAGTCTCTGAATGTCCTTGAGTGGCCCAGCCAGAGCCCGGACTTGAACCCGATCTAACATCTCTGGAGAAACCTGAAAATAGCTGTGCAGTGAAGGTCCCCATCCACCCTGAGAGAGCTTGAGAGGATCTGCAGAGAAGAATGGGAGAAACTCCCCAAATACAGGTGTGCCAAGATTGTAGCGTCATATCCAAGAAGACTCAAGGCTGTAATTGCTGCCAAAGGTGCTTCAACAAAGTACTGATTAAAGGGTCTGAATAATTATGTAAAAGTGATATTTCAGTTATTTATGTGTAATACATTTGCAAAAATATATAAAAACCTGTTTTTGCTTTGTCATTATGGGGTATTGTGTGTAGATTGGTGAGGGGAAAACAATTATTTAATGTATTTCAGAATAAGACTGCAACTGAACAAAATGTGGAAAAAGTCAAGGGGTCTGAATACTTTCCGAATGCACTGTATACAGTACATTTTCACTCTTATTTTTTTGGAAGATGCTTCATTATTTGCCAGGAAAACTATTAAAACTAATTGTAAAAAATACAAGTAAAAAAATGTAATTGTAAAAAAAGAGTAATGACTAGTAGAATTCAGTGACATTTTTTAAAATCTGCTTATTGTAACATGATTTTTTAGAAGACCTCGACATTGTTGTTGCTATTTTTTGTGTGCTTTGTGTATATGTTGTATTGTGTTATGCTGTTGTTGGTGATTGTGTGTGTGGTATGTTGTTGTTGTTGGTGACTGTGATATATTTAAAATTGAAAAAAACATAATTAAAAGAAACAACAATACTTTGTCCAAAGTCATACAGTCAGTGTTACTAATCTCCACTACAATAGAAACCACTTTATCTCTCTGTGAGAGGAAAAATATTGTACTGAAAATCTGTTGATATGGAACAACCAAGATGCCTTGACCTTGTAATATTTCAATCTGCTTCAATGCAGACCGTGCAGTAGGTGGTAGTTGAACAATATATAACTATTTTAATGGACACCAGACAATGTTGACAAAGGCGCATGATCTTGTAAAATGGCTAATGACCTGGAGTAAATCCTGGCATGCTTCCAAAACATTTCATGTTTGCTGTTGTTGGTTCATCAATCAGTCAGAATTATCAGAGGCTGCTGCATCATACTATCACAGTCATATCCCGATCCTAAATGTGCCTTTCTTCTACCGTAAATGCGGGTGTGTTTGTGAAGTTTTACAGAGTCTTTATTGAGGAATTACCTCAATACCTAGGCTGCCTCACTACCTCCACCCTGAAGTGGGTCATGCGAAAACTTCAATTCTAAGTGTTCATTCCTGAACTGGACAGGGCGTCACTTCTACTTCTATAATAGCACCCTATTCTCTTAAACATTCCTGTAATACCCCATGTTTGTGCTTTATAAACACTTTGAGCAGGAAATTGACTTTCCTAGCAGGTGCATGCTAGCAGAGAACAATCCACCCAAATTCAGTAGAAACAATATAGACGCCGGTTGGCAAGGTCTTCTCAATGAGTAATTTCCCCCGTTGTTTTAGCATTGATGGCTCTTCCTATTTGAGCCTATATAGCCTGTAGCTACTGAAGCTCTCTCTCACACAATGGCAGTGAGTTCCTCTACACAGTTACAGATACCACTAACAGGCTAGGAATAGGATAGGGCTCCTCACCAGCCAGACTTGACAGTCAGGTTTGACAGGTGGATAGGTCCACCACGTGTTCCCAAGATGTCCTCTTTCGAGTGGAGATGCTCCGTGGCTCCACCTGGCGCTCCGATCGGAAGCAGATGAATTTCTGGAGTGCTGTCATCCTGAACGGTGAGAGAGACACAACAGCATTCCCTCAACATGTGGAGACATTCCTCCACACACCGCTCTATCAATCCTACTCTATCAGGCTCCACTATAATGCCTAAGGCTGAGAGAGGGGAAGATAGAGAGGAAGAAAGAGAGTGAGAGAGAGAGAGAAAGTCAGAGAAATAGAGGAGAGAATGAAAGAAGGAGGGATAGACAGAGAGACCCTGGCCCTCTACCAAAGCTTCAGTGTCCTTCCAGCTCTGTGCTTTTCGGCATTTCCCCTCTGTTGTATCCTTTGAGACTACAGCTTGGCTACACTGTTCACTTTACAACTGGTCTCTCTTCTATTTGTAACAGTGACAGGTTAGTTGAAAACTACAAAATCCTATTCAAGCCATGCCATTTAGATGGAGGATTAATTAATACAATTTATGATTGACTGAGACCGGAGGCTACTGGGAGGTGTAAATAATGGAACCATTGTCTCCCAATAGAAATGTTGGAGGGAAATCACTAATGGCACTGTAATTTAATGGTAATAAAAATACTCACCTTCACTAGTCTTCTGATGGAGCCGATGGTGATGCTGGTGGGCTTGTTCTTTACCCCCTGGCTGGCCTGCTGCTGGCCCGGTTGGTGGCTCAGTACCGTCTCCCCTTCCTCCAGTAGCACCCAGGGGCCCTGGAACCCCGGCTCCAGGTACAGAAGCCAGCTACGACACACACACACACACTGTGTGAGCACCCACTTCAATCTCACACACACACACTCTCTCTCTCTCTCTCTCTCTCTCTCTCTCTCTCACTAAGCACAAAAAGAGACGCCAGCCACCAACTGATCGCACAGAGCACACACAAACAGAGCAGGGGCATTGCCATGGAAACCTTGGTGACAGGACCTAGAATTCAAAGATCCCCCTTCACACCCTACCAGTACAGACACACACCCAACACAACAACAGCTGGTGATTAACGTTACACGTCGAAGAGAATATTACAGCACTGTGCTGACAGTAATGGAAATCAATCTGGCAATCACAAATGTTTTTTTTTCTTCTGTTGAAATATTAAAAGCTGCTTACTCATGCCCCTGAACGACAGGCCCACAGCTCACAGTAGGGGGCAAGGGGAAACTAAGCAGAGTCCTTCAATAGTTCAATATCCCTGCTGAGACTTGACCAGAACACTGCCTTTTATCTGGGGTTAAACTTTCCAAGTCAACAAATATTGTGGATTCTGAAAATAACACAGCGGTGTGATGTGTGCAGTGTAAACAACACTATTGTGTGTGTGTGTGTGTGTGTGTGTTTGTGTCACCAGTAGCCCATAAACAAGTATTTTCAGGGACTTTTTCCCATGTTAATCATTGTCCCCTTCCATAAATAATCTATGTGGATGGTCAGGAACTGCTTTGAAGCGGTAGGAATCTGTCTATATTGACTCAGACAGACAGTCAGGGTTCTCCTAAAAGGCTTAGGCTGCTTTCACTGATTATACATCCACCATGAGAGACAGAGATCAATAGCTCCTGATAGGATAGGCTGCTGGGTTGAAGCCCAAGGAGGAAGCATTTCACGAGAAAGTCAAAACCCTCATAACTAGCATGTAGGAGAAACCATGTGGCTCACGCCTTCACTGATGAACTTGAACTGAATTCAAAACTTTGAATGACCAACAATCTGGGTGTCCAGAAGGGGTTCTGTCAGAACAACTAGGAGTTTGCTGAGTCAGGTAGTTGAAAATCTGTTGAACTTGAATAAGTCAACCTGTAAAGTAGCTCTTGTACTGCAAAGCAAAACTAGTTGGGGAAGGACGAAGCGGTCGTACACATTACTTCCTCTGTGGACTGTAGAGGGAACAATGGGACGCCAGTCGGTTGGTTAACCTGAGAAGTGGATGGGGGAAGAACACACACAAGCACAACAACGAAGCTGCAACGTGACTCGCTTTCTTTCTCTCCACCACTCTTGTGGACAGGGGAGAGAGCTCCCACTCACATGGTCTGAAAGCTGCTTTGCCTTTCCCACTTTATGTTCGGGAATGACGGTTTGGTGTAAATAATACAACAGGACTAGGGATAGGGTGGCTGGGCCAACGTACTAGTACACAAATGGAAGGTGGGCCCATCCATTACGTATGAGATGTTGCGTAAGGCACCAAACTTTCACTAGTGATGGCGAGCAGAGTCGAGTGAGCCTGCCTTTGCGTGAGTCGTTTGACAAAAAGCACACGGCGGCAGAACATGTTTGCGAGACTGAAGGTTTCTCGTTCTGCATCCATTAAATATGAGAGCAGTCTTACAGCATAGCACACATCTACCAGGCTTCTCTGTAAGTAAACCTGCTCTGCCTCTGGCAGAGAAGCACAGAGACGTACTGTCATGTGCATTAGTTCAACCTAGCGCAGCATGATATGAATATTAACAACTAAACTTATTTCTAGTATACAGTGCCTTCGGAAAGTATTCATACCCTTTTACCTTTTTCACATTTTGTCATGTTACAGCCTTATTCTAAAATGGATTAAAAAATATAAAAAACATCTTCAGCAATCTACACACAATACCCCATAAAGACAAAGTGAAAACTTTATTTTTTTTGTAATTAAAATGTATAAGCAGAAATACCTTACTTAAATAAGTGTTCATACCCTTTGCTATGAGACTCGAAATTGAGCTCCCATTTTCCATTGATCATATTTGAGATGTTTCTACAACTTGATTGGAGTTCAACTGTGGTAAATTAAATTGATTGGATATGATTTGGAAAGGCACACATCTGTCTATATAAGGTCCCACAGTTGACAGTGCATGTCAGAGCAAAAACCAAGCCATGAGGTTGAAGGAATTGTCCATAGAGCTCCGAGACGGAATTGTGCCGAGGAATAAATCTGGGGATGGGTACCAAAACATTTCTGCAGAATTGAAGGTCCCTTAGAACACAGTGGACTCCATCATTCTCAAATGAAAGAAGTTGGGAACCGCCGAGGATCTTCCTAAGCTGGCAGCCTGGCCAAACTGAGCAATCAGGGGAGAAGGGCCTTGGTCTGGGAGGTGACCAAGAACTCGATGGTCACTCTGACAGAGCTCTAGAGTTCCTCTGTGGAGTTGGGAGAAACTTCCAGAAGGACAACCATCTCCTCAGCACTCCACCAATCAGGCCTTTATGGTAGAGTGCCTAGGCGGAAGCCACTCCTCAGGCCCATGACAGCCCACTTGGAGTTTGCCAAAAGGCATCTAAAGACTCTCAGACCATGAGAAACAAGATTCTCTGGTCTGATGAAAACAAGATTGAACTCTTTGGCCTGAATGCCAAGCGTCACGTCTGGAGGAAACCTGGCACCATCTCTACGGTGAAGCATGGTGGAGACAGCATCACGCTGTGAGGATGTTTTTCAGCAGCAGAAACTGGAAGACTAGTCAGGATCGAGGGAAAGATGAATGAACATGAAAACCCGCTCCAGAGCACTCAGGACCTCAGACTGGGGAGAAGGTTCAATGACCCTAAGCACATGACCAAGAAAATGCAGGAGTGGCTTCGGGACAAGTCTCTGAATGTCCTTGAGTGGCCTAGCCAGAGTCCAGACTTGAACCCGATCGAACATCTCTGGAGAGACCTGAAAATAGCTGTGCAGCAACGCTCCCCATCCAACCTGACAAGAGTTTTTAAATAATTTTTTTATTTTTATATATTTTAAATTTTTACCCCGTTTTCTCACCAATTTCGTGGTATCCAATTGTTTAGTAGCTACTATCTTGTCTCATCGCTACAACTCCCGTACGGGCTCGGGAGAGACGAAGGTTGAAAGTCATGCGTCCTCCGATACACAACCCAACCAAGCCGCACTGCTTCTTAAACACAGCGCGCATCCAACCCAGCCGCACCAATGTGTCGGAGGAAACACTGTGCACCTGGCAACCTTGATTAGCGAGCACTGCGCCCGGCCCGCCACAGGAGTCGCTTAGTGCGACGTGAGATAAGGATATCCCTACCGGCCAACCCCTCCCTAACCCGGATGACGTTAGGCTAACTGTGCATCGCCCCACGGACCTCCCGGTCACGGCCGGTTACGACAGAGCCTGGGCGCGATAGAGAAGAATGGGAGAAACTTCACAAATACAGGCGTGCCAAGCTTGTAGCGTCATACCCAATAAGACTCAATGCTGTAATCGCTGCCAAAGGTGCTTCAACCAAGTACTGAGTAAAGGGTCTGAATACTTATGCAAATGTCATATTTGTTTTTTATTGGTAATACATTTGCAAAAATGTCTTTAAAAAAACAGTTTTTTCTTAGTCATTATGGGGTATTATGTGTAGATTTATGAGGGAAAAAAGCCATTTAATCAATTTTAGAATAAGGCTGTAACATAACAAACTGTGGAAAAAGTCAAGGGGTCTGAATACTTTCCGAAGGCACTGTATAGGAATGCTTTTTAGCTTTTCCATCATGAAAGATAAATGGAAGCACCGTCTTTTTCCAACTGCAGTAGTAAGATAATATGGAGCTGATAGTACATTGATGTACAGTGTTTTTCCTATATTAAATTTAGCATCGGCGCACCACCGCACCAGTGCAGTGACGGCAGTGTTTGTGTGGCTTAGTACGCAACCCTTATGATTAACAGTGCCGTCTCACAATGCGATTGGCTTGTGGCTTGATGATGGAACATGTGTCACATTAAAAGAAGGTCTTGCGAGGGCAGATTAATCAACAGACAGGTCTATCAATGGGAGCGAAAAGCGATAAATTACCCAATCACCGTCTGTCACCACCAGCCCAGGAGATTTACCCCCCCCCACACACACAGTGGGAAGGAACATATGGGGGCTCAGAGGAATCAATCACGATTTAAACTAAATGTTCTGATTTGACATAAGCTACACTTTCTAAGCCTCATGTTCAGTAATAATAAGGCTATTTTTCAGTGAGCGTGCATGAGTCAGGTAGGGAATGGATGAGACAGGGGTATTAGTCCAAAGTAGAGGATGAAGGGCTGGCTCCTTCTGAACCAGGTGGGCTATTTTACAGAGGACTTATACAAGTTTGACAGATTTTCAACTACCTGCTTCACCAAACTCTAGGCCTTGATCCGACAGAAACACTTCTGGAAGCCTAGAATGTTGGTCATTCAAAGATGCATATACAACTTCATAAAGAGCATCCTTCCTGTTTTAGAAGTGAGCAACCTTAAAAAGAAGTCCACTTGCTCTAAAGGTCCTCTTACCATCCTCCCAAGACTCGCACAGAGGCACCCTGTGGAAACACCATCCCAGAATCCTCCTGGTCTGCGTGGATAGTCCGCCTCTCCCCAGAGAATGTCACACCATCAAAGATGTTCATCTGAAGAAACAGAGAGGAAGTCATTCGGAAAATGTAGAGAGCAACACGTGGGCTGTATTGTAAAATAGACGCAGTCTGACAGTCAACCTCCGCAAATGATCTTAAAACAGAGTTTGACTTATTGACTCAATACAGGGGAAACAAACAATAATTCAAAGTCATGCTTTTTCAAAGTTTCCTCATATTCGAGTGACAACTGAACTGTGGCGGTTTGGTGTTGTTTTCATGATAAGCTGGGTGCGTGTCAACACAGTCAGGTTTCAAAAGCTTGAGGGGAAGGGTTTCCAGAATGAAGCCCGGTGCTGAGTGACTACGCCTGACACCTCTAGACTTAGTTCTGATGAGGAAAAGGGAGAGAGGCCCTTAATCCCCCAACCAGCCCACGAGCTACCTCAAGCAGTCATTATAAAACACTGCCTCTTCTAGAATTAACACGCTGTGTTTCTTCATCCGTTAATCGTACCAGCCTACAAGACTCTGCCCGATTTAATACAGCTTCCTTCTTGATAGTTTGCTTCAAGTCTTGACAGTTTGCTCCCTTTGTTTCATCCTTAAAAACAAATACTTTCTCACCACGGATAACAGAACAGAAAAAGTTGGTTGTGTGGTTGCAAGGCAATTCCATTAGTGATTGTGTGAAACAACAATGCAGACAAAATCCTTGGCACCCAGTGCTTTGTTCACTGCCTGTGTTGTGAGCCTATAAACTTCACAATCTATGTAAAACTGCATACAAGTTGTTTTGTGGGGAAACCCATTCCTGATGTGTTTTATTTGGATGAAACAATCCACATATACAGTGCTAGACCACAGGAATGCAGACTGGCATTGCAGGTGTTTTTTACTTGGCATTAGAGTGCTAGTGACGAGATCCTCACTCCTTTTGTACAGATCCTGAGAAACTACAGCCCTCATCAGTAAATGGGATAGCGTTTTACAGCAACGAATAGGCAGTTGCATAATTGAGATCTCATTTCCATTTATGACAGGCCGTAGGAAGAGATTAAACGAAGAAAAAAAAGAAGAGCTGCTGCCCTACTTTCTATAGCCTGAGGTATCATTAGCTAATAGAAGAGAAATGTTCTGTCCAGCTCAAAGGCAGTCTGGCATCTCCAATCTATTCAGCACAGTGATTAGGAGGCAGACTGCCTCAAACAATAAGACAGTCATTAAGATGCGATCAGAAATGAGCGTGACAGTGAGAAAGTACTAGTCATGTAAAAGATGGAAACTCACCAGAGTAGGCCTTGGGATGACCTTTCCACAACTCCAATTTTCCCCCTAAAATGATATAAACAGGAGTCAAATATTAGCATATATTACTTCTTAATGTTCTTAATGTCAGGCTGCATAATGAGCTTTTCATAAAACATTGTTGAATAGAAATGTCAGTCGCTGTTGAACCTACCATGTCGGTTGCTGTGGATGGACACTTATTATCACTGAGGCGCGGAATGAGTTTGACATGATGTTCACCGTTGTCATCATCAGGCTCTGGCAACACTGGCTGCGCTGATTTCAAATACTGATTCATGGGCGAATCTGCAGGCTTTTGGGTGGGCAGATTGTTCACGTCCTCCGTTGGATACCCTTCTCGAGGTCCCATAGTGAATGGATCAGTAGGAAGTGTCAGAAAGCCTGGGCCCTCCTGCTTGCTACTTTGGTCTCCATCCATTCCCTGGCCATCCCCCTCCTCACCCTCCGCCTGGCCACTGTTAAAGAAGTCCCATAGGGGCCGCCGTAGAGGAGGGATGAAGGGCTCCTCTAAGTCTGCATCTGTGTCGGAGTAGCCACTGGACTGCAGGCGCTCGCTGACCGACTGCAGCAGGGACAGGATGGACAGAGAGGAGGACGAGGCCAGCTGCTCCATCCCCACACCTCCGCTCAGACTCCTCAGCTCCTCAGTGGCTGGTGGCACCATGAGTCCCCTGTCATCCCGCGACAGGCCCCCCTCCACCGTTTCCTCGCTGCGGAGACTGTCTTCCTCCACGATGGGCGACAGAGAGAAGGGATAGGCCTTGGCCCGCCGCGCCGTGGGGCTCAGCATGGGGCCTGTGTCATTGACAAACACAGCATCAGTCTCCTCTTCCTCGTCGATAATGGAAAAACCGCTCACCTCCATGTCATGGAAGGCAAGCTGGGGGACTGGGAGGAGGGGGAGGAGAGGTTCCAGGGCTGGGGCTCGCCGGCCTCCAGTAGCCCCTGTAGCATGGAGTCCAGCGAGCCTGCTGCTCAGGTCCTGGTGAAACCCTGCCATAGCTGCAGCTGCTGAACCTGCACCACTGTGTCCTGGTGTCTCTGAGTCCTGACTCTGCTGTTGCGGAGAGACATCGCAGCGATATGCTCTCACCGAGCTCCTCTGTGGCATGTCCTCGTTACCGGAGCCAGGGGCTGAATTAGACACCAGGCCCTCTGAGGTGCTCAGGTCCTTGGGGAGTCTCATTGAGGAATAAGGGTCCATGCAGATGGTGCCTGTGGGTCTGCTGTCAGCCCCATCCTCCTCACCTCCAGAGTCAGAGCCCTCTGAGACTACAGAGGCTAAGTAAGTCTCAACCAGGACAAAGCCTTGATCCCCACTGACCATAGTGCCATTCGACCCATTGGTCTCAGTCTGAGGAACATTCAGCGTTATTTCAGGACCGCTCTCTTGGTTTTCATCATGAAGAGTTATACAGGCAATAGGCCTCAACCCTTTAGCATGTCTGACTTGAGATGGTTGTAGGGAGTTTTGGGCGTGTTTTGGTCTGACTGACATAAGGTCTGTCTCAGAATTGCCCTTAGCTTCAGGTTTGGAACCTTTCCTAAGCAGATCAGTCTCAGGAAATGCTGTTTGGTTTTTGAAGGAAGTATTGTCATTCAGAGTGCTGTTGAGCTTATTAGGACTTTCAGAGTTATTGGACACAGAAACAGGACCATATTGAGCCTTACCATCTTGTTTAGGACTATGTCTATTGCTTTCGATATCATCTTTGGCTACGTGGACTACTCTGTCTCCTACTGGTGTTTCTTTAACGCCTAGCACCGCGTTACAACCATTGTCCCCTGAAGTGCCGAGCACCTGATCTTTGTTTTCATTTGTTTTCCCTGAGACAGACTCATACTCATGACTCGCTCTCGTTATTTGAATAATATCCCCACCATTACCATGGATACCTGGTTTCTCGTGGGACACTCCACCACTCAAGCGAGGCAACACATCTCCCTGGTGCTTATTGCCACTGTATTCAGATGTGATAGCACCATTTGGCTGGGAATCCTCTTCCCCTTGTGGATGCTCATTAGCATTAGCATCCATTAGCTGTTGACCTTTGACCTTTAACTGGTGACCGGTGCCTGGGGTCCCCTCGGCACAGTGTTCTCCCTGCCTGTGGTCTGAGGCACAGATGGTGGGTGCACTGCTCTCACAGGCCGGCCCAGGGCTGCTCCTGATGTCAGTGTCCGAGCCTGCGATAGACTCGTACCCCGAGGAGGGGGTAGACCTGGGGCCCTCCGCCAGAGGGTTAGGGTTCAACGAGAGGGTCTGTTCTGCTGGGAAGGCTGAGGGGTGTTTGTCATCACCCCTCACTGAAGGCCTTACCTCCAGGAGCTTATCCGTCTCGAAGGACTGCTCCATGCCCTCCTCCTCTCGTCCTGCGGGTAGGACCAGGTAAATCTCCTCACTGGCCTTCTGGAACGCTTCATCCCCCTCCAACTCAGAGGATTCTATTCTCTCCAGGGCCGCTAGAGCATTCCTCACAATGTTATCCACCATCATTTTAGACTCCAAATGAAGGGCCTGGCCAAACAGATCGTCTGAAGGACCAACGTCCCCCTCCTCCTCCCCTGACTCAAAGCAGTCCAGTCCAGCACCAGTGCCTGAATCCAATGCGTCCCCAGAATCGGAGTGCCTAGTTGCTGGCATGGGTCCCTGGCTTTCGTCCGCTGATGCAAGCGAGGCGGACAGTGAAATGGGTTGCGGAGCCAGCTGGCTTCCATCGACATCGAAAACAGCAGCAGGCAGATGAGTGTGCTGCGCAGTCCCCCCGGTGCCTGGCGGCTCGCTGAGCCACGCAGCAGCTACTGAAGGTGACCCAGTCTGGACACAGTGTGCAGATAAGGTTTCTGTCTGCTCACTCAGCTCTGTGTCTCTGTCCCTGTCTGTGTCCCTGTGTGTATCCTCACTGGCCATCTCTGCATGAGTGATTCTATCCCGCAGGCTCTGCTCCCCACTGTGGGTCTCACTGCCTGCTGTACTCGTCCCGGCATCAACAAAGTCCTCTGTGGGTGTGGGAGGGGGAGGGGTGCCTGTGACTGAGCCAGCCCCAGAGAGAAAGTCCTTGGCCTGGGCTCCTACAGTAGGCAGGCCTGCCTCCCTGTGTAAAGGGAAGGCACTTTGACTCCCAGCCCTTTCTGCTGTCTGCATTGTTAGTGGAATGTGACTAGAGCCAAGTCCAGTTGGACCCAAAACAGCAGAGTCTGTTTCGGAAGTCCAAGCTCCTCTCTCATTGGTCTCTGAGGTTGGAGCTCTAATCTGATTGGTCGATATGGTCTGAATGTCACTCTGCTTTGAAATAGTGAGTTCTAAAGTGGAGGGTGTCACCCCAACCAAGGGGCTGCCCTCCCCCCCTGAGGTTGAACCCCTCTCATGCAGGGCCTCATCCCCCTCTGAGATGGGGAAGTCCACCTGCACCTGGTGCCTCTGCATTATCCTGCGTCTCTCTCTCTGGCCACGGTACGTCCCGTACGTCACCACAGGCAGACAGGCCAGGGCCAGCCGCCGCTGATGCTGCTCGTCCACCTCCGCCTCACCTTCGCGCAACGGGCCGCTGTCTGCCGCTGTTTCGCCCTCTCCGCATCCTTCCCTGAGGCCTTCCGTCTGCGTCTCCTCCAAGGCTCTATTCATAATGCACAGAGAAACAAGGTGCATAACAATACAGACAAGGACACACATATCACCCAGTGCTGCTTTGGGTGAGGAGAGGGGGGGGGGGGGAGGGGGGTGATTCATGCATATAAGCAGTGTTGTGTAAAAAGCAGCCACTCATACAGCAGTTCAAGAACATCCTCATCAAATATTAATTGAGAGCTACTGGACAAAGATACGGCATGCCCCAGAGCAATGCATAGATCTACCAGCTTTGACACCCGCACAACCAGCACCTACTCTGTTCCCTTCACCTCCTCCATCTTAATCCTTCAAAGGGCTTGATGAGAAATCAAATAGTACAATGCTTCAAAAAAGATAATAAATGGTGTTCAGGGGGAAAAGGCATTTTTCAAGGCTTTTACCTTCCAAACACAATTGTGCTCAGTGTTTTCAATTAGCTTCCCTGCCTGGAAACACACATCAAATAATTACAGCCTTTACAATGACCTCCCCACCCTCTTTAGTAGAAAGTAGCTCACAGCTGGTCCTCACCCCAACTCGCCCCAGATGGTGTTCAACTGATACACCAACATTAGCGCTTGGCTTTGTTAAAAAAAAAAAAGATTGCTGCCTGTGTTGGTGTGAGAGAAGAAAACTACTGGGGAGATAGATGCAGTTATCTCCCACAAAGTAAACTAGTCATCTCATAAGGAGTGACAGTGGCTTGGATAATACAAAATGTATCTGAGATTAACTAAATAATCAATGTCAACAAAAACAGCAGGCTGGTACTACGTTTTAGAGTTCAACTTATTGGATGAGTCAGCCTGAGTCATGAGGTGATGAGGTGATTTTGGTTGATTTGAGTCATGTTTTCATGATGTTACCCCTGCAACTAATAAACAATGAATGAGGTTTATGGCCGCAAAGATCTTGTCACAATAAATCACTTCAGTGGGTCCTTCTACAGAATGAAAATAAGAAACCCCATTGCAGCGAGTTCAAATAAATATATTATTATTTATAGATACTTATTTATAGATATTTCCTTGTAGCTCTATTCTTCACTATCAGTTCTTCTCCTGCTTAAAAGAAAGCCTTTGGTATAACAACAACAAGGTCTGATTGGATTCTCAAGAGGACTATAAATACAGTACATTGATGAGAAGCTGATTGTTTGTCTGTAGCGTTGTCTTGATGGCTGTCAGCTTTCAGGCTCCAAGGCCCCAGGGGCAGCAGTGTATCGTGACAGCTCCCCACAGGACACCGTGTACAAACTGTGGCTTTGTTTGACGCATCATAGACAGGAGCCCAGATAGATTACTCTTCTAGACGTTGTCACAGTGTGTAAGATGAGGTGTGTGGCATGGGAGGAGTGGATACTTTGGGCCAAAAACATGACTCTGTCTTTATTTGACCAGCACGATATTTCATGTAAGATTCTACCATGTACATTTACTTTTCTTTTTGGAAAATGACAGTTGTCACACTTGTTAAAGGGCGTGAACCGCTCAAGCCACTAGACTGCAACACGTTTTCCAATGACTGTGTGACTTCATGTTGAAATGGATCTGTGGTCTGTAGAGTGCAGAGGGATATCGAATCGCTAGTCAGTGTCGAGAAGGGAAACCAGGCTGGCTCATTCGTGCAAATGAGCCATGCTCACACTTCCTGCTCCCCAGCCAAATGGCTGAAACCATTCCAACCAGTGATGCTCTTCCTGCCCTGCCAGCATCTCGGACGCACAGGGACGAATCATTACAAACATTTCCCCTCTACATGCTGTGCTGTATGAATCAGTCTGACGACTGTGTGTGTGTGTGTGTGAGCACGTAAGCACGCTCTAGTGTCAAAGAATCAAGATTCCTGTGTTTCCATGCATAGCCTCCCCACCCTGACTTAGCACCAGTAACTGACTGGCTGCCAGGGGGGCTTAGCTAGAGCCAGACGCCCCCACCCACCCACCCACACAATAACCAGGCACCCTAGCCTGCACTGGACAATTATCCTGCTCTCTCTGGCTTCCTGAATACACACCCAGCCTACATATTACCATGACTCAATGACAGAACTGGCGGAATCACAAGAAACCATTGTCAAAGAATGTAGCCCTGTAAGATTTGTGCTCTAAAATAAGCTTCTAAATAAGCTACTAGTTCATCTCCTGCAGTAACAAGACTTTCAAAGTCATGCTCAACTTTCAGAAGTCAACTGCTCTTGTGTTTTGAGTCTTGAGGTGACACAAAACATTCATTTTCAATCAAAAGTCAGCATCTACAACATGTACAGCATAGTTGCCAGAATGAGTGTGAAACATTGCAATGAAATGTTTCCCCCTCAGTTTCAGTGATTTTCATCTCACAAATATGACATACTTTGTAGGAATGTTGGAATGACCTTCAGTAAGCAGCTAGATAAATTTAACATGCCTTCATGACACAAGTATACATGGGTGTCCTTCATGGTGTGTCGTGTATGTGGATTCAATGGTGTATGGACTGTGGTGTGAATGTCTGGTATGCTGTCTGCGGACTCGATGCTGCATGTCCTTTGGTGTGTGTGTACTCTGTGGGTTTTCTGGTCTGCTGTGGTCTGTATTTAGTTATCGGTCGGTGGCTTATCTCAAACAGCAGCTCCCCCTCCGAGAAAAACAATGTCTCTTCCTCTCTCTCTCTTTCCCCTCTCGCTCGCTCCCACTCTCTCCCTTTCATCTCTCATTCTATTTCTAGCTCATGGACATTGCGTATGTGCGATGAGGAGAATCCACTGGTGTTTGATAACTATTGGCCCAGACAGGGCTTTCCAATCCCCTATTTAATCAAGTAGCGTTCTTTATTTCCTTGTTGCACTCAGATGTTTCCCTCCTCTGCAAACCTTGCTGTTACATTTCCCTTCTTACATCCCTGCAGGACAAAAACATCCTCCATTTAATTTATTTTCATTTCATTTGGTTCCCCAGCGTCAGCCCTAGCCGTCTGAGTGGCAACTCCACTCTCCTGTAGTTAATTGCTGTGCTATGAATATAATTGTTGTTTGGCCTACTTCTTCACCCAGCGAGTGAAAAGCAGCTTCACCTTCAATGACAATTCTGCCGGTCTATCTCGTCCCTCTCACACTCTACACACCTCTTTCTTTTTCTCTTCCTAATATTTGTTTGGTGTGTGCAGCAAACTGTGAGTAGCATTTTTTAGTTACTTGTAGAACTTTAAGAGCTGGGATGTCTGTCCTGCAAATACTTTAGGTCAGAGACTGTATAAAAAGTTTGCAATGCACTTGATAGCATTTGGTTAGCATTTTCTATGGGATTTTACATGTACTTGTTAGCTAACCTTTGGATTAAAAAGGCTCAGTGGGGTTTGAAAATAGCGTCCCCTTGTGTTCAGTGCTGGTATTACCAAATATCCTTGATTGGCACAAGGTTGGTATGAAGGTATGACAATCTGGATACCGCCCAAGACTAAACCTATACGTAAAATGTAGCTCAAGAGAAAGTGCATGCTCTCATCCTTATTGCTGCTTTATGTTCAGTAGCCTACCTCTCCTCTCCTAGATGGGCGTGCAAGAATAGGTATGTGGTATCAATTAAATAGAGTAGGCTATAGGCCAGAGTTCCCCAACTCGCGGCCCAAATTTGGCCCTCAGGTGGTTTTATTTGGCCCCCCAAGTATTCAAAAAATATTACATAGAAGAAGAAAAATCTAGTTGATGATCCCTGTTCTAGGCTATGGATGGGCGGGGCAGTTATCTTTCTAAGGAAATTAAATTCCATCCATCTGCCTTGCTGTTCATCCATATTGAAATCAACAGGCTAATGCATTTCAATGGGCACCTAATGCCTGGATTTGTTCAATATGCGATAAGCCATCACTTTCACACATACTGTGTGGAAAATGTAATAGTGCAGTGGTTGGCGGTATAGTTTTGCCTAATAGTGTTTGATAATGAGCTTAGGGGCCAGGTGTGTGTGTGTGTGTGTGTCAGGGTGACGGGGAAATTTTAAATTTACCGGCCATTTGAGAAATATACCGAATCAATATTCATTGGGTGCGTAACCCATTAAGGTGTCCACCCACAGTGTTCAAAATGACAGAAATCACATTTACATTGCGGTAATTCATCTTAACAGAACATGTAACTCCTGTAATGAAGCAGACAATAAAATGTTATTTTAAAACATTTGCCAAAATGCAATTCGGGGGAAAACACCAATTCTAAACAGTGCACCTGATGTGAGTGGTACATGAATTAAATAAAAATGTCCTTAGAAATGTAGAAAGAGGGTGAATCTAAAGATGCCACAACTAGGATGGGTTGCTAATATGACTAGGATTGTGGACAACGAAAGAAAATGTATATGAAAACAAACAGAACAGGAGAGAAATGGCATATGAGGAAGTCTTTCATAGGCAGCGTGTGTGGCAAAAGGCCTAGCTGATTATTGAGTTGCGGATGTCAGTGAAACACATCTCAACTATGTGTGAAGATAATGTGTCTTGAGTATAATTTTAAATGTTGAGACAAGAACAAGGGGAGGGGTGATTGGCAAAGATAGCCTATAGCATTCTCTCTCCAAAATGCATGCGCTCAGCTGTCTCCAGCCAATTCTTGCACATTTATTGTTTCATTTGGGGCTCCCGAGTGGCGCAGCGGTCTAAGGCACTGTGTCTCAGTGCTAGAGGCATCAATAAAGACCCTGGTTTGATCCCGGGCTGTATCACACAACCAGCAGTGATCGGGAGTCCCATAGGGCGGCGCACAATTGGCCCAGTGTCGTCCGGGTTAGGGGAGGGTTTTGCCGGG
The DNA here is from genome assembly GCF_018296145.1 of Oncorhynchus tshawytscha. Taxonomy (NCBI): domain Eukaryota; kingdom Metazoa; phylum Chordata; class Actinopteri; order Salmoniformes; family Salmonidae; genus Oncorhynchus; species Oncorhynchus tshawytscha. Next base: position 39,605,882 of record NC_056437.1, on the reverse strand, counting down.
GTAGGCCATCATTGTAAAATAAGATTTTCTTCTTAACTGACATGCCTAGTTAAATAAAGGTTAAATAAAAAATAACTGTGTATAATTCCCTATTACATAGGTTACCAGTAGTAAATGTACCGTTTAATCCCCGTCATTTGGATACACTAATTTCTGTAAATTAATTGTATTATTAATTAGGCCTACAGTCATTTACCGTTTTGATTCTCAGAGTGGAAACGTTGTTTGGAGAGTTTGTCATTGACACATGTAACAGTATTACTTCTGTCCCTCTCCTCACCCCTACCTAGGCTCGAACCAGGGACCCTCTGCACACATCGACAACAGTTACCCTCGAAGCATCGTTACCCATCGTGCCACAAAAGCCGTGGCTTTAAAAAAAAAAGCAAAATGCAAGCAGAAAGAAAAACAAGGTCATCAAAAACTAACACATTTATCAGTAATAACGTCCTCAATCAGCTTTCTGAATTGCCCTAGAGCAGGGGTCAACAACTAGATTGAGCCACAGGCCGTTTTTTTACTTTGAGTGGATGGCCGGGGCCGGAACATAATTACAACATTTTGTAGACTGCAAATTGACCACAAGAAGCCCAAACAGATATAATATTTGACTAAAACATAATAACTTCAAACCTTGCTTACATTTGGATATGATCATGTGTCCCTCTAATATGCGTGGAACTACTTGGGAACAGATTTCCCAAATAAAAATCACTTGGTGCTGATTTCCTGGTGTTTTTACATTTTTTTTAAATGTCCAACTGTCACGCCCTGACCTTAGAGAGCTTTTTTATTTCTCTATTTGGTTAGGTCAGGGTGTGATTTGGGTGGGCATTCTAGTTTTCTATTTCTTTGTTGGCCGGGTAGGGTTCCCAATCATAGTCAGCTGTCTATCATTGTCTCTGATTGGGAATCATACTTAGACAGCCTGTTTTCCACCCTAGTTTGTGGGATCTTGTTTTTGCATAGTTGCTGTGGAGCCTACAGAACTTTACGTTTGTTTGTATTTTTTATTTTTTTGTGTATGTTATTTAAAAATAAAGTCAAATGTACACCTACCACGCCGCACCTTGGTCTCCTAACGACGGACGTAACACCAACAAGTGTTTGTTGTTATTGGGGAGGTCAAAACCTAAAACCACCTGCGGGCCAAATTTGGCCGCCAGTTGGGGAACCCCGCCCTAGAGGCACCCGGACATCAAATTTAAGAACATTTTAAAGATATTTTTTTCATAAAGGTGCAAGACAACTAAAAGCTGATTTACCTAACTCATTAGAGACAAAATGAATTTCCAGAGTTGGCAATCCCTGAGACCGGGTGTGGTAAATCAAAAGTGTAAAGTTTAGTAATGATGTTTGGTACAGTGACTTTTTGTAAAAGGGCTTTATACAGTTGAAGTCGGAAGTTTACATACACTTAGGTTGGACTCATTAAAACTTGTTTTTCAACCACTCCACACGTTTCTTGTTAACAAACAACAGTTTTGGCAAGTTGGTTAGGTGCATGACAAGTCATTTTTCCAACAATTGCTTACAGACAGATCATTTCACTTATAATTCACTGTATCACAATTCCAGTGGGTCACAAGTTTACATACACTAAGTTGACTGTGCCTTTAAACGGATTGGAAAATGCCAGAAAATGATGTCATGGCTTGAGAAGCTTCTGATAGGCTAATTGACATCATTTGAGTCAATCTTGGACCTGTGGATGTATTTCAAGGCCTACCATCAAACTCAGTGCCTCTTTGCTTGACATCATGTGAAAATCAAAAGAAATCAGCCAAGACCTCAGAAAAGAAATTGTAGACCTCCACAAGTCTGGTTCATCCTTGGGAGCAATTTCCAAATGCCTGAAGGTACCACATTCATCTGTACCAACAATAGTATGCTATTATAAACACCATGGGACCACGCAGCCATCATACCGCTCAGGAAGGAGACACGTTCTGTCTCCTAGAGATGAACGTACTGTGGTGCGAAAAGTGCAAATCAATCCCAGAACAACAGCAAAGGAAGATGCTGGAGGAAACAAGTACAAAAGTATCTATATCCACAGTAAAACGAGTCGATATCGACATAACCTGAAAGACCGCTCAGCAAGGAAGAAGCCACTGCTCCAAAGCCGCCATAAAAAAGCCAGACCACGGTTTGCAACTGCACATAGGGACAAAGATAGTACTTTTTGGAGAAATGTCCTCTGGTCTGATGAAACAAAAATTGAACTGTTTGACCATAATGACCATCGTTATGTTTGGAGGAAAAATGGGGAGGCTTGCAAGCCGAAGAACAAAATCCCAACTGTGAAGCATCATGTTGTGGGGGTGCTTTGCTGCAGGAGGGACTGGTGCACTTTACAAAATAGATGGCACATGAGGGAGGAAAATTGCGTGGATATATTGAAGCAACATCTCAAGACATTAGTAAGGAAGTTAAAGCTTGGTCACAAATGTGACTTCCAAATGGACAATGACCCCAAGCATACTTCCAAAGTTGTGGAAAAATGGCTTAAGGACAACAAAGTCAAGGTATTGGAGTGGCCATTACAAAGCCCTGAACTCAATCCTATAGAACATTTGTGGGCAGAACTGAAAAAGCGTGTGCGAGCAAGGAGGCCTACAAACCTGACTCAGTTACACCAGCTCTGTCAGGAGGAATAGGACAAAGTTCACCCAACTTATTGTGGGAAGCTTGTGGAAGGCTACCCAAAAGATTTGACCCAAGTTAAACAATTTAAAGGCAATGCTATCAAATATGAATTGAGTGTTGTAAACTTCTGACCCACTGGGAATGTGATGGAAGAAATAAAATATTAAATAAATCATTCTCTCTACTATTATTCTGACATTTCAAATTCTTAAAATAAAGTGGTGATCTTAACTGACCTAAAACAGGTCATTTTTACGAGGATTAAATGTCAGGAATTGTGAAAAACTGAGTTTAAATGTATTTGGCTAAGGTGTATGTAAACTTCCCACTTCAACTGTAAATGAAAACATACCAATGTATCAACCTAAGTGACATCACAGAAGGCCAACCAATTTTCTGGTTGAGAATGCAGTGGTGAGTACTAAAATTGTTGCCCGCAGTGCGCTATGATCATCTGCATCTAACAGTTTTAATGAAGTGGCAGCTGCGTTCATATAGAGGATGTCACCATAGTATTTGACCGATAGGTACGTCAACTGAATAACCGATGTCTACTATATAGCGAGTAGCAGGACCTATTTCTATAGAAGAATCCTATTTTTTCCCTCAGCTTCTTAACGAACTCATCAATATGCTTTTTAAAAAGACAGCTTTTCATCTATCCAGATGCCTAGATTTTTGTAACCACGGACATGATCAATTTGGACACCATCCAAAGTACATATGCTCAAATCATTAGACTTATTTTTATGCGCTCTAAATAACATATTTTTAGTTTTCCCTGCATTCAGTACTAATTTCAGGTCAATCAAGTTTCTGTAATATGATGAAGGCAGACTGTAGTTCAGATAGAGTCTGGTCAACTGTGGGGGCAATAGCATACACTAGCATAATTGGCATAAAAGTAAGTACTGGTTACAATATTTTTTGGAGACATTGTTAATGTAAACAGTCAAAAGTACAGGACCTAGAATCGACCCGAGGGACACCTTTTGTAATATTCAGGAAATCTGATTTAACACCATCAGTAGATATAAATTGAGTTCTATCTGTCAAGTCATTTTTAAACCAGTTACATGAAGCCTGATCTCAGCCAATTGAAGAAAGCCTCTGAATTAGCAGTGAGTGATCAACATTACTGAAAGCCTTTTACAGGTCAATGAAGGAGGCAGCATAATGTTGCCTTTTATCCATACAGTTAACCACGTCATTTATAACTAGGGATGCACTAGAGATAGTGCTATGACCTGGTCTAAAACCTGACTGGTGTACATTTAGAATACTTTTCAAAGATAAGAAAATTAATCAAGGATTCTAATATTTTCGCTAGGCAAGAAAGTTTAGAAATAGGCCGATAATTATTTAGGTCACAAGGGTCACCACCTTTGTGAAGGGGAACTACATGGGCCGCCTTCCAAACCTTGGGGATAGTACCAGATATAATCGTCAGGTTAAAAATATGGGTTAATGATTCAGCAATCAGGGGGGCAGAGAGCTGCAGCAAAAATGGATTGAGCATATCAGCTCCAGTGGATTTTTATTAACATCAATCATAAGCAAGGCATCTAGCACATCACAGATAGTCATTTGTTGAAATGAAAACAAAGAATTACTAGAGGTTGACCGGTACATTTTTCATTGTCTTTTGTCTGCTCCATGTAAGCAACGAGCATGGGTCTGGTTTCTCTGTCTTGTTAATGTTGAGGGAGCGTGCACGCCTGAGCACGCATTGAAGTAGACTACCTGGCCTGCTGCGAATGTAGGAAAGTGCCAATTTGTTTGATTTCTGACTGTTTTAACTCACCATGTCCACCACTAATAAGCTGAGCTTCTCAGTAATTCTTTCTTCACCTCACACAGTAAGTCAACGAAGTCTGTTTTTTTGTGAATGATAGCCTAATTGTTCCTCACAGTAGACATATTTGAAAAATCATTCCAGCAATCTCCCCCTCGATAATCACCAAGCCTTGGTGTGAAAAAGCAAACTATCATCATCTGATGATCCCATGTATCCAGTTGACACGTCATAAAATACCTGAGTAGTTAGTAGTAAAGAGATGAATGTGATTGAATTTTCATTAGTATAATTTCTAGTGTTTTTATTTGTAGGCTTTATGTATTTTTACTTAGTTAACAATGGAAGTTGTTCACTAAGTAATGTAAAAAAATAACAGAAAATTGGTGCATGCATATGTATTCACCCCCTTTGCTATGAAGCCCCTAAATAAGCCCCTAAATAAGATCTGGTGCAACCAATTACCTTCAGAAGTCACATAATTAGTTAAATAATGTCCACCTGTGTGCAATCTACAGTAAGTGTCACATGATCTGACACACACACACACACACACACACACACACAACATCCATCTGTTCTGAAAGGCCCCAGAATCTGCAACACCACTAAGCAAGGGGCACCACCAAGCAAGCTGAACCATGAAGACCAAGGAGCTCTCCAAACAGGTCAGGGACAAAGTTGTGGAGAAGTACAGATCGGGGTTGGGTTATAAAAAATATCAGAAACTTTGAACATCCCACTGAGCAACATTAAATCCATTATTAAAAAATGAAAATAATATGGCACCACAACAAACTTGCCAAGAGAGGACCGCCAGCCAAAACTCACAGACCAGGCAAGGAGGGCATTAATCAGAGAGGCAACAAAGAGACCAAATATAACCCTGAAGGAGCTGCAAAACTCCATCGCGGAGATTGGAGTATCTGTCCATAGGACCACTTTAAACCATACACTCCACAGAGCTGGGCTTTACGGAAGAGTGACCAGAAAAAAGCCATTGCTTAAAGAAAAAAATAAGCAAACACATTTGGTGTTCGCCAAAAGGCATGTGGGAGACTCCCCAAACATATGGAAGAAGGTACTCTGGTCAGATGAGACAAAAACGTTGCTTTTTGGCCATCAAGGAAAATGCTATGTCTGGCACAAACCCCACACCTCTCATCCCCCCAAGAGCACCATCCCCAGAGTGAAGCATTGTGGTGGCAGCATCATGCAGTGGAGATGTTTTTAAATCGGCAGGGACTGGAAAACTGGTCAGAATTGAAGGAATGATGGATGGCGCTAAATACAGGGAAAATCTTGAGGGAAACCTTTTTCAGACTCCCAGAATTTGAGATTGGGACTGAAGTTCACCTTCCAGCAGGACAATGACCCTAAGCATACTGCTAAAGCAACACTTGAGTGGTTTAAGGGGAAACATTTAAAGGTCTTGGAATGGCCTAGTCAAAGCCCAGACCTCAATCCAATTGAGAATATGTGGTATGACTTAAAGATTGATGGACACCAGCGAAACCCATCCAACTTGAAGGAGCTGGAGCAGTTCTGCCTTGAAGAATGGACAAAAATCCCAGTGGCTAGATGTGCCAAGCTTATAGAGACATACCCCAAGAGACTTGCAACTGTAATTGCTGAAAAAGGTGGCTCTACAAAGTATTGACCTTGGGGGGGGCAAAGAGCTTTTTTTGTTTGTTTCACAAGAAAAAATATTTTGGATCTTTAAAGTGGTAAGCATTTTGTGTAAATCAAATGATAAAAACTGCCAAAAAAATCAATTTTAATTCCAGGTTGTAAGGCAACAAAATAGGAAAAATGCCAAGGGGTGAATACTTTCGCAAGCCACTGTACCAGCTAATGGAAACCCTGGTGTGTGTGTGTTGTGCATAGTCATGGTCACCTCTCAGTGCTGATACACACGTGCACATCAAAGTAATCTGAGCTGATGGGCAGAGGGTAGAGATGCACTACAGGGTCCAGGGACAACGCTCTCTGTCCACCTTTGTGCCAACCTAAATAACCACAGGCTAAAAACCCTAACAGGCACTTAAATACAGCATTTAAGAGGAACATTTCAAGTCCAACATAATCTCTAAAGTTACTCCAAACTCAAGCCTCAGACAAACCGAACATCAGGAGAGAATCTGCCTCTACCTCAAACACTCCCCAGCTCTTGTTGTGGCCTGGTATATTTGGAGACATGGGAAGAAAATCACTCCTGGCTGATATTGGCACGGACAGGGTGTTAAAACAGCCCAGAGGTCACAGACAGAGATAGGGAGAGAGAGAGGGAGTGAGACAAAAAGAGAGAGAGGGAGTGAGACAAAGTGAAAAAGGGGGAGAGAAAGAGAGACAGGGAGAGAGAGAGTGAGAGAGAGAGTCCCATGTGTCACCCTAGCATACGCAGCCCCACACTGCCACTGTCTGTCACAGCTGTTCCTCTGAGACCCAGCTACCAATGTGGGCAAAAACACACACATGTACGCGTACACACACACACACCATAATGAACGGCAGAGACTGTGGGGACAAACAAACACACTAACACACCATTTTTGTTATATTGTTTGTATATTGTTTGTTTTTTTACATTTGTATGACTGTGCTTGTCTATTAGTGTATCAGTGTTTTGATGCGTATGTTGCTTTTTGTGGACCCCAGGAAGAGTAGCCGCTGCTTCTGCAAAAGTTAATGAGGAACCAAAAAAATCAAAATAAACTGCTTCTTTCGGTCACTGACCAACAGTATTCAGGTTTGAGAAGAGTCTCCAGGAAGAATATGTGGTCCCTTCTGAGTACTAGCTTGATTTGTGTTCAATGGTGTAGTGACAGCTCATTGTCTACTGCTAAATAGCACGTACCTGCTGTACTGGCAGTAGCCTCTCTTATCTATACTGCTCCCATCAGCCACTGTACCTGTGAAGCACATCCAACTGACCTTGGTAACCTATCCCTCTGAATGCAATGTGTCCATTGTTTAGACAAAGCCATATGGATGACCGGTTAGCTACACAAATGAGTGGTTTTCTCCATGGGGGGAACCTGAGGTAACCGAGGAGGATTTGATCTAAGTGAAAGGCTCCTTCTTCTTTTAACTGGCTGAGGGTTTACATAAAGCTGCCTGCTAATATGTTAGCATTATCCTGATATGATCCCAGAGCCCATCTCCTTTCCTTCAAGTGTAGCAGCAACCATGGGAATGCCCTAGATTTCCCAACATCTTCATAGGTACAGATCTAGGATCAGTTTACCATCCCCCCAAATACTAACTTTAACCATTATGGAGGAAATGCTAAACTGATTGTAGATCAGTATCTGGTGGGACTTTGTCCTACTTCTGGTTTGGTAGCCACATGAAAGCCAGCACTGTCAAACAGTATGGGAGTCACTACACAGGCCTGTTGTATCCCAAACATTATGTGATGCCTTGAGGGTTCATTCATTCCACCATGTGATGGTGTAAGGATCCATATCGGGATGGTGCCCGTCCGCAAGCCCCTGCCCACGCAGTGCCCATCACTGGTGCCAAGGTGAGCTAACACCCATGCCAAGGGCCACCATAGACCTCTGGAATACAGTGCATTCGGAAAGTATTCAGATGCCTTGATTTTTTCCACATTTTGTTACATTACAGCCTTATTCTAAAATTAACCTCATCAATACCTCATAATGACAATACCTCATAATCACATTTACAGTGGGCTCCAAAATTACTGGCACCCCTGACTGCACAAACAATACTTAAAAATATATAAATAATATAATTATAGAGATAAACTCAAAATACCAACATGTGAGACATTACTGTACTTTATTTATGTTTCAATGGAACCAACCAAAATCATACAATTATTTAATACAAAATAAATATCACCAAAATCAAGGTTTCATAATTATTGCCACTCCTCATTTAGTACCTAGTGCAACCACCTCTGGCAAGGATAACAGCATGGAGTCTTTTCCTGTAATGTTTGACAAGGTTAAGGAACACATTTGGAGGGATTTTGGCCAATTCCTCTATGCAGATCCTTTCAGGATCATTCGCATTCTTGGGTTTGCACTTATCAACTGCCCACAGGTTTTCGATTAGATTGAGGTCCGGCGACTGAGATGGCCATGGCAGAACATTTATTTTGTTGTCACAGAACCATTTCTGTGTGGGTCTTGAGGAATGTTTTGGGTCATTGTCTTGTTGGAAAGTCCCAGCCTTCTGGCAGAGGCAACCAGATTGTCAGACAAAATTGCCGGATACTTGGTGGAATTCATTAATTAAAACAGCCCCAAAACATCACTGACCTACCACCATATTTCACCATGCGTATGAGGTGCCTCTCCTTGTATGCATCTCTGTCTTGAAGCCAAACATGCCGATGCTCTATCTGACCAGAGCACCTTCTTCCAATCATAATTTAAATGACATTTGGCAAACTCCAAGCGCTCGCATCTGTGTCTTGGGGTCAGAAAGTGCTTTCTTCTGGCAACCCTTCCAAAGAGCCTGTGGTTGTGGAGGTGGCATCTGATGGTGCTTTTTGAAACCTGGTCACCCCAAGACGCCACCAACGCCTGCAATTCATTCACAGTGATTCTTGGGGATTTTGTTGCTTCTCTCACCATCTTCCTCCCTATCCTGGAGGGCAAAATGCATTTGCGTCCTCTACCCGTGAGGTTTTCAACTGTTCCATATCTTTTGAAAGTTGTAATAATTGCCCTGACAGTGCTGAGTCAATCGTTTGTGGATCTTCTTGTAGTCATTACCAGATTTATGAAGGTCTAAGACCATCTGTCTCTTTTGAACTGCCAGTTCTTTAGTTTTCTTCATGGTTGGATGACAAAGGGATACTGCATGTGTGTTACCTCATTTTTATACCCTAGTGAAACAGGAAGTGATGTAATGGCTCAATATAGTTCCTTAAGACTTAAATAAGTGGAATTTAACTCCTGGTTTAATTTTGGTAGATGTTATTTACAAAACTCTTTAAGGGTGCCATTAATTGTAAAACATTGATTGAGGATTTTTTTTTAAATCAGATGATTTTAGTGGGTTCCATTGAAACATTAATAAAGTACAGTATTTCTCAAATGTTGGTATTTTGAGTTTCTCTTTAATTATATTGTTTATATATTGTTTATATATTTTTAAGTATTGTTTGTGCATTGCCAGTTAAGGGTGCCAGTATTTTTGGAGTCCAATGTACATAAGTATTCAGACCCTTTACTCAGTACTAGTCTTCCAGGGTATGACGCTTCAAGCTTGGCACACCTGTATTCTTCCCTACAGATACCCTCAAGCTCGATTGGGTTCAAGTCCGGGCTCTGGCTGGGCCACTCAAGGACATTGAGACTTGTCCCGAAGCCACTTCTGCATTGTCTTGGCTGTGTTCTTAGGGTCGTTGTCCTTTAAAACCTTTACCCCAGTCTGAGGTCCTGAGCAAGTTTTCATCAAGGATCCATCTGTACTCTGCTTTGTCCATCTTTCCCACGACCCTGACTAGTCTCCCAGTCCCTGCCGCTGAAAAACATCCCCACAGCAGGATGCTACCATCACCATGCTTCACCGTAGGGATGGTGCCAGGTTTCCTCCAAACGTGACGCTTGGCATTGAGGCCAAAGAGTTCAATCATCAGACCAGAGAGTCTTGCTTTTTCATGGTCTGAGAGTCCTTTAGGTCCCTGTTGGCAAACTCCAAGCGGGCTGTCATGTAACTTTTACTGAGGAGTGGCTTCCATCGGGCCACTCTACCATAAAGGCCTGATTGGTGGAGTGCTGCAGATGGTTGTCCTTCTGGAAGGTTCTACCATCTCCACAGAGGAACTCTGGAGCTCTGTCAGTGTGACCATCGGGTTCTTGGTTACCTCCCTGACCAAGGCCCTTCTCCCCCGATTGCTCAGTTTGGCCAGGGGGCCAGCTCTAGGAAGAATCTTGGTGGTTCCATTTAAGAATGATGGGGGCCACTGTATTCTTGGGGACCTTCAATGCTCCAGAAATGTTTTGGCACCCTTCCCCAGATCTGTATCTCGACACAATCCTGTCTCTGAGCTCTAAGGCCAATTTTTTTGACCTAATGGATTGGTTTTTGCTCTGACATGCACTGTCAACTGTGGGACCATAAATAGACAGGCGTGTGCCTTTCCAAATGATGTCCAATCAATTGAATTTACTACAGACTCCCATCAAGTTGTGGAAACATCTCAAGGATGATCAATGGAAATAGGATGCACCTGAGCTCAAGTTTGAGTCTCATAGCAAAGGGTCTGAATACTTACATAAATTAGTTTTTAATCATTATTTGCAAAAATGTCTAAAAACCTGTTTTTGCTTTGTCTTTATGGGGTATTGTGTGTAGATTGATGAGGGAAAAAATGTATTTAACCTTTCTGAACCACCCATACCGGATCCAGGATAATTGTCATCAGCAACGCTGAATAGCATAGCGCCACAGTCAAATAATATTACTAGAAAATATTCATATTCATGAAATCACAAGTGCAATATTGCAAAACACAGCTTAGCCTTTTGTTAATCCACCTGTTGTCTCAGATTTTGAAATTATGCTTTACAGCGAAAGCAATACAAGCGTTTGTGTAAGTTTATCGATCGCTCGACATAACAATAAGTACACTTAGCATCAGTTAACTTGGTCACGAAAATCAGAAAAGCAATCAAATTAATCGTTTACCTTTGATGATCTTCGGATGTTTTCACTCACGAGACTCCCAGTTAGACAACAAATGTTCCTTTTGTTCCATAAAGATATTTTTTATATTCAAATACCTCCGTTAGTTTGGTGCGTTATGCCCAGGAATCCACCGGTAATAGCAGTCACGACAACGCAGACAAAAATTCCAAATTATATCCATAATGTCGACAGAAACATGTCAGATGTTTTTTATAATCAATCCTCAGGGTGTTTTTCAAATATCTATTTGATAATATATCAACCGGGACAGTTGGCTTTTCACTAGGACCGGGAGTAACAATGGCTGCCTTTCTCTTTTGCGCACAACTCACTCAGAGCCCCCACCTATCCACTTACGCAATGTGGTCGTTCACACTCATTCTTCAGAATAAAAGCCTGAAACTATGTTTGAAGACTGTTGACACCTTGCGGAAGCGATAGGAAAAGGAATCTGGTTGATATCCCTTTAAATGGAGCAATGGGAGGCTATGAAACATGGAGTTTTCAAAATAGAAGCCACTTCCTGGTTTGATTTTTCTCAGGGTTTCGCCTGCAATATCAGTTCTGTTATACTCACAGACAATATTTTGACAGTTTTGGAAACTTTAGAGTGTTTTCTATCCTAATCTGTCAATTATATGCATATTCTAGCATCTGGTCCTGAGAAATAGGCCGTTTACTTTGGGAACGTTATTTTTCCAAACATAAAAATAGTGACCCCTAGCTTCAAGAGGTTAGCAATTTCAGAATAAGGCTGTAACGTAACAAAATGTGGAAGAAGGAAAGGAGTCTGAATACTTTCCGAATGCACTGTAGATTCCAGGCCGGGCACCACTAGTGCTAATTCCTAGCAGATCCGCTAAGGCTGCCTTTGAAGTTCATACCTCTAAGCTCAGGCTACAATGGTAGGTTTGTCCACGGTCTTTACACTTCCTGGCTGTTGTTGTTATTGTCCCAAATCTGCTTTAAGGCGTTCAAGCGATTCGCATTACTAAACTGGATCTTAGGGAACTCAGTGCCACTCCGGAAACAACCCAGGAAAGGGCGAGAAACTGAGGCTTGGGATTAACAAAAATATGGCTTGTTTGTTGTTCACATACATTGACAATTACATAGATCAACATTGAAGGGAGTTGTCTCCCTTCAACCATTACACACTCATGAATGCACACACACAAGCATGCAGACATAAACACAAACGCACGCATGTGAAGGAAGTACAGTACTCACGGTGTCTCCAGGTCTGTGTGCGTTTGACTCCGTGTGGACATCGCTACACCAGGTAAGTCAGACGCTCCCTCTCTCCTGTCCTCTGTCTCTGTGTGCCGAGTGTCCTTATTTCCCGTCAGCCTCCCAGCAGAGTCACAGTGGTCCTGGTCCACCTCTGCACCACATGTCATTCCTGAGAGGTCTGGCTCAACAGACACCACTGCTAATGCTGTCTTCTCCTCCTCCTCCTCTTGTCCTTCTCCTCCCTCCTCTGCCTGCTGCTGTTCCTCCTGCGGCTGGGCTCCTCTGGTTGGTTCAGCCTTGAAGTGGAACAAACTCCCTAGTCTCCTGAAGAAGGCATCTAAAGGGGGAGGTGTGGGAGAGCCGGGCCCCAGGGGGCTCACCGGAGAGCAAGGGGAGTCCACTGAGGGGGGCGGGGCGAGAGGCTGGTCCTCGGAGGACCCCCCAGCATCGTCCAATATGCTGCTGCTGCCCTCTCCTCCTTTCTCCTTTCTCCCTCTCTCTTCGTCCTCCAGTGCCTCTCCTGGCACTCCTTCCTCTCTTCCGTCTCCCTTTTCTTCCGTGCCTTGGAATGCCTGGAACCACAAGAGAATGACACAGAATGAGAGAGGGTTGTGTGAGAGCAAATAAGATTAACTTTCTCAGCAGCAGGCTTGCCGCCGACACAGCATTGCACAGCAGCACCCTGGCAAAAATGTAGAACAAGGGGCGAGAGAGGAGTAAGATTCCTGTGAAATTCCGGTAAACTCTTTCTCATTCCACCGGCTGTGCCCTCTATAGCAGAAGCAGCTAAGAGGCAGCAGCGGCACTCTAATGCAAATGTGTCTATGGAGCACACATCTCTCCCCTCCCCCATAGCCCTGCCCACAATGCGGTTAACTCTCTCAGCACCGCAGCAGCCAGCCAGGGTCGTAAATGAGATAGAGCCCTTGTTTACAGCTTGTTGCACATACGTATGTCCCCGCAGATAGCCATGTGAACCGAGGAGTCATACAGAGGGAAAAGAGCACCACATGCATTTGGGCAATTCCACATTAACAGAGTGACGCTGAGACTAACATTTTAACACAAAATGTATGCCAAGCAAAAACTATGGATTGCAAAGTTTAATAAACCGCACACCTATATGCAGAAGTCTACTTTTAACAATTGCCACTGACAATTTGACTAAGACACATTTACTTGAGGAACAGTGCAGATGCAAAGTTTAGTAACAGAATGACAGTAAAATCTCCATAAGTTTTTTTTATGTGATGTTATTGTTATGTTCCATAAATTCTTAAATATCTACTCCAAATTATGATTCAAAGATGTCTGCAGAAAGAATGGGGTGCTAGCTATGACATGAGACCTGGAGTTTGAAAAAATCTATTTTGGTTATTGAACTAGAGTAAGTGAAGTGGATCAACACCCGATAATAGAATGAAGGTAACAGAATGACATCATGGGTCCTTGATCTGTACTATACAGAAATGTGTAATATGAATGTCATTCACTTCATGGTGATGTATCCTAAATAGGTACACAAAAGGTAGAAAAATGTAATATTCTCCTTTGCATGTTTGGGTGTTATTCTACACACTGGCTATTATTCTAATGAACTCCACCCGAAACAAGCATGCATCAAACCTTTGTGAATTTCTCTCGTTCACTTTTAGCTTGTAAATGTCCACACTCACCGAAAATGACATTCAGTAACTACTAGCTATGCTGTATAACTTTATGAGCTGGATTTGCCAGACTTTGCAATAAGTTTTGTTCGTTTTTGCTTGTTAGCATTTAGCTAACTGGGTTTACATGATTTCACTATTAGTTTGTGCTAGTTTTGTTAGCAGTTGTGCTAATTTTGTTAGCGTTCTGGTAAATGGTCCTTTCTTACGTATTTTAGCGCCCCTTTTGCGCTATGCCGGGAATAGCATAAATCCCGGGATGAGAGAAGAACGGTATGATGATATGAAAATCTGGATATAAAAAAACATATCATTTCTGGTGCTCCTAAAATTTTAGCAGATTTGTAATTAGCTTTGTAGGGCTGTTTTAAGCACAATCCATACATAATTTTTCATTTTATTCTAGCGACAATGATTAAAAATATCGGCAGATATCGGTTATCGTGAATATTTCCGTCCTAAAATCGGAAGTCGGTAACCGATCCAAAAATCCCATATTGGTCGGGCTCTAAAATGTACTACAGAAGCAATGAATAATCTAGACTCAAAACAAAAGGAGTTTGAGTAACATATTCAGGATTATTTTTAATTTTTTTAAACGACACAAATCCTTCTCACCAAAGGACATTATGAATGAGGAAGCTAAATATTTTTTACAAATGTTTTATTATCAAGTTCCTCCAACCACAGTCACTCAATTAGCCCATGTCAGCTAACATATTTTAGATTGGTAACTTAGTCTAGCCAGCTATCTAAACATGTAGTAATCATGGTTGAATTACCGACCGGTTTGCCCCAATTGATTTTGTTAGTCAATCTCACTCAGCTATCACATTAAAAAATAAAAACATTTCTCTCCACCCTATGACAAAATACGTAGAACTGCAGGAAATTAGCTGTAGAATTGAAAATGTTTCTCTACGCCTCATGGTAAAATGAGAATAATTCCATAAAAGTGGTCATAAAATTGTAGGCGGTGTCAGAGGAAAGACCTAAAAATTGTCAAAGACTCTGCTACCGCACTGCAAGCAGTACCGGAGTGCCAAGTCTGGGACGAAAAGGCTCCAGCTTCTACCTCCATGCCATAAGACTGCTGAACAGTTCATCAAATGGCTACCCTGACTATTTGCATTGAGCCCCTTTTTATTTGTACGAAATCTCTTGCACCGGCTCTATGCACACTCACACATACTACACTGACACGCCAACACACACACACACAAGCTGCTGCTACTCTGTTTATTATCTTTCCTGATTGCCTGGTTACTTTTACCCTTACCGACATGTACATATTACCTCAACTACCTTATACCTCTGCAGATTGACTCGGTACCGGTACTCTTTGTATATAGTTTTGGTATTGTTATTTTTAGGACATTTTTCTTACTTTTTAACTCTACATTGTTGGGAAAGGGCTCGTAAGTAAGCAATTCACAGTAAAGTCTACACACTGTTGTATTCGGCGCATGTGACAAATACAATTTGATATGTCTAAAATCCAATGTACTGATAAAGGAACAACAAATGTTCTTTAAAAAACTTTTACAATGAAGGTATCATGTTTATGAATGACACTAAATAAGGATGGTAAAATTGTCCCACTAGCAATTAAAGGCCTATGGAGATGCGTTCGGAAAGTATTCAGACCCCTTCCCTTTTTTCCACATTGCTACATTACAGCCTTATTCAAAAATTGATTAAATAAATGTTTTTCCACGTCAATCTACACACAACACCCCATAATGACAAAGTAAAAACAGGTTTTAATAAATGTTTGAAAATGTATTAAAAATAAAAAACATATATACATCATTTACATAAGTATTCAGACCCTTTGCTATGAGACTTGAAATTGAGCTCAGGTGCACCCTGTTTCCATTAATCATCCCTTGTTTCTACAACTTAATTGGAATCCACCTGTGGTAAATTCAATTGATTGGACATGATTTGGAAAGGCACACACACACATATCAGGTGCCACATATGACAGTTCATGTCAGAGCAAAAACCAAGTCATGAGGTCGAAGGAATTGTCTGTAGAACTCCGGGACAGGATTGTGCTGAGGCACAGAACTGGGGAAGGGTACCAAAACATTTCTGCAGAATTGAAGGTCCCCAAGAACACAGTGGCTTCAATCATTCTCAAATGGAAGAAGTTTGGAACCACCAAGACTCTTCCTAGAGCTGGTCGACCGGCCAAACTGAGCAATAGGGGGAGAAGGGCTTGGTCAGGGATGTGACCAAGACCCGACGGTCACCTGACAGAGCTCCAGAGTTCCTCTGTGGAGATGGGAGAAACTTCCAGAAGGACAACCATCTCTGCAGCACTCCACCAATCAAGCCTTTGTGGTAGAGTGGCCAGACGGAAGCCACTCCTCAGTAAAAGGCAAATGACAGCCCGCTTGGAGTTAGCCAAAAGGTGCCTAAGGAACTCTCAAACCATGAGAAACAAGGTCTGATGAAGCCAAAATTGAACTCTTTGGCCTCAATGCCAAGCGTCACTTTTGGAGGCACCATCCCTACGGTGAAGCATGGTGGTGGCAGCATCATGCTGTGGGGATGTTTTTCAGTGGCAGGGACTGGAAGACTAGTCAAGATCGATGAAAAGATGAATGGGAAAAAGTACAGGGAGATCCTTGAAGAAAAGCTGCTCCAGAGCGCTCAGGACCTCAGACTGGGGGCGAAGGTTCACCTTCCAACAGAACGACCCTAAATGTGATATTTCCATTGTTTTTATATACATACAGTGGGGAGAACAAGTATTTGATAACCTGCAAAATCGGCAGTGTTTCCTACTTACAAAGCATGTAGAGGTTTGTCATTTTTTATCATAGGTACACTTCAACTGTGAGAGATGGAATCTAAAACAAAAATCCAGAAAATCACATTGTATGATTTTTAAGTAATTAATTTGCATTTTATTGCATGACATAAGTATTTGATACATCAGAAAAGCAGAACTTAATATTTGGTACAATTACAGAGTTCATATGTTTCCTGTAGTTCTTGACCAGGTTTGCACACACTGCAGCATTGATTTTGGCCCACTCCTCCATACAGACCTTCTCCAGATCCTTCAGGTTTTGGGGCTGTCACTGGGCAATACAGACTTTCAGCTCTCTCCAAAGATTTTCTATTGGGTTCAGGTCTGGAGACTGGCTAGACCACTTCAGGACGTTGAGATGCTTCTTACGGAGCCACTCCTTATTTGCCCTGGCTGTGTGTTTCGGGTCGTTGTCATGCTGGAAGACCCAGCCACGACCCATCTTCAATGCTCTTACTGAGGGAAGGAGGTTGTTGGCCAAGATCTCGCGATACATGGCCCCATCCATCCTCCCCTCGATACGGTGCAGTCGTCCTGTCCCCTTTGCAGAAAAGCATCCCCAAACAGGGCGAGTGGAGTTTAGACCAAAAAGCTCTATTTCTGTCTCATCAGACCACATGACCTTCTCCCATTCCTCCTCTGGATCATCCAGATGGTCATTGGCAAACTTCAGACGGGCCTGGACATGCGCTGGCTTGAGCAGGGGGACCTTGCATGCGCTGCAGGATTTTAATCCATGACGACGTAGTGTGTTACTAATGGTTTTCTTTGAGACTGTGGTCCCAGCTCTCTTCAGGTCATTGACCAGGTCCTGCCGTGTAGGTCTGGGCTGATCCCTCACCTTCCTCATGATTATTGATGCCCCACGAGGTGAGATCTTGCATGGAGCCCCAGACCGAGGGTGATTGACCGTCATCTGGAACTTCTTCCATTTTCTAATAATTGCGCCAACAGTTGTTGCATTCTCACCAAGCTGCTTGCCTATTGTCCTGTAGCCCATCCCAGCCGGGTCTACAATTGTGCAGGTCTACAATTTTATCCCTGATGTCCTTACACAGCTCTCTGGTCTTGGCCATTGTGGAGAGGTTGGAGTCTGTTTGATTGAGTGTGTGGACAGGTGTCTTCTATACAGGTAACTAGTCCAAACCTGTGCAGTTTATACAGGTAATGAGTGGAGAACAGGAGGGCTTCTTAAAGAAAAACTAACAGGTCTGTGAGAGCCGGAATTCTTACTGGTTGGTAGGTGATCAAATACTTATGTCATGCAATTAAATGCAAATGAATTACTTAAAAATCATACAATGTGATTTTCTGGATTTTTGTTGTAGATTCCGGCTCTCACAGTTGAAGTGTACCTATGATAAAAATTACAGACCACTACATGTTTTGTAAGTAGGAAAACCTGCAAAATCGGCAGTGTATCAAATACTTGTTCTCACCACTGTACATACATTTCTAAAAACCTGTTTTTGCTTTTGTCATTATGGAGTATTGTGTGTAGATTGATGAGGGGGAAAAAACCATTTAAATCACTGTATAAAACGCTATGGACTCACCAGCTCCACTTTCTCCCGTTGTGCGCTTTACATGAACACGTGACTGGGTCAACTGATCTAGGGAACTACGGTAATTTTCATAATGTAAAATAATGTGACAGGTGAAATGAAGAACGCAATCTGCTTTATCTCCTAATGTATTACACAAGTTGTCTGCAGAAATTAACTGAAAAAGTAGCTACAAATATTCGAGTCTATTGAAAACTTAAAACAGTTTTGCTGGTATTGACGGTATGGAAAAATCATACAATTGCTTTTTCAAATACCCCGGTATACCACTCAGGCATACCCTGCATAAAATGTACAAATCAAAGCAATCTCATTGAACTATTCCCAGCGGGCAAAACTGGTGGATATTATGTCATCTTGTTTTGAACCCCCCCCCCCCTCCCCTTCACCTACCTACACACAATACCCCATAACGACAAAGTGAAAACATGTTTTTTTACAGATGTTTGAAAGTGTATTAAAAATGAAAGACACCCCTAAGTATTCACACCCCTGAGTCAATACTTTGTAGAAGCACCTTTGGCAATGATTACAGCTGAGTCTTTCTGGGTAAGTCTCTAAGAGCGTTCCACACGTGGATTGTGCGACATTTGCCCATTATTCTTTTCAAAATTCTTCAAGCTCTGTCAAATTAGTCGATGATCATTGCTAGACAACCATTTTCAGGTATTTCCATAGATTTTCAAGTAGATTTAAGTCCAAAGTATACCTCGGCCACTCGGGGAACATTCACTGTTTTCTTGGTAAGCATCTCGTGTAGATTTGGCAGTGTGTTTTAGGTTATTGTCCTTCTGAAAGGTGAATTCATCTCCCAGTGTGTCACTTCCGCCGAGGTCGGTCCCTCTCCTTGTTCGGGCGGCGTTCGACATCACCGGTCTTCTAGCCATCGCTGATCCATCTTTCATTTTCCCTTGGTTTTGTCTTTATTTTCTACACATCTGGTTTTCATTATCCAATTACATGTTCATGTATTTAACCCTCGGTTTCACCCATGTTTGTTGTGCGTGATTATTTCTATGTTCAGTTCGGTTCGTGATGGCTGGTTTTTCCAACGGGTGCTGTTTTCACCCGTGTGTAATATTTACCGTTGGTTATTGGTCAAGTGTGTTTGTTTACCTTGTGCCTTATTTTTTTAGTATAGTACATTGCTCACTCATTTTGTTCTCCTGCGCCTGACTTCATGCACCAGCTACACTCACCTTCTGACACAGTGTCTGGTGGAAAGCAGACTGAACCAGGTATTCCTTTAGGATTTTGCCTGTGCTTTGCTCCATTTCGTTTCTTTTTCATCATGAAAAACTCCCTAGTCCTTAACGATTACAACAAGCATACCTATAACATGATACAGCCACCATTATGCTTGAAAATATGCAGAGTGGTACTCAGTAATGTGTTGTATTGGATTTGCCCCAAACATAACACTTTGTATTCAGGAAAGTGTTAATTGATTTGTCACATCTTTTGCAGTATTACTTTAGTCCCTTGCTGCAAACAGGATGCGTGCTTCGGAATATTTGTATTAAGTACAGGCGTCTTTTCACTCTGTGAATTAGGTTAGTAATTGTGGAGTTACTACAATGTTGTTGATCCATCCTCAGTTCTATCACAGCCATTAAACTCTGTTAAAGTCACCATTGGCCTTATGGTGAAATCACTGAGTGGTTTCCTTCCTCTCCGGCAACAGAGTTATGAAGGACACCTGTATCTTTGTAGTGACTGGGTGTATTGATACACCATCCAAAGTCTAATTAATAACTTCACTATGCGCAAAGGGATATTCAATGTCAGGTTTCTTTACTTGTACCCATCTACCCTTCTTTGGGGGGCATTGGAAAACCTCCCTGATCTTTGTGGTTGAATCTGTGTTGGAAATTCACAGCTCGACTGAGGGACCTCACAGTTAATCTAAAAGATATGGCATGGGTCCTCAGATCCTCAAAAGCTTTTATAGCTGCACCAATTGAGAGCATCTTAACGGGCAGAATCACTGCCTGGTATGTCAACTGCTTGACCTCCGACAGCAAGGCACTACAGAGGGTAGTGCGTACGGCCCAGTACATCACCTGAGCCAAGCTTCCTGCCATTCAGAACCTCTATACCAGGCAGTGTCAGAGGAAGGCCCAAAAAATTTCAAAGACTCCAGCCACACTAGTCATAGACTGTTCTCTTAGCTACTGCATGGCAAGCGGTATCGGAGCGCCAAGTCTAGGTCCAAGAGGCTTCTAAACAGCTTCTACCCCCAAGCCATAAGACTCCTTGTAATAGCTTCCTTTCCTCTTTACTATAGCCACTGCCCAAGCCTGAAGCGTGGTTGTTTGGTACGCATAGTCCACACTCAAGTTTTCCAAACGGCCAAACATTCAATGACATCCAGGGATATGGTGCAACAGAAATGTTTATTCTTCTTATATCTAACAAATAAATGATTATCCAATCAACTTAAAGCATAGATTACTTGATATGGAAAATACATAATATGACCTGTCTGTATGCATGTCTGCATGGTCAAAAAAACTATACTGCTCCCGCATCTAGAAAGGACTCCCTCCCCCGAAGGCCCAACTTCCTGCCTTTATCCTAACACACTTCCCACAATACAATGAATGGGCAAGAGGGAAGGGCCAAAAACTGAATTACACTAACAAATGAATATATCTCATTCAGGTAAATATAAATCATAAAGGTAAGTACCTAATATTTCATCAAGTACATTAAGGCTCTAACACTCCTGAACAGCTAATCAAATGGCTACCCACACTATTTGCATTGCCCCCCCTTCTCTGTTACTATCAATGCATAGTCACTTTTAATAACTCTACCTACATGTACATATTACCTCAATTATCGACAGCCCTGCTCCGGCACATTCACTTTGTACCGACACACTGTATAAAGCCCAGCTATTGTTATTTACTGATGCTCTTTAATTATTTGTTATTCTTATCTCTTCATTTTTTTTATAGGTATTTTCTTAAAACTGCATTGTTGGTTAAGGGCTTGTAAGTAAGCATTTCAATGTAAGGTCTACACCTGTTGTATTCGGCGCATGTGACAAATAAAATTTGATTTGATCAAATTTGATGTGTGTGATGAGAGAGTCATGAAAACATCATGTTAAAACACTATTGGGCCAGTAACCGAAAGGTTGCTAGATCGAATCCCCGAGCTGACAAGGTAAATATCTGTCATTCTGCCCCGCGCAAGGCAGTTGACGCTCTGTTCCCCAGGAAGACGTAGATGTTGATTAAGGCAGCCCCCCACACCTCTCTGATTCAGAGGGGTTGGGTTAAATGCGGAAACCACATTTCAGTTGAATGCATTCAGTTGTACAACTGACTAGGCACCCCCTTTCCCTTTATTGCAGTGTCACGCTCTGATCTGTTTCACCTGTTCCTGTGATTGTCTCCACCCTCTCCAAGTGTCGCTTGTTTTCCCCAGTGTATTTAGCCCTGTGTTTCCTGTCTCTCTGTGCCAGTTCGTCTTGTATGTTAGTCAAGTCAACCAGCGTGTTCTTCCTTTTTTTGATACTCTCCCCGGTTTTGACCCCTGCCTGACTCTGGACTACTTTCCCGCCTGCCTGATCAACCTGCCTGCCCTGACCTTGATTCTGCCTGCCCTTAGGTACCTTTTGGACTCAACTGGTTTTGACCCTTTTGCCCGTCCACGACCATTCTCTTGCCTTACCCTTCTGGATTAATAAATATTGTAAGACTCCAACCATCTGCCTCCTGTGTCTGCATCTGGGTCTCGCCTTTTGTCATGATACACAGAGTGAGTCCATGCAACTTAATATGTGACTTGTTAAGCAAATTCTTACTCCTGAATTTATTTAGGCTTGCCATAACAAAGGGGTTGAAAATTTATTGACTTAAGACATCAGCTTTTAATTTTTTATTAATTTGTAAAAAAATAAATAACTTGATTCCACTTTGACATTATGGGGAACGGAATGGAATACCTAGTTAGTTGCACAACTGAATGCAATCAATCGAAATGTGTCTTCCGGCATTTAACCCAACACCTCTGATTCAGAGAGGTGCGGGGGGCTGCCTTAATCGAAGTCCACGTCATCGGCGCCCTGGAAGCAGTTGTTGTTGGGGGTTAACTGCCAATCTCTAGGGCAGAACGGAATATTTTTTATCTTGCCGGCTCTGGGGTTCAAACCAGCGACCTTTCGGTTACTGGCCCAACACTCAACCGCTAGAATACCTGCTTGTGTGTAGGGCGGTGACATAAATTCTCAATTACATCCATTTTAAATTCAGGCTGTAACAACAAAATGTGGTAAAAGACAAGGGGTGTGAATACTTTCTGAAGGCACTGTGTATGGACATCCTGCACTCTTTGCCCATTAGCAATCAGCAACCAGAGCATTCTCTTACGTTGTGGTTTCTCTTACTTCCTCAGCTACTCACTTCCTGCCTTGAGATGACAGTATCCACAAGAAGACAAAGTAATGTGCTACCAGACTAGATTTTAACATGACAAATCTTAAGAAGTGGGGGCTGGGGGGGGAGCGGGCAGAATTAGGGTCACCAAATCAATCAGACAGCTGCTGTCAAGGTCCAGACACAATAGATTAGAGTGGTCGGAGGCTGTATCTGAAGGCAGGGGGCTTGTATCACAATACTCAACAGCATGCTGCTCTCTTTGTTTGCTTTTCCTTCAAGAACACTAGCAGGAAAAGGATTGGATAGGTTTTCACCATCTAGTTCTCTGAGAACATTATGAAAGAATATCAATTAAATCTATTTATATAATTGAAATCTATTTATATTAACATTTAATATTAGAATTATTAGAACATAAAGCCCATGATCCTTTAGCACAATGCCTCTCCTGGAACATCTCCAACCAGTAAACTACCTCTGGTATCACTGTGTTTGCCTCACCCTTCACAGGGAGGCCTTAACTGAACCTCTCCTCATTAAATTATCCTCCAGCTCATCACAAAGGATGAGCACAGACCGACAGACAGGGGATGTCTCTCTCACTTGGTTGGGATAGGATTAAGCACTGCACCATGACTCACAAACTTACATAAAATGAATATTAAATGGTTATCCGACGCATAACGTATATTTTTAATACTCCCAAAAAGTATTCTTAAAATCGGCTTTGACCATGACCTGGCCTTCTCGAAGTCAAAAACATTGCCAGCCATGCTCACTTTATAGAAAAAACTTTTTGTGCAGGCGTGAGTCCAGGTCATCACAGGGCACTGAAGTCAGACACTTTCTCTAGACTGATAGAGAAGACATAAATAGTCCTCACTGTCCCAAATGTTCTCATAATCGAGATACAAACCTACTCTACGATCCCTCCACCATTCCTTCTGGCCGTCACTGGACTCACGGTCACTCCTGCACTACTGGACTCCCATGTATTCCTCCGGTACTGTGTCTTGCCATTCAACAAGAGGAGACTAGTTTTCATGCCCATTTTTTCACTTGAGAAATACTGCACCAAACATCTTAAGTTAGATGGAAGATTGCGAGACTTCCTTGGCAAAAATGTCAACATTAATTACAGATTTCTTGATTTATCTTTAACAAAAAAATGTTTTTAATCAAGTAAAGGTATTTAGATAGTATGCGAGAACAGACGGTCGCGTCGCCTAGCCGAGTTCTGCTAGGAGAAAACTGAACCCATTTATGCGGACACCTTTAATCACAGATCCCTCACCATCTAGTAGAGCCAGTCAGTTGATGAGCCCGCTAGCTACAGAAGGGTCCGAAATTATTGACACCCTTGATAAAGATGAGCAATAATGACTTGTATAAAATAAATAATTCAAATACTGAGCTATATTGTATGCTACATTTTGGGGGGAAATTATATTATTTTATACTAATACAATTGCTCAGAGAAATAGATTTGGTTTAATAAGTAATCAGGGGTCCAAATCATTGACAACCCTAAAGATTCTTATAAATAAAGTAGTCTAAAAGGTAAGTATTTGGTCCCATATTCCTATCACGCAATGACAAGCTTGTGACTCTACACACTTGTTGGATGCATTTGCAGTTAGTTTTGGTTGTGTTCAAAGATCCAAAGACCCCAAGACATGCTAACCTCTCACCATTAACAATAACAGGGGATGTTATTATATCTGGGGGTGTGATCTTTGACCCTCTAACTTTCTCACTCATCATTATTCACAATTCATCCAGGATTATCTGTAACCATAGTAGCATCCACATGAATGTAGAAGTGTTTAGAAACATATTCTACTCTTACTTACAGTAAAAGTGACTCAAACTACACAATACATTATTTACCATTAATTTCTATTATGCACAAAATAATCTGAAACACAACCAGAACGGACTACAAATGCATCCAACAAGTTTGTAGTCATTACATGATAGGAATATGGAACCAAATACTATACTTTGGACTACTTCATTTATAAGAATCTTCAGGGGTGTCAAACATTTTGACCCATACCTTTTGAGATTTTTTTTATTACTAGTTAAACAAAATCTCTTCTGTGAGCAATTGTAATAAAATAATATAATTTCCAAATTATTTTTAGTATACAATATAGAACATTTCTTGAATTATTTATTTTATAGTCATTATAGCTCATCTTTATAAAGGGTGTCAATAACTTCGGACCTTACTGTATATCCCACACCCAGACATCACACTCAGACAGATGCCTGCCTGCCTCCCTCCCTTCCTTCCTTCCTTCCTTCCTTCCTCTCTACCTCTGTTTCTGTGGCGAGACGCTCCGCAGGAGGGCTGGGAGGGTGGCCGGCCGTGAGGTGGGGGAACGTGTTTTGATGAGCCCATTCTCTGCTTGTTTGGCCCGCTGACAAAGACAACAAACTGACGGAGAAAAGCAGCTTCCTATTTTCTATTGCTGCCGTTGACCTACTTAATGTTTCCAACAACAGCCTTAACACAGGAAGAGGGTGACAAGCCAAGGAAAACTCAGCATGCTATAGCTAAGATCTAACACAGAGGAAATAGAAAATAAGGAAAGATGCCAATGTTGCTTTTCTGTTTGAGAGAGGGGTATGTAACTCTTTATTTCAAGGGTACCTACATAATGATGTCATGACACCTTTATAACACATTCACAAGAAAAACATAGGCATTTCATAAAAGTCAGCCACCCAACACTGGTCATTGCAGTATACCTACTATAGGTGACATAATGGAAATGTCAACTCGCGAGTGTAGACATGAGTGTAAACATTTTTTAAATACTTACGCACCGCTTATGAATAGGTTATGAGGTACTTATAGTAGGTACCCTTCATAGAGGTGTTTATTATTGGTTAGGTTCTAGTCACAATGATGCTGGTTCTCAGTCTTTTGTTAGTATTTTCCACCCTCTGTAGGCTAAGCATGTGTGAGACACAAAATATGTCTGACTGCCAGGGATAGATACTTTACTTAACACAACAACAACAGAGTTCTAAGCATAGCCAATAAGCACATGACTAAAGGGGTATTTTCAGTCCAGACAAAGAAGCTAGCAGCTAATGCGGAACCATTTGAGAGAGGAGGACGGCTTGAAGGGAGGAAAAAGGTGAACAAGAGGAGGAGGAGATGAAGGGGTAAAGAGAATATACAAGGCTATGAATGCAATTTGGTTGTTCATATTTTGACATTTTAAAATTTGACCTTCCACCTCGGACGAGGGATTGTATTGCTAGACAAGCCACGGTAGCAAGACTTCTCAGCATTCCCAAACTCTGGAGTCTTTATAGAGTGCTCCTAATATAGCTCCTCCTGACCATGAGTCATGCAAGTGCACACACACATCCTTCTACATTATATACTGTATAATCATACATTAGGAACCCCACACACACACACTTTCATAGGCACATCTACAGAGAGCTTTGGCACATGTAGGCACGTGCAAACATAGTCACATGACATTGTTGATGTAAGCTGAGGTCAGGGCAGGTGGAGTCACTCGAACAAAGACACTTATTTCAGGTAATGATAAACTCACCAATTCACTCAAAATGTCTGTTTAGCAAGACCAACCCAAGTCAATACTATTTACAGTAGAGAGAGAGCGAGGGAGAGCGATTCAGCAGAGGAAATATGAGCTCCTTCCCTCTCTCAACTGGGCAGCACATACAGTATAGCCTGACATAATTCTCCATTTGATTGATGGCCTAACGAGCCCAGTAGACTGTGTATTTATTTTCCCAGAAACTTGTAAGCAAGTATTTGTAGGCTGGAGGATGTCTGGTAGAACGGTGGCTACAGAAATGGTATTCAAGTCAGACCTACTATAAAGGGGACCACTTGAGTCAGGGGCAAATCCTGTTGTTAAGCTGGCTTTAAAAGCTATGCTAGAACTATTTCTGGATACGTGCAAATAATATACTGCCATGGTCAGCATTATAATTTGCCAGGAGTAGGCTATGGAAAATGTAAGCCCACAGCCCTGACTGCAAAACCAAACCGCTCTGGTTGATGGTGAGATCCCTTACTGTCCTTAACGCTACTGTATTAAACAAAAGCGTGTGTGCATGCACAACACACACACACACAAGCAGCCTGAGGGCAAGAGCTTCAAGACAAACCTTGGGCCACTTCTTATGCAATCATCCTCATACAACTTTCAGCATATGCCGCATGTTTTCAACTGTTCTACTCAGCATTCGACAGCAGCTCTGTTAGTGTTACAGGTTCTCTCTGTGCAAGCCTTGTTTACTTGTACACAGTTATGGGTGTAACCGGTGTGAAATGGCTAGCTAGTTAGCGATGCACGCTAGTAGCATTTGAGTCGGTGACTTCACTCGCTCTGAAACCTTGAAGTAGTTGTTTCCCTTGTTCTGCAAGGGCTGCGATTTCTGTTGAGCGATAGGTAACAGATGCTTTGTGGGTGACTTTTGTCGATGTGTGCAAAGGGTCCCTGGTTCGAGCCCAGGGTGGGGAAAGGAGAGGGACTGAAGCAATAGTGCTACCTGGGCACCAGATATGGATTGACCAGTCAGCTCTGCTTAACCTCCATACCTTGGACAGCTCCAGGTCTTCTTGGTGCAGCGATGTTTCCCCTTCATTGGTCTCACTGCTGAGGTTGCTGCTGACTGGATTCTCCTGGCCACTGGTGATGGGAGAGGAAAAAAATAGGTCAGAAGAATAAACCAGAGGTGCACATTAGTTTTATACTGCAGAAGACCTGTTGGATTTTTGGTTCTCCCCCACACTCATTTTTTTTTTTTACCTTTATTTAACATGGCAAATCAGTTAAGAACAAATTCTTATTTTCAATGAAGGCCTAGGAACAGTGGGTTAACTGCCTTGTTCAGGAGCAGAACGACAGATTTTTACCTTGTCAGGGATTCGATCCTGCAACCTTTTGGTTATTGGCACATAGCTCTAACCATTAGGCCACATGCTGTTAAATTACTATTACTAAATGCTGAATGAAAGGCAAGGATGAAAAGTGGCGTACATTGCAGCATCTTTCAAATAAAACATATGCAATTACTGCATCTGATTTGCACAGATCCATATGCTGTGTGCCTCCAGTTGACTTTCCTCCCCAGTTATGTTTTCACACAGGTGTTCAGAGCATGCTAGATACCTAATAGCATAGGTGGTCACCTCTGTCTTCTTAAACAAGCGCGGTAACATGGCCGTGGGAACACCGACCCAATAAAGGTGTGTAGAATGTAACATTTAGTTTTTTTTATATAGCTGATGTGAAATATACGTTTCTTAAGTTTTCAAAACCATCCATCTAGCGATGAGTATCAACGTTTGGAGCAAGCTTTGGGCCTCAACAAAAATCCCTCGGGAAGATACCTCCATCAATAGGCGCTAAAGATAGTTAGAGTCTATGACTGGGCTATGTAGTTAATAGATATAAACAGCGAAGAAGATAGCCTACATAGAAACAGAATGATAATGTTAGATTTCGAGAGAAGTTACAATGTAGATGGAAAATTTAACAGATTGCGACCACTGTCTGTCGTTCCGGCAAAACCTCTCGCCCTCGTGCTTCACATCATATTCAAGCACGGTTTTGTTGCCAAAACTAGAAGCTGGAAAGCCACTACACTAAAGTAGGATTGTTATTTGTTACAATGTTAACTTTGTGGTTCAAACCTGATGTTGCTTTCCTCTGTTTTCTCAGGTTCTTGAGATCTAGTTCTTTGAAATAGTCTGGAAAAGTTTCGGGCGATATCCTCCTGCCATGAACTTTGTCTTTTCATGTTTGACATAACAGTTCTGAAACAGTCACATCTGGACAAGGAGTTGAATAGCTCGAGTCCCTGAGGTGACCCACGATATTTTTGTAAAACTACAGTTTCGTAAATTCCTTCATGTCTCGACTCATTATGGACGTAATGTGCTCTACTCCAGTCCAACCCCTACTACGCTGTAGCAATAGGAAAATGGGGAGGAGCTATTTGGCATATTCAAATGATATGTCATACAGTAGAAGTATGTTAGCGTGGGCATGCTTGCTTGCCCCAGTATCTGTACGGTATGCCGCGTTCATATACACGTCGGAACTAGGACACTCTGACATTTCCGACTCTTTTTCATTCAAACGTGGCACGCTTGTAACTACAACCAGGTTCAAGTCAGGAATGTTTGAGATTCCACGTTCCGAGTAGTAGTTGAACGAGGCATTAAAGATGTCGACGATGAATAAGTATAACGCGCCTCCTCTATTGTCGTGTTCAAAACAACTGGGAATTGGAAACTCGGAAATCTCCGACTTCAGTACTTTCAAGACAACTGGGAACTCAGCAAGAAAACGAGCTCTGACAAGGAAAACTAGTTTTGTATGGTATTCCAAGTCGGGAACTCTAGCATCTTCAGAGCTCCGACTTTCCGATCTGATCACTGAAGTCATTATAGCCTATGACCTCGTTTTTTCTGAGTTTTCATTGTGATTTCATGCCAAATGGGAACTCAGAAAAGAACGAGGTCAAATCATGACGTCGGTAATCTTCAGATCGGAGCTCTAGAAAGATGCCGGAGTTTCCCACTCGGAATTCCAAGTTGGATGATCGTTAAAAAATATTTGTCCCGGTATGAGCTTGTTTTTTTTCCCGAGTTCTCTGTTGTCTTGAACGCACTGAAGTCGGAGATTTCCGAGTTCTCAGTTGTTTTGAACAGTGGACCAGTTGTCTTGAAAGCGCCATAATGCCCAGGAAGCTCCAATTCAAACGTCCATTAAACAGGGAAAGGGCTTTAAGGACACACCTGACACCCAAACCGATAGCAAACAAATTAGCTCAGGGTTAATGGTTTGGTAAAGGTAAGATTCAGTTTTGTGTTTTGGCTATTCAGTTTATGCGGCAGCTGTGTCCTTATATGCTAGTCTCGCCCATTAAAGGCAGCAGGTAGCCTAGTGGTTAGAGCGTTGGGCCAATAACCGAAAGGTTGGTGAATCGAATCCCCGAGCTGACAAGGTGAACATACGTCGTTCTGCCCCTGGTGTTCCTAGGCCGTCATTATAAATAAATAAACAATGTTTTTAACTGACTTGCCTAGTTAAATAAAAAAATGCGTTACATGGTCAATCTGTTACCGTGCAGTGATACGGCCTCTGCAGAAATCAATGCATTCATTCATTTTGCGGTGCAGCGCAGCGCATAGCTTTTGTCAATGAAGTGAGTTTGTGTTTATACAGGATCTCCTGCCCCACCTACGATCAACCAATCATGTCATTACGGAGCAATACGGAACCCTGTCCACATTGTTACAACATTTGGGAGGCGGACGGCGATGCAGTATGGAGCTCAATTTGGCCTCTGCATAAGTCTAGAGTCTCTGCGATTGCGTCACACCCGTCATACGGAGCCTCTGACCACATTTTCAGACAAAGCATAAATGGTATTTTAGACCGCAGTGTCAGAGAGGTAGAGGCGAAGCATGAGGGATAACTGGGCCTAAAATCCGTCTTCTCCGGTAGATGTTTATTTTTTTTGCTCACCAAGCGAGCGAGAAGTTGTTGTATGGACGTCAATGAGAGTGTGTCGAATTTAGTTAACAAAAAATGTAATGGCTTATTTGCTAGTGTGGCTTATTTGATCGAATATAAGTTTCGTAATGCTTAGGTTGTTACTAGTGTACTGATATAAGTAGGACACGTGACATCCCTGCAACTTTGAGAAAAAACATCTTATCTTGGAGTTGTGCCTGGTCTTCACACTCGTATCTGCCCTCTCATTGGCTAGAATGGTCCCACCTGATCTTGCCTCCTCCCGACTGTCTTCCATTTTTTAAGACATTTCTTTCATTGTTAGAGCAGCATCTTGAGTATCTGATCAATTTAATGGATAATCTGTGGCACTATGTACTTCCAAAATAGTATCTAAATAAAAATGTACAAGCAACTGATAAATGCCTCTTTGGCACCTCCAATATATTGAGCTTTTGTAGACTTCCGACCTGTGCAATTCGCTTGCTTGTACATTTGTATTAAATCCTATTTTGGAAGTACACACCGTCCGTAAATTAAGATAGTTGCTCTGCAAAACTCCATGTTTGGTGAATAACAAACATTATAATGCTTGCAGAGTTCTAATGGGAGTTTGAATAAGAGCTTCCTGGTTGTTAGAGAGGAGACACGTCATACTCATCTTCGACATGTCTAATGCACAGATACTGGGGCAGGACAGGCTATGCCCCATTTGAGTATTAAATGAGATATGTCAATATTCCCAACATACTCCCAGACAATCCTCTAGTGATTATTAGTGACTGACTGGGCCTACATGTGGTTATAGGCACAAAACATGGCAATACCTTCAAATTATTTAGGCAACACCACGCACATTTATGTAAGGAAAATCCAAACAGTCCCTTCACAAGTCAGAATGTTGAATAAACTTCATTTGAACTTGCTCTGCCGATTGTCTGTTGTGTTGTTTTTTTTTTAAATGTTCAACCAAATATCCACAGGAAAGTGTTATTAAGCAACTTTTAAAATGTGGATCTCTGTGTGACAATCAAGATTTGTTTGCTTGGGACCAAAGGCACGTGCACAAGACTGGAGTACGGTACTTTCTGGCTTGCATGGAAAACCTAGGCCTCTTGGGGTTTCTCTGAGTCGTGATACAGCCAAGGATCAAATCAGGGTCCGTAGTGATGCCTCTAGCACTGCGATGCAGTGCCTTAGACCTCTGTGCCACTCGGGAGCCCGTGTATATTTATTTTTGTCACAAATATAATACCTGAACTCCTTAGGCTGGACAACCCAGGAATCTCGCTGGAGCTGACCCTGGACCAAGGTACATTTGCTATTTTGGGACACATGCATACAACAAGGCCTACTAATGTATTGAATATAGGATACCCTCTAGAATATATTTCTATCAAGCCAAGTATTTTTCATAACAGGTAGTGTTATGTAGTTTACGATGGTTCAATCAGTAAGGCTGGTCTGAATGGCTAGCTCGCTTTATCCTAATACAGTAAGCATACTATAATTAACTGTTTCCTATTCTCTCTATATAAATATTAGTGATTACAAAAGTTAACATAATCAGCATTGCTTAATGTTTTTCCTCTTTTCTATTAGCAACACGTGGAATGTCATTCACCTATTTACCTTATAGCCTATCAGCACGGCACAATAATGCATATTCCTCACGCTTGCCGTTTAACCTATGGGCACACTCTTGCAGTTATCACCTTCCCCTCTTTCAACCAATGGGCAGAAGTCTTGGGATGCATTTATATGTTACCCATGTTCTCTTACTTGCTGTGTTACGGAAAAAGGTACCCAACAACCGTCCACCTCCTCACCACCACCGGCTAAGGTCCATCATTGGAACTCCTTTCTCTCAGCGGGGGGTTTCTATGCCAGCTGCCCCGCATATGGCTACCTGCCATCAAAGCATCTGGCCCTGAGGATCATCCCTCAGAGATGAGGCCATTCCCCAAACTATACTGAATTTAAAAAATATACGCAAAATGAAACAATTTCATCTATTTTACTGAGTTAGAGTTCATATAAGGAAATCAGACAATTTAAATTAATTCATTAGGCCCTAATCTATGGATTTCACATAACTGGGAAGTGGTGCAGCCATGGGTAGGCATGGGAGGGCATAGGCCCACCCACTAGGGAGCCAGTCCCAGCCAATCAGAATGAGTTTTCCCCCTCAAAAGGGCTTTATTAGAAACAGAAATACCCCTCAGTTTCATCGGCTGTCCAGGTGGCTGGTCTCAGATGATCCCACAGGTGAAGAAGCTGGATGTGGAGGTCCTGGGCTAGCGTGGTTACATGTGGTCTGTTGTTGGACGTGATGCCAAATTCTCTACGGTGAAGAATGGTGGTGGCCGCATCATGCTGTGGGGATGTTTTTCAGCAGCAGGGACTGGGAGACTAGTCAGATTGAGGGAAAGAGGAATGAAACAAAGTACAGAAAGATATTTGATGAAAATCTACTCCCCTAAGCACACAGCCAAGACAATGCACACCATAGTACCCTCAAAGCTCATCACTAATCTAAGGACCCTGGAACTAAACACCTTCCTCTGCAACTGGATCCTGGTCTTCCTGACAGGCCGCCCCCAGGTGATAAGGGTAGGTAACATCCGCCACACTGATCCTCAACACGGGGGCCCCTCAGGGGTGCGTGCTCAGTCCCCTCCTGTACTCCTTGTTCAGTCATGTCTGCACGGCCAGGCACGACTCCAACACCATCATTAAGTTCGCTGACAACACAACAGTGGTAGGCCTGATCACTGACAACGATGAGACAGCCTATAGGGAGGAGGTCAGAGACCTGACCTTGTGGTGCAAGGACAACAACATCTCCTTCAACAACAACCTCTCCCTCAAAATTCTCATTGACGGAGCTGTAGTGAAACAGGTTGAGAGCTTCAAGTTCCTTGGCGTCCACATCACCAACAAACTAACATGATCCAAATACACCAAGACAGTCGTGAAGAGGGCACAGCAAAACCTTTTCCCCTCAGGAGACTAAAAAGATTTGGCATGGGTCCTCAGATCCTCAAAAGGTTTTACAGCTGCACCATTGAGAGCATCATGACAGGTTGCATCACTGCCTGGTATGAACTGCTCCAACCGCAAGGCACTGCAGAGGGTAGTGCGTATGGCCCAGTACATCCCCGGGGTCAAGCTCCCTGCCATCCAGGACCTCTATACCAGGCAGTGTCAAAGGAAGGTCCTAAAAATGTTCAAAGACTCCAGCCAACCTAGTCATAGATTGTTCTCTCTGCTACCGCATGGGAAGCGATACCGGAGCACGGTCCAAGAGGCTTCTAAACCGCTTCTACCCCAATCCATAAGACTGCTACTCTCTGTTATTATCTATGCATCGTCACTTTAATAACTCTACCTACATGTACATATTACCTCAATACAGGTGCCCCCACACATTGACTCTGTACCGGTACCCCCTGTATATAGCCTCGCTACTGTTATTTACTGTTCCTCTTTAACTATTTGTTATTCTTATCTCTTACTTTTTTTTTTAGGTCATTTCTTAGAACTGCATTGTTGGTTAAGGGCTTGTAAGTAAGAATTTCACTGTGAGGTCTGTTGTATTCAGCGCATGTGACAAATAAAATTAATTTTGATTTGATGTGCTCTCTAATGTCACAACGGCCATTAATAACCTCCATACTGCATCACGCTCCATCAATATCCAGTAGCAAAGTGAGGCCTTCTGCTGTACCCACCACTTGGTAGGGTAATTTAACCCTTGACGGAGAGCGGCGTAGGCCTATGAGTCAGTAAATACTGTCTTTATCTTTGCCATTAAATAGAGTGGGTGATGACTGTCATGAGTTACTGGGTAGACCAACTTGTGTTGTTTGGTCTTTACTTCTGAAGTGACAGACACTTGAACACAAATATAAGCTGCTGACCGCTTACTCCATGCATCACTTTTCAGTTCCAGGAATGGAATATGAGCAGCATAATCCTTTCTCTCCCCCCTGTCTGATGGTACATAATTACATAATGTGCAACATTAGAGGGTAAAGTGGTATTGTTGAATAGTGTCTTATGAACGTTAATGTCTTGGGACAAGAGAGGATTATTCCTGCAAGTCATCATTTAATAGAAGGCGGTTATTGATCAAGATCTCTTACCTACTTTTAATAAGGCCCGGCTAGCCTGTAGCAATGCATTCTCTCATTAGCACTGGCCCTGAATAGTGCATACCGTCAGTTCGTGATATCACTGCTATCGGGGTAATATGAATTTGCTCCTACTGCACATTCATTTTAAAGGCAGTCCTTATTCCCTCCACTCCACCTAACGGTTAATGTTATACATTGGGGAGGGTAAACTGATCCTAATTTTAGAAGAAACTGCAGTCTGACTTACTTTTCAAGCTATTGTGTTGACTAGAAACATATTTTTAGAGAAGAGCTCCCTCTGCTGTCTTCCATGCAGACTTACAATTGATATGGCATTACTTAAAGAAAGTGTTCCAATGCTGGCCCATGTTGAATCCAATGCATCCCATGTTGACTCCAATGCTTCCCACAGTTGTGTCAAGTTGGCTGGATGTCCTTTGAGTGGTGGACCATTCTTGATACACACTGGAAACTGTTGAGTGTGGAAAAACCCAGCACCATTGCAGTTCTTGACACAAACCGGTGCTCCTGGAACCAACAACCATACCCCGTTCAAAGGCACGTACATCTTTTTTTTTGGCCATTCAGCCTCTGAATGGCACACATACACAATCCATGTATCAATTGTCTCAAAACATAATTTTTTAACCTGTCTCCTCCCCTTCATCTACACTTATTGAAGTGGATTTAATAGGTGGCATTAATAAGGGATTATAGCTTTCATCGTAGATTCACCTGGTCAGTCTATATAATGTAAACTTAAACCTTTAACCTAACTCCTAACCTTAACCCTAACCTTAACGCTGGCCCCTAGCATAGCTAACGTTAGCCACCTAGCTAACATTAGCCACAACAATTTGGAATTCGTAACACATTATACGGTTCTCACATTCTATGTTTTGCACATTTGTAACATATCATATGAATTGTTATTCGTAAAATATATTTAATGCATCATGGACATCCACAAATTAATACATACGTTACGTAACATATCACACTAAATGTAGGGTCTCGGATTTACGTACGGAATAATAGTAAATGCACTGAGACCAGGTTGAGTTAGATGGCAAAATGCCCTAGACTTGGCTGTTGAACAGGTCAAGTCACAGTGAATAGCCGGGGCTGAAATACTACACAGATTCTACGCAGATAATCACTGTAATTTCTTGCAGACATTCTTTTTAATTGGCGTCAAAATGTTTCAAAAAAATAAAGTCTGTTTTGGACAGTTTTGAACAGCGTGTAATTGGACTCACATTTATGAATAGGAACCAGAAAATGAGCCTGACAGCTATATCTCCCCCCCCCCCACACACACACACACACACACACACTTACGGCTATAGGAAATAGATCTGGTGTAATTTAATGATCTGTTTATTTTAACCTTAATAAATCTTAATGGCTGGGCTTGTTCTCTAATCTGGGAGGCTGAGCAGCAGGCACTGTGTGTTTATTGTAAATGGGCGAGAGGACCCAAATTAGGGCGAGAGCTAGTGCAGTTGAGGAGGGTGGAGAGTGCTTGAGTACGGCTATAGACCTGTTATTGTTATCTTTACCTGTTGGGGGTCTAGTCTGAGCAATGACAAATCCCTCCATCTGGACATCTGCTTTGTGCTAGGAGTCTTCTGACAGATAATACACTGTTGGTCTTCATCAGTGCTAACCCAAAGTACTATTTGCAGGTGGTCGAAATGAGAAGCAAAACAAGTGAGGTAAAGAAGGAAAGGAATTCATTCTATTCCTAACACAAACGTTACGAAGTTTCAACGAAACGTTTCAACTGACTTAATTAAAGCTACGTTTGGAAAAAATGTTTTGATTGCATGGCTACCCAAATCAATTCCATTTATTTTTTAGCTAGCTGTGGCTCAATTAAACTGATTGACAAATTACGTTGAAACAATGCTGATTCAATGTATTGTGACGTAGAACTACGTGGAAAATACATTGGATTTGAAAAAAGTATCAAAATGTTGTTTTGAGGGTGAAATTTCAACCACAGGATTATGTCATCACGGTAACCATTTTTTAACATAGCCAAACCTTGCAGTTTGCAGTTCTTGACACAAACCAGTGTGCCTCTACTACCATACCCAAAACATGTCTCAATTGTCTCAAGGCTTAAAAATCCTTCTTTAACAGGTCTCCTCCCCTTCATCTACACTGATTGAAGTGGATTTAACAGCATTAATAAGGGATCATAGCTTTCACCTGGATTTATCTGGTCAGTCTGGGTGGAAAGTGATATTAGAGACACACAGAAAATGCTAAATACAATAACAATAATCATGACCAAAAAAAATCCATTAAAGAGATTTTAACCACAACTATAAAATAATGAAGGAATTTTATGTCTTATATTTCTTGTTGAAGTTGATAAATAACACCTGGGTACATGGCTAAAACATCTACATCCACTGAAAAAAAGTGTTAAATGCAGAAAATTCCTTTTCAATATCCATATTTTTGTGTTTTTAAGATATAAGGTCAGGTGTCCTTTATGTTTAATGCCTTTTGGAATCCACAT
The DNA here is from genome assembly GCF_018296145.1 of Oncorhynchus tshawytscha. Classification (NCBI taxonomy): domain Eukaryota; kingdom Metazoa; phylum Chordata; class Actinopteri; order Salmoniformes; family Salmonidae; genus Oncorhynchus; species Oncorhynchus tshawytscha. Next base: position 39,568,885 of record NC_056437.1, on the reverse strand, counting down.
TTGACACTATTTTACTCTAAATAAGAAGTGATATTTCCTGGGGACAGAAAAGGCACCTCCTAATAGGAATGACCCAGCTGGTACACCATTGACATTTAAATTGAACTGCACAAAATTATTTTTTTATATCTAATTTTGAGCACAAATGTGTTTACATCCCTGTTAGTGAGCATTTCGCCAAAATAATCCATCCACCTGACAGGTGTGGCCTATCATGAAGCGGATTAAACAGCATGATCATTACCCAGGTGCATCTTGTGCTGGGGACAATAAATGCCACTAAAATGTGCACTTTTGTCACACAACACAATGTCACAGATGTGTCAAGTTTTGAGGGAGCATGGAATTGGCATGCTGACTGCAGGGATGTTAACCCGAGCTGTTAACAATGTAATTTTAAAGAATTTGGCAGTATGTCCAACCGGCCTCACAACTGCAGACCAGGTGTAACCACACCAGCACAGGACCTCCACATCAAGCTTCTTCACCTGCAGGATCATCTGAGACCAGACAAATCAAAGAATTTCTGCACAAACTGTCAGAAACCGTCTCAGGGAAGCTCATCTGCCTCGTCCTCACCAGAGTTTGACCTGATTGCAGCAAAAGCTCACCTTCGAATGCCATTGGCACGCTGGAGAAGTGTTCTCTTCACCGATGAATCCCAACTGTACTGGGTAGATGGCAGACAGCATGTATGGTGTTGTGTGGGTGAGCGGTTTGCTGCTGTCAATGTTGTGAACAGAGTGCCCATAGTGGCGTAGGGGTTATGGTATGGGCAGGCATGAGCTACGGACAACAAACACAATTGCATTTTATTGATGGCAATTTGAATGCACAGAGACACTGTGACGAGATCCTGAGGTTCATTGTCGTGCCATTCATCTGCCACCGTCACCTCATGTTTCAGGATAATAATGCACGGCCCCATGTCTCAAGGATTTGCACACAATTCCTGAAAGCTGAACATTTGCCAGTTTTTCCATGGCCTGCTACTCACTAGACATGTCACCCATTGAGAATGTTTGGGATGCTCAGGGTTGATGTGTATGACAGCGTGTTCCAGTTCCCAACAATATCCAGCAACTTCGCACAGCCATTGAAGAAGTGTCGGACAACATTCCACAGGCCACAATCAACAGCCTGATCAACTTTATGGAAAGGAGATGTGTCGCATTGCATGAGGCAAATAGTGGTCACACCAGATACTGACTGGTTTTCTGATCCACACACCTACTTTTTTTAAAGGTACAGTTTATAAACATAAAATAAATCTGAGTTTGTGCATTTTTAAATTGATAAGCTCGAAATGATTTTTTTTCTTCTCTTCTATAAATCCTAAAACAGTCTGATAAACCTGTTTATAAGCGCAAGAGTTTATCTATTTCAGTGATGAAGACACCATGGATATCTGTGAGTTCATTTATGGGCTGCTTTGCCCAAAGATGACATCTGTTGTATGGCGCACAAAAAACTGGAAGCCCTATGTCTGCCATCGGGAGGAGAGCAGGGTCTAGGGGCCCCCTAACTGACTAAGAACTATTATTCCCCAGGGTGTATGGGCCCCAGGATCAAACAGAGGCCACAATATTATAGATGCAGAACTTCATTTTCCAGAGCAAGTCTTCCATCCCGTAGAGTATTGATAGGAGGGTCTGGATTTCATCAGAACTAATAGCTCTCCAGCTCTTCGCAGAGAAAGGACCACTTGTTAAATGTTATACCAGTGACAATTAGTTACCAGTGACTATTTTTTTCTTCAGCAATCAGAGTGTGTGTGTGTGTGGCAGGGCTAATGAAAACATTCTTTCATTTCAGGATTTGTCTTTCTCCTTTTCCCTTATTTTCCCTTCTGATTCGGGAAACAATTTATTCAGCTCTGGCTGCCGTCGTCTGCTCTCTGATCAGTGCCTGAGTCATTTGGACACTGGCATGTGGAGTTTGGGTGTACCTGTGTGATGGTGTGTCTGTGTGTGTCTCTGTGTGCGTTAATAGCCTGTGGTCTGTGAAAACACACTCCCCGTCGGCGAGGTTAAGTAAGGCTAATTAGACAGGGCTTTGCACATGGGTTGGTTCAGAGGCAAAGCGCTGGTTCTGGATTCACACAGGATTTCCACAGCCTGAGCTCTAAATGTGTTCCACATGCTCCACAGATGGGCTACCACCTCTAACATTGTGAGATGAGGGACATCGACCTCCCTGAGATAAAGAGAACTTGTGTGAGAGAAAGACACAAGAGAATGTGTTTTGTGTAAGAGAGGGAGAGAGGTTGTGTGTTTGAGAGAAAAAGAGTGCAAGGGAGAGAGAGAAAGAGGTCCACCCTGTAACACCCAACACAAGCCAGCTGGCCAGCCCCAATAAACCCAACCCTCACTGCAGCCTGCAGGCATGTCTCAACACGCACATGAAAGGGCCTATAATACGGCACAGGTGCAAACCTGACCTGCCATACATTTCTACTCATTACATCCCTTTAGTGAATTAATGACTTCAATTAAATGACACTCTTTATGGAGAATTAATACCGCATCATTGGAAAAATCGACCAAGCACCTAGTTATCGGTCACGAACGCGTGCGTTGCAACATTAGGCGCAAACCACTTAAGGTTCATCAAACGACCCTAAATGACCAGTGTAATGGTTCAAAAACAAACCGTGACCACTTGTATGGCTGCGTAAACAGCCAATGGAGCTCTTTAGCACTGAGGCCCAGGAAGGCATGGCACAGTCTATTAGCTAATCATTAGGATTAATAGATGGGTAAATGCATCACTAACACAGCTTGTAATAACCACATTACATAGCCATGTTTTGCTTATTTTATGTGTTCACGGGTCTGGAGGGCGGCAAAAGCAACATGGTGGACGCCAGAACGACAAAACCATTAAGGCAGCCAACTCATTCCAAGAGAGCGAGAGAGTTGTTTTATCTGATGAGACACTAAGGTGAGGCATGGTGACCTAACAACCCCCTCTAGGCAATATAGAGGTTGAAACTGAAACAAAAAGAGTGTATAGACAATCAGACGTGTTCGTCACTCATAGGCCTTATTTTCACATTGTTCTTCCCAGCACGATTACAGCAACTATGGCAGATGCTTAACCAGGCCAGCTCAGTAGCTCAACTTGGGTTGGCTAGGTTTGGATCAGTAATGTGAAAAGGGTATAAGGCATGGGTAGGCAACCCTTGTCCTGGAGTGCCAGTTCTTGTTTTTGATGGAACTGACCTGGAAGACCAGGTGTGTTGAATTTAGGCAATCACTGAACTGATCAATTAGCCAGGCGTGGTGCCTAGTTGGAAGAAAATCCTTCAGTACTGTACTTGCGACACTCCAGGAACAGGGCTGCCTACCCGTGGTGTAAGGGGTATAAAAGGGTGGTATGAGTTTTGCCCAGGAAAACAGCAAAAGTTGGCTCTTGTGGAATTACTCAGTTCAAGTCATATGATTCTGTAACAATTAAATGAGGATCATTATCAGATTTCCAGGCCACAATTATGACATTGTGTGCAGTTGAACATGTGATGTTGATCTCCAAACATTTACCCTATTAAAGATGAAAGAGTAGTGGATTTATTGACAATGCCCGAATACAGTAAAATGTATTTCATAAGAGGCTATTATGAACGTTGTATCCACTAGGGGGAACCCTTGTTTAAAGTACTGTTTAAAGTCCTACTCCAGTCTCCTTTTCACCTCATGTAACACCTGATTTACATAACAAAAGGCACATCTCAACAGGTGGTCCAGGTATGTCATGACGTGGGGGGGGGGGCCTTTCCTCTTTTCTTCTATATTGCTCCTTTATCGTTCCTCAAGCTGATGACATTAGTCACCATCAGACCAACTCATTGAATGCCCTACTCCTTGAAGTTTGCAGGTGTGTCTAAAAAACGCTATTTTTATCAAAACATATAGATTTTTTACCTTTAGTGTGAGTACAATACTTTATACTTGGAATATTGCTTTTACATTTGTATTTTTTTAAAATAAAAACTTCAAGAAAAGTGTCAGTGTATGCATGTGTGTGTGCAGTAGCCAGTTATATACCATCATTCACAATGTTTCATAACTGATAGCACATTTGATAAAACTTGAATGGGCATCTTTGAAAAGCACCAGAAATACTGCCACAAGGCTTATCAGTGGCCTAATCAGTGGCCACTTATCAGTGGCCTAATGTTCAATTTGACCTCACTGATCCCGTTCAATCACTGATTTAGGACTATCCAAAGTAGTACAAATCTATAGCCTACCCACCATGAAGTCAGAATCCTGAGTAAGAACACTTGAGCAAGCATTTATTTATTTTCTTTATCTTACCTTATTGATGAGCATGTGAATTGGTGTAGTGTGGATAAGTGGGCTACTGTGCTGCACTGTCAGGGTTGGCCAGAGGCTGAGATGGAACTGAAGGCTGTCTCTAATCTAAACTCAATAAAAATGGATATCAAAAGTTAGACACAAGAATGTGGATTATTAACAAGGCTATAGTAGCCTACATCAGCACTATTACAGAAGCATTGGGCTATATTACCAATATTATTAGTAAGATATAATAATAATAATAACAATATTAATAATAACAATAATAATAGTATATTAGTCTAAATCATCAGGATCATTGTTTGTTATTATTTTACCATCACTATTTATTATTCATGTAATTGTTAAAGTTGAACAATTTAGTCAATGTAATACAGAAAAATACTTTTTCCACAAGTAAAACCATGGATTTATGTGATGTGAAAAAATATCTAATGCATGCATTATTTTCAACCCTTTAAGTTAATATTCAGTTTATGTGAAGTTATATCCTTTGTGTAAAATCAGTAGCTCCAAAAAGTGGCCTAAATTATGCAAACATTTAAATTCTGCATCGGATTTGTGACTTTTTATAGCTTAAATGGACTATATATATTTTTTTTAAATGATCTAGAAATGTATTATTTTAAAGTATTAATTAATACAGGCCCATTGTGTGTGAAATTATATACATAAGAGGACATTCCTTGAGTGTATGGTCAAAGTCAATGCTTGAGTGTATGGTCAAAGTCGATGCTTGAGTGTATGGTCAAAGTCGATGCTTGAGTGTATGGTCAAAGTCAATGTTCGCCAAAATATAGCCTAGCTCTACAGGGCTACATCGGAATTATACGTCAACAAGGCCTACATAATTTCCGACACAATGACTGTTGTAAAATCGCACTAATGAATCACTGCGCAATGTAGGCCTTGCCTAGCTGACACAGCAGACTGCGGAAAAGTTTACAGTTCACATAGATAATTTGACCTCTCTCTGGAAGTAGGCTACTCCTGTGTCCACAGGTGTGCAAAGACGTTGTCACTACATTTCAGCACAGTTTACATTTAAGAGTTATATATGGACACATTCAAACAAAAGTCAACTGAGGCGCAAAAGTTTAAATCATGTGGTGCATGATTTCATGTAACCTAGAAATTACATTTCAAATTAGAGAAAAGTTCATTAAAGCCGAATACCCTCTATGCGTTAAATACCTTTGCATTACTTTGGTAAATTGAACCTTTCAGTGAGAAAGACTGATTATTGTTTGTCCAATATCCATGTTTACAGGAGAGCATAGTGTCTCTGTTCGAGGTCATTTATGGAAGAATCTTCCTTGCAAACTGGGATTGCAGCTGTGCAATTATTATCGATATAAACTTGGCTAATTTTCTAAAAGGTTTTAATAAAACTACCCTGGGGATCACCGTGTGTGTGTGTGTTTAGAAAGAGAGATATTTTCTCCCTTTAGAACTGAAACATATCTCCAATCTTTCTTGTTATGTCTAACTCTTTTAATTAATTAATTCCACATGGATCATCATCCATTGAAACAGAGGAGGATGCTTGAAGGCTATCTATAATATTGCCACACACTAAACCGTTACCCTTGTCAAATGCCATGCCCCTAAATTTACAGGAGCTATTGGACAGATGCAAATCATGTGAACAGTCCCAGAATACAAACAACATATACATCAATCTTTACTTTAAAAATGTTTTCAGTTGCCGGATGCAGATTTTATGACAAATATTATAACCTTTCAAATCAAATATTGACTTAACTTTCTGGTACTGTCATGGGGCTATTTCCTTGGTATTCAACCACAGGAAGGGCCAACTGTGTGTAATCAGTCAAGTTCAAGTATAGAGGAACATTCCCCACTATCACCAGGAAGCGTTTTGACATCCCTGACTTGCCAGAGCTGTACGTATGATTCCTCCAAGACTTCACACAAGCTAAATTACATACTCATACCCTGTGGGCTGCATTACAGCAGGAATGGACATTGTTAATGGACTCAACTCTTGGACCCCGGAGACTCAAAAAAGGTATTTCAAAAAATCCTGCTTAGGAAAGTTTTGTAGTATTGCGTTTTCTTCTAACTGTGTCATTGGACTGCCTGTATTTCATCCTTTGAGTTTGAGTTTATTTTTTACAGAGACAGTGCACATGAATTAATGTTTTAGTAAAAGTGATGGTTTTAGTCAGCCGGCTAATTTTCAACCGCAGTCCCTGGGCAGGTTATTAAAAACAATTACAATACAGACAATCATTGAGCAGTGAGCACATGCAGAGCGACATAGGACAAGCAAGACGTAGCATGCAGACAGAGCAACATAGCACAAAAAGCAACCAAACAAAATCCATAAAAGCAACAAAGTGTTTCCACCCCTCACAAGCTACAGACAACATGGAAAGCGGCAATACACAGCTATGGATTAGGTTCACAAATCTGATTGACCTTTAGCCATGTCTTCATGTTTTTTGTGAAAGTGTGGTAGGTGGTGCAGTTGTGTGTCTGATGGCAGTGCATTCCAGACATGGGAAGCTCTCACAGAGAAAGCAGATTGACTAAAGGTGTTTTTCCTTAAGGGAACTATACAGTCACATCTCATGGCAGACCTTGTGGATCTGCTGCCACATGTTTGGGTTTTCTGTTTAACAAAAGTACTGAGTGGAGGGGGAGCCAGGCCTTTTAGGATCTTGAATACAAGACATGCGTCGGTGTATTGCACAAGATTTTCCCAACTCGGGAGCTCATGCTTTCTGAGGATGTAACGGTGATGATGGCTTTGGGCTTCCTATCAAGCACTTTGAGAGCCTGTTTGTAGACAGACTGAATGGGCTTTAATGTTGTACAGCAAGCTTGGCCCAAACTAGTCAAGCAGTATGTTAAGTGGAGGAGTATCGTAGATTTGAAGTACATTTTTGCTACGTCTGTAGTCAAACAATTTCATATAAATCGAAATTAGCTAGGTTGAATTTGGTTATTTGAAATACATTTTTCACCTGCTTTTTATAAGAGAGGTTGGAATCAAGTATGATGTAAAGGTACTTAAAATAAGATACCACCTGGAGCTTCTCCCCTGACACATAGACATCTGGCTCAGTAGCATCTGTTGCCCTCTTTGTGAAGAACATGCAGTTTTTTTCACATTGAGATGCAAACACGGGTCACTGAGCCACTTTGTAACCTGAACCAATACAGTAGTGAGTTCTTGTGCAGCTTGTTGTTTGCTCTTTGCATGCACTATCGTCTGCATACATTTGAACGTCAGACCCAGTACAGACAGAAGGCAGATCATTAATGTACAGGCTGAACAGGAGGGGCCCCAGTATTGACCCTTGGGGCACGCTCACATCATAGCTAAGAGTGGGTGACAGCTCATTGCTCACTCTGAGACACTGAGTTCTGCCTTCAAGGTATGATTTCATCCATATCAAGGCATCGGGGGAAAAGTTGAGCTTAGACAATTTTGTGATGAGAACCTCATGGTTAACAGTATCAAAATCCTTCCTTAGGTCTAGAAACACAGCCCCAACAACGCCCCCTTTGTCCATATTGGGATTCACATTTTCCAGAAGAAAGCAGTTGGCCGTTTCTGTGGAGTGTTTCGCTCTGAAGCCAAACTGCATGGAGTGTAATGTGAAGGGGCTGTTGTTGAGGTGGGTAATCAGATGTTCTGCTACACACTTTTCAACAACCTTCGACACCACAGGTAGTATACTAACGGACCTGTAGTTACTCACGTCAGCAGGGTCAACCGATTTAAAGATGGCCGTCATTATGGCTGACTTCCATACCCTTGGAAACACCCCCTGACCAATAGATTTGTTGATGACCTTAGTAATGGTGCCAATGAGTGACTCTTTGTAGTTTTTAAGAAAGGTAGAATACAGCCCAAACACATCTTTGGCTTTAGAGTTCTTTAGTGAGCTAATCAAGTCGTTCACCTTTGACTCAGAAACCTCCTTTATGATGAAGACAGGTTGAGCGTCGTTCGCTAGCACTGAGCCCAAGAAACTAGTGGAGGGGTTCTGTGTCAGTTCCCTGACAGAGTCAATAAAGTAGGAATTGAAGGCTATTGCTATTTCGACTGTATCCTGTGTTAGATTGTTATTCACCATGATTTCTAGTCTTTTTGAAGTGTTACTATGGTCTTTCCCTGTTCACTTTTTTAGATTCTCCCAGACCAATTAAGAATTTCCCTTTGCTTCACCAATTATGTTAATAAAAAAAGTTTGCCTTGGCCTGTCTGATTTCTTTCATCACCTTATTTCTCAACATGGTAAACCTACGTCTGTCATGCTCTAATTTGGATTGTAGGTCTGTTTTTAGAGCATAATCTCGTTCTTTCATAAATTTCCAGATTTCTCCATTTAGCCAAGGAAGAGTGCTCTTTTGGCCAGGTTTGGATTTGATTTTCTTTAGGAAGCCATTTATTGTAGTCTGGATTGTGGATAGAAAAACCTGACTATCAGCTTCCACATCTGTGTATGTAGGCCAAGAGTTCATTCCAGTTAATTCCCTTAATTGCATTTTCAAAATAATTTAATTCACTCAGGTATTCTTTGTTGATATTTGCTCAAGGAACTTTCTGTTTTTCTATTAGGCCAGTTGGTCCGTACAGTATGAATGGGGTGGGTTGCATGCAGCAGGAATGAGTGAGTGAGTGTACGAAGACCTTCTCTTTCTCACAGGACTGTGAAGACGTTTCCTCAGGGAAATCTGACACACATAAGCACCAATTTCCAGTCTTGCTGATAATGTGTGACTGAGAAATGCCACACATGCAACTAGAGGGGCATAAGAATCTTTAGTCAAAAAGTGAGTTTTCGGCTGTTCGGCAACGTTGAGTATTTAAAGGGAGGCCCCTTGGAGAGGTTACAGATGCCCCCAACGTCATGCGGGTGCAGATGGCTCTATGTGTCTGTGGATGTGGCAAGTCAGGGCTGCCTGATACTTTGGGGTCTTTACATCATGGAGGGGAACACATAGAGACTTCCCAGATAGTCTGCGTCATATTCAGTTTCTGCCCTCGCCTTCAGAATGACTTGAGGAATGAATTTCTTCAATGGAAGAGACTAGCAGTAATACAGCAATCTTACACCACTGGGCAAAAAATGGTTCAATCAACATTGTTTCCACATCATTGCAACCAAAAAAATGTAATGGGATGACGTTAAATCAATGTGGATAACATCAACGTAAAATTATTTTATCTTTCACCCAATTTTTAACCTAAATCCAATGACATGGTGAAATGTTTTATTGATTTCACATTGAATTCACATTAGTTGACAACTCAACGAAATGTAAATCAAAACTAGACGTTGAACTGGTATCTGTGGCCGGTGGGACTGTACTGTTTTCTCACGGTACTTTATGGCCTTGTAGAAATATTATCTTAGGCTACAGATTTCTTGTTTCTAATAGTGGAAAACATACATAAACTTATTTTCCTACAATAGCAACATCTTATCTTTGCCTGCTGATGTTCTGTATCTGAACCAGTCCAACTCTAGATGTTAGAAGAACTTTGCACTTTTGAAACCATTGGACGGAATTGTGTCCCCTCATAGGATGCAATGGTGTTATACAAACTAACAAACACTCAACACCTTCAAAATACAAACTCTTTCAAATTACAGTACAATTCCATTCCACGAAACCACCAGTTCTTCAGGAAACAGTCTTTCATAACTGACAAGTTATTGATTTATTTGGTTGACCTATCCTCAGACAAGCATTTGTGAGAAGTTTGTGATGGGAAATCAAGCACCTCAGAATTAGCTATGTAAAGTGGCTCACAAGATCTTGCGTAGGAATATAACATCAGTTATCCAGCAATAGGCTTATGTCTGTTTTCATAATTAGTGGCGCATCTAAGTTTACAGGCTGTGCGATGGCCATGGTACCTGAAATCTTTTTACTTTTCTCTGTCCCATCACCAGCAGGACGGTGAGTCAAGTCAACCCCCTACAACCACCCAAAAACATTCCTATTACCACTCCAAACCACTCCTATAACCTTAAAACGAGATCTACAGCAAGACTTAGCTGGGCAAAAAGTGAGAGAGAGAGAGAGAGAGAGAGTTTGGGAGAGAGAGCGAGCAAGAGAGCGAGAGAGAGCGAGAGAGCGCCTATTTGTTTGGTTTGATAGCTTGCTAGGGTATTTGGATTTAAATAATGCAGCACTGGCTTTTTTTATTTCATTTGCTGAGAATGACAACAACAAATACATGTAGTGTCCGGGGATAGCAGAGAAGGGACTGTTCCTAACCACTGTCGATGCGTGATGGCTTTTGAACAGTTTTTCAGCAGCCGTGGCATCACCCAAGTGGCTGCCACATTTTCAGAAATGGATGACCAGTACCTGTGCAGGAACTGAATGTCGGAGAAGCAGGTGTGGTGCACTGACAAAGAGCTCAGGGCCTGTTTGTTAGACTGTCTATGTTTCTCTCTGGCTGTACCATCGATGCCCCTTCCACTCAAGCTATACTGCTTTTCCAGACTCATTTTCCAACTCCATTTACATCACCCGGAACCGACTGCTAGAATGACTTTTCAATCCTCCTCACCATCAAAGAGGACCACTTTTCATTTAGGGACCACAATGGAAATAAGTCTAACTTTTTTGAGATATCTCTGTCACATTTTTAAAATGTGTGTACTGTGTGTATATGTGTTTTTTTTAAATTGATGGATTTTATTCTAACAAGCTCTCACAGTCTGTTTCTCATGTATTCCAAACGTCAAATTTCTAAGTGTTTGGTTCCTTCTCTGTATCGTTCCAAGGATAAGTTTAGACATTAACACCGAATTCTTAAGGTTAGGCATTAACTCCGAATGGTAAAGATCAGGGTTAAGGTTTGGGAAAGGCTTGAAAACAAAAATAACTTCCTATCGCAGGATTTAAACATGCAACCTTTGGAACCAGTGGCAAGTGCTTACTCTCATTCTCCATCCCGTCCCTAGCAAAAACCAAAGTCTACACGAAGGTAACAGCGCTCACTGTTGCCCCTAGTGGCCAGTTTCCACGTCATCTCCCGATGTCCTCTGAAAGGGATGGATGTCGAATACTGATTTGTATCATGGGTGACCTGCCTGCTGTCACACACTGTGCCATTCTCCATCTCTGATCTCTCACCCTCTCCAGCCATCTGTGCTAAAAACCAATTAACCATCACCATACATTAACCATCACCATACACTATCTACCTCATCCCCATACTGTATTTATTTTGCTCCTTTTGCACCACAGTATCTCTACTTGCACATCCATCTTTTGCACATCTACCATTCCAGTGTTTAATTGCCATATTGTAATTACTTCGCCACCATGGCCTATTTATTGCCTTAACTCCCTAATTTTGCCTAATTTGCACTCACTGTATATAGACTTTTTCTTTTTTTCTACTGTATTATTGACTGTATGTTTGTTTTACTCCATGTGTAACTCTGTGTTGTTGTATGTGTCGAACTGCTATGCTTCATCTTGGCCAGGTCGCAGTTGCAAATGAGAACTTGTTCTCAACTAGCTTACCTGGTTAAATAAAGGTGGGAGGAAAAAATGACCACCACTAATCTTCTGGCCATGTACCTAATAAACCATACAGAATTCCATAGCAAAGGTACAGTCAGTTGAATTCAATTTCTGGTAAAATGAACACGGAATTTGCTCATAATAATTCTCTAGTAATTCTCTGCAGCTCCACAGGATACAGTAGGCTATACCCAGGCTGTCTTTGCATATCTTAGGCCTAGTCTAAAGATCCACCATTCTAAAACAAGCTCCTTCGGAATCCACAACAGGCACTGTAGAGTGTAATTATAGGAGTGCTCGGCTCCCATGGACCCTATGGCTCAGCAGGGCGCACATGCTCCATTATTGCAAGATAAGCATAACAGGAAATAAAGTGTTGATGGGGGGGAGAATGATCTCCAGATGTTCATTTGGGAATCAAACCCAGTCATATATCATCAATCATCTCACTCCCCGATGGCTCGTATATTTCGTTTTTCAAACAAATTCACCCGAGAACCAGAGAGACGTCCTGATCGAACTGGGCATATGCGTGTTTACCCCACTGCTTACTTTGACCAAGATGGAAGTTGTTTTGCTGTATTCAAAAGGTTTTTAGGCTAAAAAAAAAAATGTAGGAAATAAACGTACAGTATTAAAATTCTAAAGACGTTTAGGCTTACTACATTAACTATCGTATATGTACACTGCTCAAAAAAATAAAGGGAACACTAAAATAACACATCCTAGATCTGAATGAATGAAATATTATTAAATACTTTTTTCTTTACATAGTTGAATGTGCTGACAACAAAATCACACAAAAATGATCAATGGAAATCAAATTGATCAACCCATGGAGGTCTGGATTTGGAGTCACACTCAAAATTAAAGTGGAAAACCACTACAGGCTGATCCAGCTTTGATGTAATGTCCTTAGAACAAGTCAAAATGAGGCTCAGAAGTGTGTGTGGCCTCCACGTGCCTGTATGACCTCCCTACAACGCCTGGGCATGCTCCTGATGAGGTGGCGGATGGTCTCCTGAGGGATCTCCTCCCAGACCTGGACTAAAGCATCCGCCAACTCCTGGACAGTCTGTGGTGCAACGTGGCATTGGTGGATGGAGCGAGACATGATGTCCCAGATGTGCTCAATTGGATTCAGGTCTGGGGAACGGGCGGGCCAGTCCATAGCATCAATGCCTTCCTCTTGCAGGAACTGCTGACACACTCCAGCCACATGAGGTCTAGCATTGTCTTGCATTAGGAGGAACCCAGGGCCAACCGCACCAGCATATGGTCTCACAAGGGGTCTGAGGATCTCATCTCAGTATCTAATGGCAGTCAGGCTACCTCTGGCGAGCACATGGAGGGCTGTGCGCCCCCCAAAGAAAACCACCCCACACCATGACTGACCCACCGCCAAACCGGTCATGCTGGAGGATGTTGCAGGCAGCAGAATGTTCTCCACGGCGTCTCCAGACTGTCACGTCTGTCACATGTGCTCAGTGTGAACCTGCTTTCATCTGTGAAGAGCACAGGGTGCCAGTGGTGAATTTGTCAATCTTGGTGTTCTCTGGCAAATGTCAAACGTCCTGCACGGTGTTGGGCTGTAAGCACAACCCCCACCTGTGGACGTCAGGCCCTCATACCACCCTCATGGAGTCTGTTTCTGACCGTTTGAGCAGACACATGCACATTTGTGGCCTGCTGGAGGTCATTTTGCAGGGCTCTGGCAGTGCTCTGAGAAGTGAGAAGAACTGAGAAGTGGTCTGTTGTCACCACCTGCAGAACCACTCCTTTATTGGGGGTGTCTTGCTACGTGCCTGTAATTTCCACCTGTTGTCTATTCCATTTGCACAACAGCATGTGAAATTTATTGTCAATCATTGTTGCTTCCTAAGTGGACAGTTTGATTTCACAGAAGTGTGATTGACTTGGAGTTACATTGTGTTGTTTAAGTGTTCCCTTTATTTTTTTGAGCAGTGTACATCAGGAGTATTCAACAGGAGGTCCTCGGCCCTGAGGTACTGCAGGCGGTCCGTGAAAAATATATATATATATATTTCAATGCTTTTATGAATATCACAAGCAACAAAATAATAAAATGTTTTTGAATTACATACAGTACAAGTCAAATGTTTGGACACATCTACTCATTCAAGGGTTTTCCTTTATTTTTACTATTTTCTACATTGTAGAATAATAGTGAAGACATCAAACTATGAAATAACACATATGGAATCAACTAGTAACTAAAAAAGTGTTAATCAAATCAAAATATATTTCAAATGTGAGATTCTTCAAAGTAGCCACCCCTTGCCTTGATGACAGCTTTGTACACTCTTGGCATTCTCTCAACCAGCTTCATGAGGTAGTCACCTGGAATGCATTTCAATTAACAGGTTTATTTATTTATTTATTAAACTAGGAATGTTGTTATTTTACAATGACGGCCTACCCCGGCCCAACCCTAACGACGCTGGGCCAATTGTGCGCTGCCCTATGGGACTCCCAATCACAGCCGGTTGTGATACAGCCCGAGATCGAATCAGGGTCTGTAGTGAAGCCTCTAGCAATGAGAACTGAAATGCAGTGGCTTGCGCCACTCTGGAGCCTTTTAAAAAGTTTATTTGTGGAATTTCTTTCCTTCTTAATGCATTTTAGCCAATCAGTTGTGTTGTGACAAGGTAGGGTTGCTATACAGAATATAGCCCAATTTGGTAGAAGACCAAGTCCATATTATGGCAAGAACAGCTCAAATAAGCAAAGAGAAATTACTTTAAGACATGAAGGTCAGTCAATACAGAACATTTCAAGAACTTTGAAAGTTTCTTCAAGTGCAGTCGCAAAACCATTCAAGCACTATGATGAAACTGTCTCTCATGAGGACCGCCACAGGAATGGAAGACCCAGAGTTACCTCTGCTGCAGAGAATAGGTTCATTAGAGTTACCAGACTCAGAAATTCCAGCCCAAATAAATGCTTCACAGAGTTCAAGTAACAGACACATCTCAACATCAACTGTTCAGAGGAGACTGCGTGAATCTGGCCTTCATGGTCGAAGAAGAAGAAACCACTACTAAAGGACACCAATAAGAAGAAGAGACTTGCTTGGGTCAAGAAACACGAGCAATGGACATTAGACCAATGGAAATATGTCCTTTGGTCTGATGAGTCCAAATTTGAGATTTACTGTTCTAACCACTGTGTCTTTGTGATACACTGAGTAGGTGAATGGATGGCTCTGTTAGGGCTCTTTGACCAAGAAGGAGAGTGATGGTGTGCTGCATCAGATGACCTGGCCTCCACAATCACCCGACCTCAACCCAAATGAGATGGTTTGGGATGAGTTGTACCGCAGAGTGAAGGAAAAGCAGCCAACAAGTGCTCAGCATATGTGGGAACTCCAAGACTGTTGGAAAAGCATTCCAGGTGAAGCTGATCATCAAGGCAAAGGGTGGCTACTTCGAAGAATCTAAAATCTAAAATATATTTTGATTGTTTAACATGTTTTTGGTTACGAAATGATTCCATGTGTTATTTCAGTTTTGTAATCTTCACCATTAATCTACAAAAAAAAAAAAAAAAAAAAAAAAAAAATTAAGAAAAACCCTTGAATGAGTAGGTGTGTCTAAACTTTTGACGGGTACTGTACCTACAGTAGAAAAGATGAGAATACCCACGGGGCAAAAACTGGTTGAATTAATGTTGTTTCCACGTCATTTCAACCAAAAAAAGGAATTTGATGACGTTGAATCAACGTGGAAAACTGATTGGATTTTCAAAAAGTTAGGGAATTCCATATTTTTTTAAATTTATGTTAGTTGACAACTCAATCAAATTTAAACCAAAACTACACTATGAAATGAAGTCTATGCAGAGTGTGTATCTTCTTTCAAAAGGGTTATACCTGGAATCCAAACGGGTTCTTCAAAGGGTTCTCCTATGGGGACAGCCGAAGAACCCTTTATTAAGTTTCAAGATAGCACCTTTTTATCTAATCGTGTAATATTGAGCCAATTACAGTCATTGGAACAAATTACACTCACTGGAGTATCTGACGTAGACTTTGAAAAAGCAGCTGTGAATAGGCTACAAATGTGGCAAGTTCTGCTGGTAAGCATTTTTTTTTTTACTTGGACATACATTTTTGCTAACACAAAAAGGCTAACCTTTGTTTAACCAGCTAAACAGCCGCTCTTATTGAAAATGTGTTTGGAGTTACATTTCTAGCTAATAGGCTATGTTATAGTGTTGGGAGGTCAAAATAATTATAAAATGATCTACCAAATCTATTCATTTTTAAAATGTTGATTACTTCTTTCCATTATCATTCACCTGAAGTTAAGACAAGATGTGAGAAAAAACTGTTTTGCTATTGTATGATGGGGGTCCCTGGGTTGCCGGTGTTCACTATAAAGCTTCAACAACATTTACTGCAGTCAGAGTCAAACTTGTAAAGCTCTCTCATTTAAAATGTTGGGAATTGCACACTTTCCAATTCACCTTTGCACTCCAACACTGTCTTTAGTGAAACTAACTGAGCAGAACTGTTTAAATGTTTCCTTTGTAGTTAAACTCCATAAGTAGCCAATCTTTGTTCCTTCAAACTACAGCAGCAACAGTTTCCTGCAGTAGAGACTATATGCCCAGAACTCAATGATGTACGAATCAAGTCTCAAGGGAACATGTTCCTCTTGCCAGAATTGGATTTTACTTTACTTACTGGTGAAAAACAACCTTTCTGCATTAGTGAGTGAAGGCAGCCTAAAATGCAATCTGAGAGAAGACTGACTAGGGGAAAGCAAAGTGCATACGAATACCATTTAGCCCCATTTTGTATCCTCATCACTCATCCCTCCCGGCTGTTTCTTTTTATGCACTATTTATTTTCATAATCTATTTTATATTATTCCCCACCAGCCTAAACTAAATAATAAGCAATGTGTTCCACCTCAATTAATCTGAATGTCAATGAGATAAACATTGACAGCATGGAAACCCTCGAGAAAAAAAACATCTCATGTGAGCGGGACAATCCAAATGAATTCACTCTTTTATAAAAGTGATATGGTACTAAATAATGTAAAATTACATGTACATTTCCATGGCCATTTCTCCACACGTTTCGATTTATTGAGCTGCTCCAAATATTGTAATGTGCTTCTTTGTAACAATCTGCTACCACAGTGAGTGACATTAGAACGTAATAATATTTATGTTGTCCCAAACATATCCTTCAACTTGCATGCTCATTATTAACTGTAGTCGAAAATAATGTAGTATGGAATAGGAGCGTGTGTCACGCCCTGACCGTAGAGATCTTTTTATTCTCTGTTTGGGTGGGAAACTCTATGTTCTTTATTTCTATGTTTTGGCAGCGTATGGTTCTCAATCAGGGACAGCTGTCTATCGTTGTCTCTGATTGGGAATCATACTTAGGCAGCCTGTTTTGACACCTTAGTTTTGTGGGATGTTTTTGTTTAGCTCTGTGAAGCCTACAGAACGTGACGTTTGTTATTCTTTTGTTTGGTGTTCTGAGAAATAAAGAATCATGAACACGTACCACGCTGCACCTTGGTCCAATTCTTCCGACGGGTGTTACAGCATGTGGACAATCCACATTTCTGTAACATCGCATAACTAATTTATATAGAATGATATTCTGCTGATACAAGGGCTGTAGTACTGTGGTTCATATTGGCTGTACTTGTTGAATGTTGGTGTGTGTGCAGTAGTCTGTGTGATATCAGGTTGAGGTGAGGTGAGGCTAAGCTCAGAGGCTGCTGTGAACACAATGACCTGGGCAGGAGCTGCACACATGGAAGTGTGAAAGTTAAATTAGTGTATAAAATTCCCCAAACAGAGGTTAATAAGGGGTTAATCTACTCACCTTCTCTGCTCCATTTCATTCTCCAGCACTCTTCAAGCTTCCTCTGTTACTCGCTCCCTCTTACACACACACTATAAGGGCACAAGGTGAGACCCAGATACAGACACAGAAGGCAGATGGTTAGAGTCCAGGATGTTTATTAACAATCCAAAAGGGGTAGGCAAGAGAATGGGCGTGGACAGGCAAAAGGACAAAACCAGTTCAGAGTTCCAGAATGGTCAGGCAGGTGGGAATGGAGTCCAGAAAAACAGACAAGGGTCAAAACTGGGAGGACTAGTAAAAGAGAATAGACAAACAGGAGCATGGGAAAACCCCACTGGTTGATTTGACAAACTGGCACAGAGAGACAGGAAACACAGGGATAAATACACCATGGAAAATAAGTGACACCTGGAGAGGGTGGAGACAATCACAAGGACAGGTGAAATGTATCAGGGCGTGACACACACACACACACACACACACACACACACACACACACACACACACACACACACACACACACACACACACACACACACACACACACACACACACACACACACACACACACACCTACTTATCAGACTTTTATTCAAGTTAGTGTCTTCAAATCAAATCAAATTTTATTTGTCACATACACATGGTTAGCAGATGTTAATGCGAGTGTAGCGAAATGCTTGTGCTTCTAGTTCCGACAGTGCAGTAATAACCAACAAGTAATCTAACTAACAATTCCAAAACTACTGTCTTATACACAGTGTAAGGGGATAAAGAATATGTACATAAGGATATATGAATGAGTGATGGTACAGAGCAGCATAGGCAAGATACAGTAGATGATATCGAGTACAGTATATACATATGAGATGAGTATGTAAACAAAGTGGCATAGTTAAAGTGGCTAGTGATACATGTATTACATAAGGATGCAGTCGATGATATAGAGTACAGTATATACGTATGCATATGAGATGAATAATGTAGGGTATGTAAACATTATATAAGGTAGCATTGTTTAAAGTGACTAGTGATATATTTACATCATTTCCCATCAATTCCCATTATTAAAGTGGCTGGAGTTGAGTCAGTGTCAGTGTCAGTGTGTTGGCAGCAGCCACTCAATGTTAGTGGTGGCTGTTTAACAGTCTGATGGCCTTGAGATAGAAGCTGTTTTTCAGTCTCTCGGTCCCAGCTTTGATGCATCTGTACTGACCTCGCCTTCTGGATGATAGCGGGGTGAACAGGCAGTGGCTCGGGTGGTTGATGTCCTTGATGATCTTTATGGCCTTCCTGTAACATCGGGTGGTGTAGGTGTCCTGGAGGGCAGGTAGTTTGCCCCCGGTGATGCGTTGTGCAGACCTCACTACCCTCTGGAGAGCCTTACGGTTGAGGGCGGAGCAGTTGCCGTACCAGGCGGTGATACAGCCCGCCAGGATGCTCTCGATTGTGCATCTGTAGAAGTTTGTGAGTGCTTTTGGTGACAAGCCGAATTTCTTCAGCCTCCTGAGGTTGAAGAGGCGCTGCTGCGCCTTCTTCACGATGCTGTCTGTGTGAGTGGACCAATTCAGTTTGTCTGTGATGTGTATGCCGAGGAACTTAAAACTTGCTACCCTCTCCACTACTGTTCCATCGATGTGGATAGGGGGTGTTCCCTCTGCTGTTTCCTGAAGTCCACAATCATCTCCTTAGTTTTGTTGACGTTGAGTGTGAGGTTGTTTTCCTGACACCACACTCCGAGGGCCCTCACCTCCTCCCTGTAGGCCGTCTCGTCGTTGTTGGTAATCAAGCCTACCACTGTTGTGTCGTCCGCAAACTTGATGATTGAGTTGGAGGCGTGCGTGGCCACGCATTCGTGGGTGAACAGGGAGTACAGGAGAGGGCTCAGAACGCACCCTTGTGGGGCCCCAGTGTTGAGGATCAGCGGGGAGGAGATGTTGTTGCCTACCCTCACCACCTGGGGGCGGCCCGTCAGGAAGTCCAGTACCCAGTTGCACAGGTCGGGGTCGAGACCCAGGGTCTCGAGCTTGATGACGAGCTTGGAGGGTACTATGGTGTTGAATGCCGAGCTGTAGTCGATGAACAGCATTCTCACATAGGTATTCCTCTTGTCCAGATGGGTTAGGGCAGTGTGCAGTGTGGTTGAGATTGCATCGTCTGTGGACCTATTTGGGCGGTAAGCAAATTGGAGTGGGTCTAGGGTGTCAGGTAGGGTGGAGGTGATATGGTCCTTGACTAGTCTCTCAAAGCACTTCATGATGACGAATGTGAGTGCTACGGGGCGGTAGTCGTTTAGTTCAGTTACCTTAGCTTTTTTGGGAACAGGAACAATGGTGGCCCTCTTGAAGCATGTGGGAACAGCAGACTGGTATAGGGATTGATTGAATATGTCCGTAAACACACCGGCCAGCTGGTCTGCGCATGCTCTGAGGGTGCGGCTGGGGATGCCGTCTGGGCCTGCAGCCTTGCGAGGGTTAACACGTTTAAATGTCTTACTCACCTCGGCTGCAGTGAAGGAGAGACCGCATGTTTTCATTGCAGGCCGTGTCAGTGGCACTGTATTGTCCTCAAAGCGGGCAAAAAAGTTATTTAGTCTGCCTGGGAGCAAGACATCCTGGTCCGTGACTGGGCTGGATTTCTTCCTGTAGTCCGTGATTGACTGTAGACCCTGCCACATGCCTCTTGTGTCTGAGCCGTTGAATTGAGATTCTACTTTGTCTCTGTACTGACGCTTAGCTTGTTTAATAGCCTTGCGGAGGGAATAGCTGCACTGTTTGTATTCAGTCATGTCACCAGGCACCTTGCCCTGATTAAAAGCAGTGGTTCGAGCTTTCAGTTTCACACGAATGCTGCCATCAATCCAAGGTTTCTGGTTAGGGAATGTTTTAATCTTTGCTATGGGAACGACATCTTCAACGCACGTTCTAATGAACTCGCACACCGAATCAGCGTATTCGTCAATGTTGTTGTCTGACGCAATACGAAACATCTCCCAGTCCACGTGATGGAAGCAGTCTTGGAGTGTGGAGTCAGCTTGGTCAGACCAGCGTTGAACAGACCTCAGCGTGGGAGCTTCTTGTTTTAGTTTCTGTCTTAGTACAACATGTAGGGTGATGACTGCTGGGATCACATTTTATCTTGGAACACAGCTTGGTTTTGCACCCTCACACCCTCCAGGCCAGGGATGGGCAACTTTTACGGAGGTGGTGACCACAAAAAATCTGAGCTCATCATGAGGGGCAGCAGTTGCTCGCTGGTCTGTGTACCCACATCCATACCCCACCTCCCCCACATTGAGAGCAAAACATTTTAGCTTCCCCCCTCTTGACATTGGAGAGAAAACATTTGAAGTTTTAGAGTTAGTTTTGTGCAATTCTGCACATTTTGCCATGGGACATAGAGAAAATGTGGCTGTTTTAAAGCAAGTTTGCTGCAATTCTACACATTTTGCCATGGGGCGGAGAGACTTGTAATTTCTTAACTAATTCCCTGCAATTCTACACATTTTGCCATATGGTGGAGAGAAATGATTGCAATTTTTAATATGATATCTGAGTGAAACTAACTAACAAAATCAGTGGGGGCCCCAGCTCGTTATTCAACCACGATTACTAAGTTTGGATAGCTGACCACTAGACTAATTTACCAATCAATATTTTTTTAGCTGAAATAGGCTAATTTAGTCACTATCAATGACTGACATAGCAAGAGAAAAACTGATGATGCAAAACAAAATAAAAAAATTCAGCCTTAGTGTATTCTACTATTCTAACTCGCAACAGTAAGTTGAGACTGCGACTGAGTTCCTAAAGAAAAAATACAAATAAATCCAAGGGCCTTCAAAAAGGGGTTGCCAATCCCAGCTCCAGGCAGTAAAACTCACTATCCTCCATTCACAGTTATTCTAGAGTCCAATAGATCCACATTGGCCAGTCCAGGAACATAGATGGACGTATTGGATGGGGAGGGCGAGACAATCGTGCGGGCAGATGGGGGAAACCACAAGTGTTGGCCTTTAGCGTCTACTCCAAGTTCCTCTTCCAGCAGGATTTTCCATATCGGCACAGCGCTCTGTTAATCCATCAGCGGGTGACAGCCAGGCAGAAAGCGATAGCCTGAGTATCACAGCCAACACTGGAACATAAATAAATGAGCTGATTAGGCCCTTTTCAAAAGCCTGCACTTCACACTGTGAAGAACTGAAGGGATGAAGGACTCCCATGTTTTCTTTTCTCAAGGAGCAATTATCCATCTCATGTTATAGTGCCATATGTGTGATAATGTGTTAAATGTCAGGTTAGGGAAAGATGAGAGGCGTTGCGGAGTCTTCTATGTGCATTGGATTTTTTAAAAATTGACCTGCCTAATAAAATAAAGGTAAATAAAAAAAATACACACACACAGTCCTGCAACATGACTGCTTCCAGTTCGCACAGCTCTTTCATGTGAGCGGTACAGTAGTGTGCCAGGTATGAAAACCATATTCAGCATTTTTGTTGAAGCTGGCACATTGGTGAGGACACAGGGTTAGTGGTTACAGAGTCAACGTGTTGGTATACGAGGTAGTTTAGTTAATTGAGGTCATATGTCGATGTAGGTAGGGGTAAAAGTGACTAGGTAATAAGAATAGATAATAAACAAAGTAGCAGCAGCGTATGTGAAGAGTGTGAAAGAGTGTTTATGTGTGTGTAGTCATATGTAATCTGTGTGTGTGTGTGTGTGTGTGTGTGTGTGTGCGTGTGTGTGTGTGTGTGTGTGTGTGTGTGTGTGTGTGTGTGTGTGTGTGTGTGTGTGTGTGTGTGTGTGTGTGTGTGTGTGTGTGTGTGTGTGTGTGTGTGTGTGTGTGTGTGTGTGTGCGTGTGTGTGTATTGTCAGTGTAGTATGTGTGAGTGTGTGTGTTGGATTGTCAGTGTAGTATGTGTGAGTGTGTGGATAGAGCCAGTGCAAGAGATTCAGTGCAAATAAATATGGGGTCAATGCAAATAGTTAAGACAGCTATTTGATTATGGCTTGGGGGTAGAAACTGTTAATGAGCCTTTTGGTCAGTATCAGATTAAATTGCTCTTAAACCTAAGCTATGTTTGAAAGATTATTTGTTTGCTGAATGGATTTTGAATGAATGCACAGATTTTTTAAAAGTATTTTATATTAGCCTACCACAGTTACTTTGATTTCATCCTTAATTTTTACAACTTTACCTGACTGCATTATCTTTTGCCAAGGGACTTCTTGTCAAACGTTTGGGCTGATTTCACGTGTACAGATGCAAGTTGACCAAATACTAAACATGTTCTATTTGATATCAAGCTAGAGCATTTTGCCATATACAGACATCAATACAACTTGCATGCTTTAGAATTATGTGATGTTCCGTAAACATAATCTTGGTGTATTTAGTTGTAGACTACAATAGATTTTTATTGGATCATTAATTGCATAAATAGTGGTAGGCATATGTGAATTATTTTGGCAACCGTAAACATGAACTTAGAATTTAAATATGTATGAACCAAAAATATAAAGCCAATACCATTTGAAAAGATATCTAAATAATTTATTTAATTTGTTGATTAAATATTGAGCATTTAAGAACTTTTCCAGTTCACCAAACTACAAGCCTATTAAAACGGAATTCAGTTTTCTTTTAGGCCTATGGATCCGGAATAGATGTAGGCTATCCTAATGCGAAGAGATCTAGTGGCAAATTAGTTGCATTAACATTTTCATGTTTATTATGACCCTAAAAGCGCCATTATATTTATGACCCTAAAAGTGGCAACAAGGGTCATTGTTTACCCCATATTGGTAATGATTGCAGAGATACTGTCTGTCAAGCAGTAACACCTTTTCTTGGATTAATCTTTGGTAACACAAGTAAATGGTTTTAATTCCCCAAATTAGCATATATTTTTAAATGTTCACATATTTATAGACACATTTGATGTAAAATATATATATATATTTTAAAAGGTTTTGATATATATTTTTATATATTTCATCCATAGCAACTTGTCATGAACATTTTTCTGTTATTTGTTGAAAGTTTTGTGTTTCTGTGATACTCAGAGGCTGAGAAATTGGTGATTGAGCTCATCTGATATACCGGTATGACCTAAGATGACCGCCCATGTGGGCGATATATGCAATATGGGCACCGGTGCCATCAATCTTTTATCTCTAATTTTGGAACGCTATAGGCTATCAACTCAGTTCCAATATCATCTGAAAGATGACACTCTCAACTTGGTATAGAAGCATTGGCTGAAAGCTAAATATTTATTTATAATTGTATTTTTTGGGGTTGGCTCCATATCTACAGTTGAAGTCAGACGTTTACATACACTTAGGTTGGAGTCAGTAAAACTCGTTTTTCAACCACTCCACAAATTTCTTGTTAACAAACTATAGTTTTGGCAAGTCGGTTAGGACATCTACTTTTTGCATGACACAAGTAATCTTTCCAACAATTGTTTAGGCAGGAAGGAAACAGGAAGGGAAATTATGTGGATATATTGAAGCAACATCTCAATGAGGAAGTTAAAGCTTGGTCGCAAATGGGTCTTCCAAATGGACAATGACCCCAAGCATACTTCCAAAGTTGTGGAAAAATGGCTTAAGGACAACAAAGTCAAGGTATTGGAGTGGCCATCACAAAGCCCTGACTTCAGTCCTATGGCAAATGTGTGGGCAGAACTGAAAAAGCATGTGCGAGCAAGGAGGCCTACAAACCTGACTCAGTTACACCAGCTCTGCCAGGAGGAATGGGCCAAAATTCACCCAATATATTGTGGGAAGCTTGTGGAAGGCTAACCGAAATGTTTGACACAAGTTAAACTATTTTTAGGCAATGCTACCAAATAGTAATTGAGTGTATGTAAACTTCTGACCCACTGGGAATGTGATGAAAGACATAAAAGCTGAAATAAATCATTCTCTCTACTATTAGACTGACATTTCACATTCTTAAAATCAAGTGGTGACCTTAACTGACCTAAAACAGGGAATTTTTACTAGGATTAAATGTCAGGAATTGTGAAAAACTTAGTTCAAATGTATTTGGCTAAGGTGTATGTAAACTTCCGACTTCAACTGTATATATTTTCAGGGTACTTACATCTACCTACATCTACCTGTGCCAAATTTAGTGCTTTTATCACAAAGTTTACTATTGAGTCAAAATGGACTCACTCTGTGTGCAATAACAGTTTTTAACATGATTTTTAAATTACTACCTCATCTCTGTACCTCAGACATACAATTGTCTGTAAAGTCCCTCAGCCGAGCAGTGAATTTAAACTCAGATTCAACCAAAGATCAGGGACGTTTTCGAATACCTCGCAAAGAATGGCACCTATTGGTAGATGGGTAAAAAGTCAAGGAAAAAAAACAGACATTTAATATCCCTTGGAGCATTGTATTAATTACACTTTGGATATTGTGTCAATACACCCAGTCACTAGAAAGATACAGGTGTCCTTCCTAACTCAGTTGCCGGAGAGGAGGAAAACCACTCAGGGATTTCACCATCAATCAATCAATTTTTTAACAAAGCCCTTTTTACATCAGTAGATGTCACAAAGTCCTATACAGATATCCAACCTAAAACCCCAAACCACAAGCAATGCAGATGTAGAAGCACATGAGGCCAATGGGGACTTTAAAACAGTTACCGAGTGTAATGGCTATGACAGGAGAAAACAGAGGATGGTTCTCCACAATACTAACCTAATTGACAGAGTGAAAAGAAGGAAGGCTGTACAGAATAAAACATATTCCAAATGCATCCTGTTTGCAACAAATCACTAAAGTATTACTGCAAAAAATGTTGCAAAGCAATTCACTTTTTGTCCTGAATACAAAGTGTTATGTTTGGGGTAAATAATGAACTCTCACAATGCTTGTTTAAGTACATTACAAAGTTAATTACATTTTTAATCAGGGTACACAGTAGGCCTGCAAAACAGAAATTACAGGCTAACAACAAAATAGAAAATGAATGACAGACCTAGATCTATAGCCTAGGTAATGGTTTTCCTGCTTCTTACATCACATTGAAATTGACACAATGTGGAAGGGGTGAGGGGGGGTTCTCGAATTTGAATCATTATCCTATTTGTTTAAAATACAATGTTGTACTGCTACAGTGGTAAATATTAAAACAAAAGCGTATTCCAAATTAAACCAACCCCCTCACCTCTCTCTCATGGTTTAAACCAGGGATAGTTGGCTCTGTGTCTTTCAATCACATTCTACTCTCTACTCCCCGCAACAATGACCTCCAGACAGACACAGCTGTATTTGTGTCCCATAGGCTATTCCAGACCCTTTTCAGGTGTCCCAACTTTTCTTTTTACAAGAAAGGTCCACTTGTCAGCAAGACACATCAATCAATTCAGGCTACCAAGACCGTAGGCCTAATGACAATCACAGAATGGCATATCACTTTTTGGTGTTTTGTAACAGATGTCTATTTCCATTCATTAAATGGTGGGTACACGGTGAACTGTTTGGATGCTGGAGTGTGCAGTTCAAGATTCTGAGCAGATTATTACAGCAATTGAGAAGACTTCACTGACCTGCGACAACCTATACATGCTATCTTGAACATGAACCATTTATATAATTAGCCTACAGAAGAAATGTATAGTTACAGTAACCTCAAATTGTGGCCATGGATGTGTTACTCATTTTAATGTTGAATGTTACATTAGTTTGTAAGATCGCCTTAACTTTAGGCTATTTAGGCCTACTATAAAAGCAATATTGAATTTAGTTGACAATGTGACAACATATAAACATTTAAT
This sequence comes from Oncorhynchus tshawytscha, assembly GCF_018296145.1. Lineage (NCBI taxonomy): Eukaryota > Metazoa > Chordata > Actinopteri > Salmoniformes > Salmonidae > Oncorhynchus > Oncorhynchus tshawytscha. The sequence continues at coordinate 39,542,375 of NC_056437.1, read as the reverse complement.
TAAAGGAGTTGTATCTACTGTTTGCATAGTTCCATTTGAGCTACTGGCTTAATCCCATTCTTCAATTTACATTTTGGTTGAGTTGGAGAAGTGAATCCAACATATCATTTGTTAACAAGTTAATTGGCTATTTATTGCATTTCAAAAGTGATATTGAAGTGTGTTTGGTTGTCAAAGCAACAAAATATCAACATTTGAAGGACATTATTAATCTCCTGCTTGGATAGTTCCATCTGTACCACTGATTTAGTCTGGCTTTAATTCCAATTTGTCTACAAATTAATCATTGATAGGCCTATGTTTTTTTCAAGTCTCCATCTCAACAAAAAATCTAAGTTAAAGAATAGGATCAAATCAAAACAAACTATACATGTGCTTTAATCAAAGTTTGATTTGATTCAGTCCTTTTCTTTAACTTTGATTTTTTGGTTGAGATGCAACATATCAATGATTCATTTGCAGAGAAAATGGAATTAAAGCCAGACTAAGTCGGTGGCACAGGTGTAACTATCCAAGCAGAATATGCATCTCCTTCAAAGGTAGATATTTGGTTGTTGGCAACCAAACACAATTCAATATCACAAAATATCATAACATTTGAAAGCTTGAAACCCCTGGCATATTGTTTTGTCAATTTTTTTTTTAAATTCTGGGTTGAATTGAAACTAACTCTTGATGACTTTGCAAATGCTATATAAGCCTAAATAACATAATTGGTGATAAAGCCTACTGTATAAGTGATCAAGTATGGTCACGTGTTAAACCTACCCTTAGGAATTACTTCGACAGCAACAGTGAATATATTTAGTTTTTAAGTGGAAAGCAAACAACAATCATTCTCAAGATAGAACATTGGTAATAGTCAGTGACACATATCATAGCTAAGCAGGGCTGATCTTGGGTACAACCCTGGATGCGAGACCAAAGGGTAGCAGTTGATATATTTACTATCCAGTAAGATGCGCTACCCAGCCTATATATATATAAAACAATATATAGTGGGTATAACATTTAAGATCTGACGTTGTTCTAAAGATACAAATTCAATATAGTTTATACACGGGTTGTCTTTGTTGAAATGTGGTTACCATGATGACATGATCCTGTGTATGAGGTTTCACCCTCAAAACAACAGTTTACCTTTATTACTTTTTTCAAATTCAATGTATTTTCAATGTAGATTCCACATCACAATATTTTGAGAAATTACGTTGAAACAACGTTGACTCATCCAGTTTGTGCCCAGGAGCCTACATGTGACCAGATGAATTAGGAGGAGACATGCAGTCTATTGTCATGTAGTCAGCCCCACACTAGAGTTGATATAGTATTATTATTTTTTTGTACAATTTATTTGCACTGAAGCTACCTTGCTTTGATCCAGGCGGTAGAGATTCCGTGATGTAACTGTGCCCTCTTGCCTGCGCACCGCCCCTCTCCCTCAGTCCGCATTTGGTTCTGCAAAAGGAATTGACGGGTGCTGTTTGGAAAATCGGTCTGTCTTTAAGGATTACTGAAGCCAAAAAACGAGACTTCTTGAAGACGAAAAGGTTGCTTTATTATTCCTAGCACTGTCTGAGACAACTTCGCATGCTCTCCATTGGTAGCCTAGTTATGTATCCTTATCCTGGCTTTGAAATAAGGAAATGGAGAACTCAGTTGATGTCTTCCTGAGTCGATTAAACAAGGTGGACATTACATGGGAAGGACATATAGTCGTTATTCACTAATCATCATAACTGCAGTGTCCGTGCGTCATCGAAGACAGGTTTCTGGTGGTTATGGCAGCAAACACTCTGGAATGAAGTGTGAAAAATAACATTCCAGGCGCAGGTAACTTCAAATTGATATGCTGTAAAACATCTACATCATGGATGTCTTTAAAGGTGTCTTGGGCATGGATGTTGTAATTATTCGACAAGTTGAATAGTTGGATCGCCTACACATTGCCATTACGCACGAATATTTTCGCGTCCAATTCTTTACAAACGTTAACAGTATGCTATAGTGTTTATATGGGTTTGTTTTCGTTAATGAAAAGATTAAAATGAGCCTTTTATTTACGCAAATGAATAGGCCTACACCTTCGCATCGATGAGGTATAGCGAATCCAACCAAATCGTCTTTTGATGGTGTGCCTGAACTTGAGAGGTTTTCTGATACTTCAAGGGAGTCTTTTCTGTTTAAACGGAGCGTTCATCCGTGTGATATTTGACAGTCTACATATTCCGGAGTTTACTTGCTCAGTAGAGAGCAACCTGTTTCTCATGCCACCACTTGGAGACTGAAGGGAGCCTACCCAAGATTTGTCCTCACAGACTCTTTTGAATGAAAAGTAGCCTAGTCGAAGAAAAAGCTTTTCAAATGATTACAGGGCTCTGGTAACTTTAACGTTGTTTACCACCTAAATTGTGTTATGTACAGGCGTCGGAAAGCAATGTTTTGGAGACCAACATTTCGAACATTCAATACATATCAACATGTAGGCTAAATGGTTGTAATATTTAATTGGAATTAATTACATGCTACAGGTTGTTTTTAGTGAACATGCAAGTTTCTGCAATCTATAAGGAGACAGGAGAGTGCTTATTTTTCACTAGATCGTTCAAGAAATTGTAAAAAATATGTTACAATATCGTTATGATGTAATTGGTAAGTGCATTTTCTGATTCAAAGATAAAAAGGACAAATCTACGTTTTGAGGGCGAAGAGGAAGGTGTTCTGTGTTGCAACAGGCATTAATTTACAGCAGTCAGAGATGAAGGAAAAGTCCAAGAATGCGGCGAAGACGAGACGAGAGAAAGAAAATGGAGAATTTTATGAACTGGCGAAATTACTGCCTTTACCTTCAGCCATCACCTCACAACTGGATAAGGCTTCAATAATTCGGCTGACAACCAGTTACTTGAAGATGAGAGCCGTGTTTCCGGATGGTAAGTTATGCTACCACTATCAATTATGATTAATCATAATTAGGCCTATGTCTTCAGGAGAAGAGGCACATGTTAGGTTTTAAAACATAATATTAGTCTTTGTATTATACTTTTAACAAATACATATTAGAAATGGCCAGAAAATATAAGAAAATGTATGCCTTGTCATTGTGTTAATTTTCGGGGTCATGTAGGTTCCCATTGTCACTTCCCCTAGTTAATGTTTCTATGGACAGTTAGAGTGATTTGTCGGAAATGAATCTCCAGTAGAATTTGCCAATTCTAAATATCTAAAAGATATGCATCCCACTGAGCACAGACATCTAGTTCAACGTCTAGTTGTGATTTACATTTGGATGAGTTGTCAACTAATGTGAATTCAATGTGAAATCAAAAAAATGTCAACATGTTAATGGCTTTATATTAAATGTTGGGTACCCAATTACGACATTCCTTTACATTGATTACTTTTCGCAAATCCAACCAATTTTCCATTTTGATTCAACTTCATCACATATATTTTTTTTGGCCAGGAAACAGCGTTGATTCACCCAGTGTTTGCCCAGTGGGATATGACCATGCATGCCTAAAAGTGCCTTTATAATTGTCACCAACTTTCCTCTTTCCCACCTGGTCATACAATTTTTTTTTAAATACTCATTTTACAAGTTTATAACTTCACATTAATAATGTTTCACTGCTATACATGTGGCTCTAGATTAGGAGTTATAATAAATCATCCAATTATGGTCAATAAAAGGAACACTTCGACAGGCTAAACCTGAGGAAAACAGCCCTCTTCCTCCCTTAGAATTGATCTGTCATCACTCATAAAGTCACAGAAACCTTTAGGCACGGACTAAAAGGGCCACCCGTTAGTTCTGGATAATAGTAGCTAAATGTATGACCATTTCACCATTAAAATCTTGTGGAATCTATAAATAATTAACCTGTATAACAATATTACAAAAATAAAAAGTGTAATCCTACATCTATTATAGTCTTGATCATATTTAATTATAGTAATCAAAAATGTGATTGATGTAATTTCAAATATTTGGAAATCAATTAAACTAATATTCTCTAAAATGATTAGGACAATTCGTTGTTTTTTTATGGAGCAAAATCAGACACTACCCTAAAACAACTAAATAGCATTACTATTGTAATTTAAAATAAACGCAACTTCCATGACAAAACAGAAATGGATTTATGAACTAATTAATAAGCTAAGAACCTACTTCGAGAAAATGATTATGCTGCCTCTTTCAAAAGTACAGACCATAGGCCTCCGTTTTAAATTACATTAACTTACAGGTGAAATATTATTTAAGCACTCCAAGTTATAGCAAATATGATTAGATAGGATTGTTTCATCTTAATTACAATGTTTCACGCGAAATATAGGCCTTCGTTTTAATTAACTGTAGAAATTAACAGTCACTTCAAATTAATAAATAGGCCAAGGCTAGGCCAAACTACAGTCTGCCGTAACATTTTTGTTTTTACTTTCTCGTTTGACATATTGATTATTCTAACATCAGACGTATTGAATATTTTTTGGGGTTTACATGTAATTCACGACATCCTGGCACTGAGAGAGATGTGACCTCCGTCCAACGAGTCTATTAATGGCCACTGTCCCTCACATTGTCAAATGTGTAGGCTTATTTTGCAAGTAACCATTGCTTGACTTGGGGATGACCTCATCGGAGCTGAGTACCGGCACCATCATTTTCTACTGGTTGAGCGAGCTCCTGTTCCGATTCTAGAATAGTAAATCAAAAGTATTGTGGGGCACCTGCACCTAAATATAAACAGTAGGCCTACCGGAACCCAAATTGAGTACCAGCACCTATTTCAGTCCAAGTCAAGCACTGCAAATAACTATTCTGGTGATTCAGAAACTTGGACCCGAGGGAGATTTCAATATGATGTGCAAAAGTTTGTGAAATATAGGCCTATCACCTCACGCAAATTATGCATGTTTATCTCGTGCATTCCATGTGCAAAGAGTGCAAATTACGCAAATATAGGCCTAATTTATTTTAGTTTGAGGCAGTTCTTTAAAAAGAGTAATAAATAAGCAAACACATTTTTTCACACCACCTCAAATTGCTTCCATTTTTGCCTATAGCGGGGTGCAAGTGCAACGTCTGTTGCAGCCACTTACGTGATTTGGGTCTACAGATCCGTAAAAGGCCTGTCCTGCACAGCACCTAATCCCTAATCCCGTCTATCAAACCAAGACACAGGGAATTAAATGGATATTGATGGTGAAAAGTATGAAAATATAAGAGTTAAAACTGTGACCTATTAACCCTGAATGTTTGTCCAAAACATATTGTGCAATAGCCACTATTTTGCATATTTTCCCCAGTTTTGCAACTCAGTCAAATCAAAGCAGTCAAAGCAAAGTTAAATTGAGAAAATGTAGGGTGCTCAATGCTCATATGTTTTTCTGAGAACCCAGACTATACAGTGCATTTGGAAAGTATTCAGACCCCTTGACTTTTTCATCATTTTATTACATTACAGCCTTATTCTTTAATGGATTAAATATTTTTTTCCCCTCATCAATCTACTCACAATACCCCATAATAATGAAGAAGCAAAAACAGATTTTTAGAAATGTTTGCAAGTCCATTTTTTTAAACTACTGAAATATCACATTTACATAAGTATTAAGACCCTTTACTCAGTCATTTGTTGAAGCACCTTTGGCAGCAATTACAGCCCTGAGTCTTCTTGGGTATTATGCTACAAGTTTGGCACACCTGTATTTGGGGAGTTTCTCCCATGCTTCTCGGCAAATCCTATTTTCAGGTCTCTCCAGAGATGTTTGATTGGGTTCAAGTCTGGGCTCTGGCTGGACCACTCAAGGACATTCATAGACTTGTCCTGAAGCCACTCATGCGTTGTCTTGGCTGTGTGCTTAGCATAGTTGTCCTGTTGGAAGGTCTGAGGTCCTGAGCACTCAGGAGCATGTTTTCATCAAGGATCTCTCTGTACTTTGCTCCGTTCATCTATTCCTTGATCCTGAGTCTCCCAGTCCCTGCCACTGAAAAACATCCTCACAGCATGATGCTGCCACCACCATGCTTCACCGTAGGGATTCCTCCAGACATGACGCTTGGCATTCAGGCCAAAGAATTCAATCTCGGTTTCATCAGACCAGAAAATCTTGTTTCTCATAGTCTGAGAGCCCTTTAGGTGCCTTTTGGTAAACTCCAAGCTGGCTGTCATGTGCCTTTTACTGAGGAGAGGCTCCCGTCTGGCCACTCTACCATAAAGGCCTGATTGGTGGAGTGCTGCAGACATGGTTGTTGGTTGCCTCCCTGACAAAGGCCTCTTCTCCCCCGATTGCTCAGTTTGGCTGGGCGGCCAGCTCTAGGAAGAGTCTTGGTGTTTCCAAACTTCTTCCATTTAAGAATGATGGAGGCCACTGTGTTCTTGGGGACCTTCAATGCCGCAGAGATTTTTTGGTACCCTTCCCCAGATCTGTGCATCGACACAATCCTATCTCGGAGCTCTACAGACAATTCCGTAGACCTCATGGTTTGGTTTTTGCTCTGACATGCACTGTCAAATGTGGGACCTCATATAGACAGATGTGTGCCTTTCCAAATCATGTCCAATCAATTGAATTTACCACAGATGGACTCCAATCAAGTTGTAGAAACATCTCAAGGATGATCAATGGAAGTAGGATGCACCGGAGCTCAATTCCAGGTCTTATAGTGAAGGATCTGAATACTTATGTAAATAAGTTATTTCTGTTTTGAATTTTTTATACATTTGCGAACATTTCTAAAAACCTGGTTTCACTTTGTCATTATTGTAAGTAGATTGATGAGGAAATTGTTTTATTGAATCCATTTTAGAATAACGCTGTAACGTAACAAAATTTGGAAAAAGTGAAGGGGTTTGAATACATTCTGAATACACTGTATATGAAATAAGTGACACTGGCCATTGAGTTCACAGCATTTGACAAATTCCACCCTTCTACAAATTAATAAGATGGACAACCTGGCATGCTAATGTTCAACTTCATCACACATCATAATACATTTCAAGTTTAGGTTTTATATTTTCAGATGACAGTTGTGACATTTCTGTGAATGTAACACTTTCTTTTAAAACATGTTTCACATGTTTATTTTTCTTTTCTTTTTTTCTTGTGATTTTTTCAAGTCTTAATTTGCAAACCGAGTTATTGATTATAAACACACAAAGGTCCCACTGAGCACACCATGTCATTTCAATGTGGATATTTGGGAAATATTTGGTTGAGATGTTGATCAATGAGATTAAAACCTAAATTCACTCAAATATTCACCACTCAAAAAGAAAGCCAAAAGTTAGTTACATTTGCAATGTGTTATCATTATGTTTCAACCATCTAAAAGCACAACCAAATTCCAATTCATTGATGTGTTATTCTGGTCACGATTTACATAGCTAGTTTGTTAGCTAAGCAAGCCACTTGTAGCTAGACAGTAACTCCTCTAGTATGTGTTGATGTCATTTCACAGGATTTGTTTTTGGTTACAGTTTAAAGCCGTAACTTTGAGTTTTTGCCGAAAGTCGATCTTTAAAGTAACTGTCCAGTGTTTCCAGATTTGTATGAAATATGACCTTTGATACATTACAATATGAGTGGAATAGTTTTCCTTCCAAAAATGGCAATTAAAGTGTGTTGAAAAGCAGCTTCTCTGTGTTGGAATGGTGTGGGTGTATACCAGTCATTTAAAATATTAATGCCAGCTCATTACCTCTAGGAGGAAATAGCAAGCATTTTTTAAATGATCTGTTTGAGATACAAGCTTGAAGTGGGGTTTTTGAAGTGTTTTTTTTTCTTCAATTAATGCTTTGGTCACAGAAATGAGTATAGGATGAGTCAACAACGTCATTTGGGTATAAGTTAACAATATATTAACTTTTTAAAGTTATATTTTCACTGGACAGTTACTTTAAAACTGCAACATTTTCTCTCAGCCTCATGGAAAAATGTGAATAATAGCATGAGATGAGCTATAAAACAGCACACTTGTCTTCCTGCCCCATGGCAAAATGTGTAGAATTGCAGGAAATTAGCTTTAAAATGGCAACATTTTCTCTCAGACTCATGACAAAATTTGTAAAATAGCATTATAAAACTGCACTTTATAAAACTGTAAAATGTGTTGAAATGCAGGAAGTTAGCTTATGTAAATGTGATATTTAATATTTTTTCTTAAAACTGTTTTAGCTTTGTCATTATGGAGTATTGTGAGTAGATTGACGAGTGAAAACATCAGTTTAATCAATTTTAGAATAAGGCTGTAACGTTACAAAATGTGGAAAAAGTCAAGGGGTCTGAATACTTTCCAAATGCACTGAATATGATAAGAAGAAATGTATAGTTACAGTAACCTCAAAATATGGCCATGGATGTGTTACTCATTTAAAGGGATACTTCAGGATTTGGGTTTATCAAATCAAATCAAATTTTATTTGTCACATACACATGGTTAGCAGATGTTAATGCGAGTGTAGCGAAATGCTTGTGCTTCTAGTTCCGACAATGCAGTAATAACCAACAAGTAATCTAACTAACAATTCCAAAACTACTGTCTTATACACAGTGTAAGGGGATAAAGAATATGTACATAAGGATATATGAATGAGTGATGGTACAGAGCGGCATAAGCAAGATACAGTAGATGGTATCAAGTACAGTATATACATATGAGATGAGTATGTAAACAAAGTGGCACAGTTAAAGTGGCTAGTGATACATGTATTACATAAGGATGCAGTCGATGATATAGAGTACAGTATATACGTATGCATATGAGATGAATAATGTAGGGTATGTAAACATTATATAAGGTAGCATTGTTTAAAGTGGCTAGTGATATATTTACATCATTTCCCATCAATTCCCATTATTAAAGTGGCTGGAGTTGAGTCAGTGTCAGTGTCAGTGTGTTGGCAGCAGCCACTCAATGTTAGTGGTGGCTGTTTAACAGTCTGATGGCCTTGAGATAGAAGCTGTTTTTCAGTCTCTCGGTCCCAGCTTTGATGCATCTGTACTGACCTCGCCTTCTGGATGATAGCGGGGTGAACAGGCAGTGGCTCGGGTGGTTGATGTCCTTGATGATCTTTATGGCCTTCCTGTAACATCGGGTGGTGTAGGTGTCCTGGAGGGCAGGTAGTTTGCCCCCGGTGATGCGTTGTGCAGACCTCACTACCCTCTGGAGAGCCTTACGGTTGTGGGTGGAGCAGTTGCCGTACCAGGCGGTGATACAGCCCGCCAGGATGCTCTCGATTGTGCATCTGTAGAAGTTTGTGAATGCTTTTGGTGACAAGCCGAATTTCTTCAGCCTCCTGAGTTTGAAGAGGCGCTGCTGCGCCTTCTTCACGATGCTGTCTGTGTGAGTGGACCAATTCAGTTTGTCTGTGATGTGTATGCCGAGGAACTTAAAACTTGCTACCCTCTCCACTACTGTTCCATCGATGTGGATAGGGGGTGTTCCCTCTGCTGTTTCCTGAAGTCCACAATCATCTCCTTAGTTTTGTTGACGTTGAGTGTGAGGTTATTTTCCTGACACCACACTCCGAGGACCCTCACCTCCTCCCTGTAGGCCGTCTCGTCGTTGTTGGTAATCAAGCCTACCACTGTTGTGTCGTCCGCAAACTTGATGATTGAGTTGGAGGCATGCGTGGCCACGCAGTCGTGGGTGAACAGGGAGTACAGGAGAGGGCTCAGAACGCACCCTTGTGGGGCCCCAGTGTTGAGGATCAGCGGGGTGGAGATGTTGTTGCCTACCCTCACCACCTGGGGGCGGCCCGTCAGGAAGTCCAGTACCCAGTTGCACAGGGCGGGGTCGAGACCCAGGGTCTCGAGCTTGATGACGAGCTTGGAGGGTACTATGGTGTTGAATGCCGAGCTGTAGTCGATGAACAGCAATCTCACATAGGTATTCCTCTTGTCCAGATGGGTTAGGGCAGTGTGCAGTGTGGTTGAGATTGCATCGTCTGTGGACCTATTTGGGCGGTAAGCAAATTGGAGTGGGTCTAGGGTGTCAGGTAGGGTGGAGGTGATATGGTCCTTGACTAGTCTCTCAAAGCACTTCATGATGACGGAAGTGAGTGCTACGGGGCGGTAGTCGTTTAGCTCAGTTACCTTAGCTTTCTTGGGAACAGGAACAATGGTGGCCCTCTTGAAGCATGTGGGAACAGCAGACTGGTATAGGGATTGATTGAATAAGTCCGTAAACACACCGGCCAGCTGGTCTGCGCATGCTCTGAGGGCGCGGCTGGGGATGCCGTCTGGGCCTGCAGCCTTGCGAGGGTTAACACGTTTAAATGTCTTACTCACCTCGGCTGCAGTGAAGGAGAGTCCGCATGTTTTCATTGCAGGCCGTGTCAGTGGCACTGTATTGTCCTCAAAGCGGGCAAAAAGTTATTTAGTCTGCCTGGGAGCAAGACATCCTGGTCCGTGACTGGGCTGGATTTCTTCTTGTAGTCCGTGATTGACTGTAGACCCTGCCACATGCCTCTTGTGTCTGAGCCGTTGAATTGAGATTCTACTTTGTCTCTGTACTGACGCTTAGCTTGTTTGATAGCCTTGCGGAGGAATAGCTGCACTGTTTGTATTCGGTCATGTTACCAGTCACCTTGCCCTGATTAAAAGCAGTGGTTCGCGCTTTCAGTTTCACGCGAATGCTGCCATCAATCCACGGTTTCTGGTTAGGGAATGTTTTAATCGTTGCTATGGGAACGACATCTTCAACGCACGTTCTAATGAACTCGCACACCGAATCAGCGTATTCGGCAATATTGCTATCTGACGCAATACGAAACATATCCCAGTCCACGTGATGGAAGCAGTCTTGGAGTGTGGAGTCAGCTTGGTCGGACCAGCTTTGGACAGACCTCAGCGTGGGAGCCTCTTGTTTTAGTTTCTGTCTGTAGGCAGGGATCAGCAAAATGGAGTCGTGGTCAGCTTTTCCGAAAGGAGGGCGGGGCAGGGCCTTATATGCGTTGCGGAAGTTAGAGTAACAATGATCCAAGGTTTTTCCACCCCTGGTTGCGCAATCGATATGCTGATAAAATTCAGGGAGTCTTGTTTTCAGATTAGCCTTGTTAAAATCCCCAGCTACAATGAATGCAGCCTCCGGATAAATGGATTCCAGTTTGCAAAGAGTCAAATAAAGTTTGTTCAGAGCCATCGATGTGTCTGCTTGGGGGGGGGATATATACGGCTGTGATTATAATCGAAGAGAATTCTCTTGGTAGATAATGCGGTCTACATTTGATTGTGAGGAATTCTAAATCAGGTGAACAGAAGGATTTGAGTTCCTGTATGTTTCTTTCATCACACCATGTCTCGTTAGCCATAAGGCATACGCCCCCGCCCCTCTTCTTACTAGAAAGATGTTTGTTTCTGTTGGCGCGATGCGTGGAGAAACCCGCTGGCTGCACCGCCTCCGATAGAGTCTCTCCAGTGAGCCATGTTTACGTGAAGCAAAGAACGTTACAGTCTCTGATGTCCCTCTGGAATGCTACCCTTGCTCGGATTTCATCAACCTTGTTGTCAAGAGACTGGACATTGGCGAGAAGAATGCTAGGGAGTGGTGCACGATGTGCCCGTCTCCGGAGTCTGACCAGAGTCTGACCAGAAGACTCTTCCCCAGAGTAAGATAAACTCGTGGATACAATTTTTATGTCCCAGCGTGCAGTTTGAAGGAAGTTGCTAACTAGCATTAGCTCAATTGCTAACTAGCGTTAGCGCAATGACTGGACGTATATGGTAACTGCTATCATGCAAGTAGATACCATAGACTTCCAGTCACTGTGCTAACACTAGTTAGCATTGGCTAGCGAAACTACCTATAACGTCCTTCATACAGAATGCAGACATAGAAATGGTATCATCAAAATGAGTTCATCTAACTCTGGGGAAGTAAATAGTGGCCTTCATTTCCATAATACTGAAGTATCCCTTTGTTTAACTTTAGGCTATTTACTGTATTTAAAAAGTTATATATCGAATTGTGTTTGGTTGACAGAGCAACCAAATATCAGCATTTAATAAAGGAGATGTATCTACTCCTTGGATAGTTCCTTCTGAACCAATGGATTAATCTCATTCTTCAACTTTTATTTTTGGTTGAGTTGGAGATGTGAATCCAACATATCATTTCTTAACTTGTCAACAAGTTAATAGGCTATTTATTGTATTGCAAAAGTGATATTGAATTGTGTTTAGTTGTCAATGCAACCAAATATCAACATTTGAAGGAGATGTATCTTCTGCTTGGATAGTTCTATCTGGGCTACTGATTTAGTCTGGCTTTAATTCTAGTTTGTCTACAAATTACTAATTGATATGTTGGATTCACGTCTCCATCTCAACCAAACATATAAGTTAAGAATAAGACTGAATCAAATAAAACTTTAAATTCACTTTAAATAAAGTTTGATTTGATTTAGTCCTATTCTTTAACTTAGATTTTCAGCTGAAATGGAGACGTGAATCCAATATATGAATTATTAGTGATGGAACTATTGAAGCAGAAGATACATCTCCTTCAAACGTTGATATTTGGTTGCGCTGACAACCGAACACAAGTCAACATCACTATATATTGCTAGATTTGATATCAACCAGAGCTTGAAACCCAAGGCCTATTGTATTGTTAATTTTAAGTTAAATTCTGGGTTGTATTGAAACAATAGCTGTTGATGACATTATAAATGCTATATCAGGCTAAATAGCATCATTGAGTGATAAGGTATGGTCACACTTCATTTGCTCTGTTAAACCTACCCTTTGGAATTACTATTTAGTGAATCTATTTAGTTTTTTAAAAGTGGAGCTCTCTTATCAATCATTCTAACAAAAGCACAATAATAGTCAGTAACAAATATCAAAGCTACTGTATGTGGAAGATCTGACGTTGTTTAAAGGTACAAATTCAACATGTTTTATACAAGATTTGTCTATGTTGAAATTTGGTTACCATGATGACAATCTTGTGGTTGAAGTGACACCCTAAAACAACAGTTGATTACTTTTTTGAAATCAATGTATTTTCCAAATGACAAATGACATTGAAACAATGTTTATTCAACCTGTTTGTGCCCAGTAGGTTGTTTGCATGTCCCAGTGTCCAGCATAATAGACAAATAATATCAGAGCAAGTGAGAGTGACTGTAGGAAAAATATATCTTGTTCTTAGTGACATAGGGGATTATGGATGTGGGCATGAGCAAATAATGGGATCTGAGTCAAGCACAAACTAAAATAAAATATTTAAATACAGCAAAAGTACTGCATAAGGGTGTGTTTCTGAAATCTACTCTCATATGTGACATCTCCCATTAGTCCAACCTTATACAGGACTGGTGGACATGTGTGCTTGTAGGATTCTGTGCACTCACTTTGCATCAGCTGCAAATACATACACTACTTTCAACCTATGTGATTTAAAACAAATACACACAACATAATGAGACAGGATGGAGCAGCTTGAAATCCTCTAGTATTACCATGGTTCAATATTTCTCAAACCTTCATGAGCAGCATCTCAAGGGACAGTTGTCGTGATTGATGTCCCCTTTAACGCTGGCTGGTGTCCATCTTTTCATTTGGCGTAGAAGACATTGTGTCATTAAACCGTACCATTGAGATTGCAGTATCTGACCATACCAGTCAAACAATAATGTAAGGCTATATATTGGGTCCTCTTCATAGTGTCCTCTTCTCCTGGAAGCAGCTCGGTAATGTATTCTACACCTATTGTGTGTTTCATCTACAGGGCTGGGGGAGGCCTGGGGCCAACCTACCAGAATCAGCCCTCTGGACAACATGGCAAAAGAACTGGGATCCCATCTACTGCAGGTGGGATATTTTCAACACAGATATATGACCCAATATACACAACACAAATATGTAACACAATATTTCAGTACTATATATACACAATATACAGTACCAGTCAAAGGTTTGGACACACCTACTGATTTAAGGGTTTTTCTTAATTTTTGTATTATTTTCTACATTGTAGAATAATAGTGAAGACATCACAAACTATGAAATAACACATATGGAATCATGTGGTAACCACAAAAGTGTTAAACAAATCAAATTATATTTTATATTTGAGAAAAGTAGCCACCCTTTGCCTTGATGACAGCTTTGCACACTCTTGGCCTTTCCTTCAACAGCTTAAAGGAAAGGCCAAGAGGTTAATGCATTTGAGCCAATCAGTTGTGTTGTGACAAGGTAATGGTGGTATACAGAAGACAGCCTTATTTGTATGGTACTGTATGTATTTAGGACAATTGTAGTGTTCTGAAGAGAAAATGCCATTGATGTTACAATGTTTTTGCTATGGAATTTGTAGGCTTTGCCAAGAATTTGTAGTGGATTTCATGCCATGATTAGAGCCAGATGTGATAGAACAGAGTGTGGTTTTTGAAAGACGACAAAAGAGTAGGCATAAAAGGCACTCTTAAGCATACTCCCATATGCTGATTTATGCACAATGCAATGTCTAATATCTACAATTCTAACTGACCTTCTATGTATGTTATTATCCAAAATGGATGGTATATTTTTGGGTCTAACACGTTTTGTTCCCCAGACTCTGGACGGCTTCGTATTCGTTGTAGCTTCAGACGGCAAAATCATGTACATCTCTGAGACTGCATCAGTCCACCTCGGCCTATCCCAGGTAAGACATCACTCTGCCTCCATTTTGGTCCTGGGCCATTGCGTATGCCACAAGCTTTGTGTCTGCCTCCCTGAACACAACCAAGGTCAACTAAGGGGCATCTGCCTCCTGATATGCCTGTTCAACCATTGATTTGACAGTCAGTACAACAGACTGCAGAATGTTACGCAAAGTTTGCCTAAGTTCACCTAGCACAGATAATTGAGAAGGTATAGAGTGGACACAGAAAATGATCTGTCAGTCTATTCTAGGTGTTGAGTTATTTTCCTTTGTGTTTGGGCCCTGTTCATTTCACAATTTGTAGGCAGTCCACCAACTCTGCCCAAAGAGGGTGAAAACGGGCTTTGGTGATGAAATTTCACTTTACATTTTACCCAGACAAATATGATTCTTCATGTTCTGAATCTATCAGTGGGGTCCTTCTCTAAAATATCATTACCAATCCAAAAAGTCGGATTCCGTAACCTAATACATCCGATAAGAAGCACCAAGCTCTGTTGACAGAGTGGTGCCACTTCTCGCAGTCACTTTTGAGGATTTTCATTGTTGTGGTGGTCTTCTGCAAAAAAGCGAAATGAACATGGTAGGAGCTGAAAATAAAACGCTTGCGGTACGCTCAGTGCTCTGTTAATATCTCACAGAGATATGCTTGTTTTTCTGATACGTTTTTACAAAATAACAGGAATTTTGCATTAATATGAAAAGTGTATACTAAAATATGAAAACAATACATGTCATATCTCAAAATCAATATCTATCTTACCTCTATATTGTTTTATGTTCTCTGTATAATAATAAAGATGACGAGTTCAACCATGAGCCTGTTAGTTTGCCTTAATTCTCACACAGCATCCAGCCTAGCTGACACAATGTTATTTTCCAGATTTTTGTCCACTTTTATTCTTTGGCCTCCATTGATTTAGTCACCCTGATCTTGGCCACCCTACAAGGGTAAAAACCTCAATAACTTTTGAACAGATTATGATAGAGAAATTTGGTGTGGACCATCAGTTTTTCTTAGCGGAGTATCTACACAATTATACTGAACAAAAATATAAACGCAACATGTAAAGTGTTGGTCCCATGTTTCATGAACTTAAATAAAAGATCCCAGAAATTGTCCATACGCACAAAAAGCTTATTTCTCTCAATTTTTCTGCACAAATGTGTATACATCCCTGTTAGTGACCTTTCTCCTTTACCAAGATAATCCATCCACCTGACAGGTGTGGCCTATCAAGAATCTGATTAAACAGCACGATCATTACACAGGTGCACCTTGTGCTGAGGACAATAAAAGGCCACTCTAAAATATGCAGTTTGTCACACAACACAAAGCCACAGATGTCTCAAGTTTTGAGGACGATTTTACCCGCTTCAGCACTCAGTGGTCCCGTTCTGTGAGCTTATGTGGCCTACCACTTTGTGGCTGAGCCATTGTTGCTCCTAGACGTTTCCACTTCACAATAACAGCTGACAAACTGCTTGTTGGAAAGGTGGCATCCTATGACGATGCCACTTTGAAAGTCACTGAGCTTTTCAGTAAGGCCATTCAATGTTTGTCTATGGAGATTTTTTACACCTGTCAGCAACGGGTGTGGCTGAAATAGCCGAATCCGCTAATTTGAAGGGGTGTCCACATACTTTTGTATGTGTATTTGTATACTGTATTTTATTCTGTTTACCCTGCCTTAACTGAGGTCCAGGCAGTTTGACTGAGAAGCAATGTATCATTGCTGGTTTGGCTTATATATATATTCCATTAGGACAGTGTGATCAGCATTCTTTGCTGCTTGACATGCACACTTCATCAGTATTGGTGTTCCCCCAGAGAGAGATGCTCTGTCTATCTAACCCAGTCTCCACACGTGGACTCCCACTGAATCATCTCATTATTCACACGCGGTGACTGAGAATAGCGAAATGGAGTCAGCGACAGCCTCCCTCAAAGCAGAGGTTTTCCCTTAAAGTACCGTCTCTGATGTGTTATACTCTTGGCCTCCACTTTCAGCATACCGTCATTCTATCTGGTTCACTTTCCAAAAGGGTGGAACATAGACATTTGGGGGTGCCCTAGAAGTAGTGGTCCTGACCAAAACAACTATTTTCGGAATCAGTTTTTTAAAATGGAGGTGCCCACATTGATTTTAGTTGAGCTACTTACAGTATAGGGTTATTCTGCTTACAAAAGTGGCCAGAACCTAAAGTATGGAACCGCTGTCATCCTAACACTGCACTCATGTAAAGAGATTGTGTACTGAGCTGTGGATAGCAAACAGAAATGCTGATGTCTTGAATGTACCTCCCCTAAGAAAACTTGGACAGACACATTGACGGCTGTGCTCAGAAAGCATTCGAGAGAACAGGGGGGCTGAGCAACAGCAATAACTCAATCCAATAAAAACAGCCCAACCACCCACTCTGAATGTAGCACTCTTGCACACAGACCTGATGTAAATTATGCTTGTGCACACCTGTGTACGCTGTCAAGCTTATTCAAATGGACCATCCATTGTTGTTGATATCTTGTGTGTGTGTGTGTGTGTGTGTGTGTGTGTGTGTGTGTGTGTGGAGTGTCAGTGTAGTATGTGTGAGTGTGTGGGTAGAGTTCAGTGAGTGTGCAGGGCCAGTGCAAGTCAGTGTCAGTGTGTGTGTGTGTGTGTGTGTGTGTGTGTGTGTGTGTGTGTGTGTGTGTGTGTGTGTTTTAGTGGGCTAAGATTAGTGTCATTTTAAAATGAACTGTGAAAGACAAAACAGTATGTTGAGAATGCCTCTGTTGAAACACTGAGGTTAACCCATCTTCCATTGTAAAATCTAGATGCCTGTTAAGTATCAGTAACCCACATATCTTAACTTACATTGGTGCTTTTACCCACCAGTGGCGGTCAGTGCCGTTTAAGATGAGGTCCGATTTTTTTTTTCATGACCATGGCCTTATTTCTCTTACATCATATTGTATGGCTCTCATTCACATTCCATTCACCCAGTTCAATGTAACAGCGATAGGTTTAGGCTACTACATGATACTCAAATGTTCCATATACCCATCATAATGTTGCTAAAACCTAGCCTATGAAGGAAAGTTTACAACCTCGGGACACACAGGTCGAGAAACAAATTTGAGGTGACAGACAGTGAGACATGGACAGACAGTGACATTCAATACCGTTTTGCACAATCTTGCCTGCAGTTGCAAACAAGAGTTTATATTGGACAAATTCAGGTATGTTTAGCCCTGTTTTGTTCCGTTTGCTTCCATTTAAGAAATGTTTTCCAACAGAATCAGCGGAATGAATACACCCCTGATCACTTGTAAACACAATTCACTTTCGTAGCAGCCACGTTGTATTCCTTCTCACATCTATGCGCTCTCCTCTCACCTCTTCCCTTCACTTGTGAACTTCAATGCACAACACATCAGCTGAATGTGACCAGGCAAAAAAAACTTTCCAAGCCAAACTGCTACGCACAGCCTACATCGTTGTCACCATATTAGCTAAAGTAAAGTTATAGTCAGCATAGCTAATAGCACTAACGTGTTAGTAAACCCACTACAATCATGCAGTAATGTTACAGTGTACAGTCAGTAAGCAGTTACATTGATGGGCCCCGGTGGTAATAAATTAGTAATACCAAAAGCTTACCTTGACTTGACTTGGAAGAGTTCCAGTGTCATGTTGGGAAAGTCATAGCCAGCTAGCTAACATAGCATCCCTCTGTTTGAGCAGGGTGTTTCAGTAGGCTAAATTAACTAGCTGCATTTGCTAGCTAAGTAAGTGAAACTGAAAGTGAAAAAAAGTACGAAATCTATATTTCTGTCTTGCTTCTCCTTCATTTTGGAAGATATTAATTTGTTCAAAACTGTTCAACTATTGTCTTTCTCTCTCTTTGAGTCAACTACTCACCACATTTTATACACTGCAGTGCTAGCTAGCTGTAGCTTATGCTTTCAGTACTAGATTAATTCTCTGATCCTTTGATTGGTTGGACATCATGTCAGTTCATGCTGCAGTTCATGCTGATTGTCACTTTCGTCGTATTGAGGAGACCAAGGCGCAGCGTGATATGAATACATACTTCCTTTAATAAAGAAAGAACACTAAACAAACTAACAAAATAACAAAACTAACGTGACGCTATATAAACCGAATGCTGACAGGCAACGACACGTAGACAATAACCCACAAAACCAAAATGGAAGATGGCAACCTAAATAGGATCCCCAATCAGAGACAACGATAAACAGCTGCCTCTGATTGGGAACTAATTCAGGCCACCATAGACCTACAATAAACCTGGAGTAACAAACACCCATAGATATACAAAAAACCCTAGACAGGGCAAACAAGTATACCCACCCTCGTCACACCCTGACCTGACCAAAATAATACATAAAACATAGAAAACTAAGGTCAGGGCGTGACACTGATAGGCTGGAGGACGTCCTCTGGAAGTTATCATAATTACTGTGTCTATGGAAGGGGGTGAGAAACAAGCGCCTCCTAGGTTTTGTGTTGAAGTCAATGTACCCAGAGGAGGATGGAAGCCAGCTGTCCTCCGGCTACACCATTGTGCCACCCGAAATAATGCTGTTGAGGCTACTGTAGACCTTCTTTGCAAAATAGTGTGTTTTAATCAATTATTTATGATGTGATTAAATTGAGTATAGTTTTATCTAAAAAGGATAGCTTTTTACATTTTTACAATAAAACATTTTATGAAATTCACTGAGGAGGATGGTCCTCCCCTTTCTCCTCTGAGGAGCCTCCACTGTTACACACATATTTCACTTGTTGCTCCTGAACACCATTTCTGTGACACCAAAAAGCAGAGCAGTCCTCTATGCTCAGTCCCAATGCTCTCTCACTACAAAGCATGGATTACCCGAGCCTAACTGAAGAAACCAATTTGTTGTTGAAGTGGGGAGCAGTGACCCGCTCGCTGAGTGACCCAGCCCCCAAATTTAAGAGGTAAAATAGATCAGAGAGGAGCCTAGATGGTGTTCTGTGTTCTCATGCAAATGATTGGTTCTTTCATAAATTAACCCGAGTGATTCCTGACAATCATCCGCCTTTGAGGCGGAGCTGAAAGTGATGCAGAGATTGATTTTTGTCCCCTTCCTCACTTCCAACACACACACATATGCATGTACGCATGCAGGCACAGGCATTCACACACACACACACACACACAGACTCACATGTACGCACGCGAGCACACACATGTACGCACGCGTGCACACACAAACACACACACAGAAAGTCAGTGTCCCCCTTCAATAGGCATTTCTCTTTGATAATGTAATCCCTTGTAATGACAGAGTATCATCCTGCTAAATGATCAAAAGACCTCAAAACACCATTCAGAAAGACTCTGTCTTCTTCACTGTTGTTTTAAGATGGAACCAGAGAAGAAGGCAGACATTTTACGTGCCCCCAACCGATTTTGTTTTCTTGTTTGTTTGTTTGCGTTGTTTATAACTTTTTTTTCTTATTCTTATCCATAATTTTAAAAAACTGTGTTGTTGGTTAGTTAGGAGCTCGTAAGTAAGCATTTCACTGTAACCTGTTGTATTCGGCGCATGTGACTAATAACATTTGATTTGATTTGTTAGGGGTGACATGTCACTGAAGAAATGATATGCTGGTCTCTAACGTATATAATGCAACTTGTAATTTTCTCAAATTTCAGGCTGATAAAACTTGATGAGATGTGATTAACCAGTGCCTCCCACATTGACTCTGTACCGGTACCCCCTGTATATAGCCTCCACATTGACTCTGTACTGGTACCCCCTGTATATAGCCTCCACATTGACTCTGTACCAGTACCCCATGTATATAGCCTCCACATTGACTCTGTACCGGTACTCCCTGTATATAGCCTCCACATTGACTCTGTACCGGTACTCTCTGTATATAGCCTCCACATGGACTCTGTACCGGTACCCCCTGTATATAGCCTCCACATTGACTCTGTACCGGTACCCCCTGTATATAGCCTCCACATTGACTCTGTACCGGTACCCCCTGTATATAGCCTCCACATTGACTCTGTACCAGTACCCCCTGTATATAGCCTCCACATTGACTCTGTACCGGTACCCCTGTATATAGCCTCCACATTGACTCTGTACCGGTACCCCCTGTATATAGCCTCCACATTGACTCTGTACCGGTACCCCCTGTATATAGCCTCCACATTGACTCTGTACCGGTACCCCCTGTATGTAACCTCCACATTGACTCTGTGCCGGTACCCCCTGTATATAGCCTCCACATTGACTCTGTACCGGTACCCCCTGTATATAGCCTCCACATTGACTCTGTACCGGTACCCCCTGTATATAGCCTCCACATTGACTCAGTACTGGTACCCCCTGTATATAGCCTCGCTATTGTTATTTTACTGCTGCCGTTTAATTATTTGTTATTTTATTTTCTATTTTTTATACATCTATTTTTTACTTAACACTTATTTTTCTTAAAACCTCTTAAGCATGGTTCGTTTAGGGCCTGTAAGTAAGCATTTCACCTGTTGTATTCGGCTCATGTGACAAATAACATTTGATTTGATTGATTTGTTTCTGTCAGGTGGAGCTGACGGGCAACAGTATATTTGAGTACATCCACCAATCAGACCATGATGAGATGACGGCCGTGCTCAGCGCCCATCAGCCCCTCCACCATCACTTCCTGCAAGGTGCCTAACATGCTAGATTCATTCACTCTCCTTTTCTATTTTCTCTTTCTCCTTTTTTCTTCCTCTCTTTCTGTCTTTCTTATTCTTTCTCTTTCTCCGTCTCTGTCTTTCTTTCCATTTCCTTTCCCTTTCTACTTCTGTCTCTCTCTCTCTGAACCAAGTCAGTTGATCACGATTTTCCCTCATGCAAAATATACTCAACTCTCTGTACGTTTCTAAGTAACAGTGTTGCTACTTCAATGAGGTCTACCTCTACCGTAAGAAGGAAGGCAACTATAACAACATAGTACTTGTGTACAAAGTACAATGTGTAGCACCATGATGCATAATACAAGATAATACTCAGGCAGCCTCTCTCTCTCTCTCTCTCTCTCAGAGCAGCAGGCAGGTTTCCATTATCTTAGTCTAGGAGCAGCATCTTAAGTCTTATGTGATAACAGCACTCGACATTCTGTGGAGTACCATCTTTGGGGGAGTTTAATAAGACCCCCCCACACACACACACACACACACACACATACACACACACACACACACACACACACACACACACACACACACACACACACACACACACACACACACACACACACACACACACACACACACACGAACACACACTTAGGCTAGCCACATCTACATTTGCTGCTTTATTTGGTATTGGTATTTGATTAGGATCCCCATTAGCTGTTTGCGAAAGCAGCAGCTACTCTTCCTGGGGTCCACACAAAACATGACATAATACAGAATATTAATAGACAAGAACAGCTCAAGGACATTTAACCAGGGTTTGTGTGTGTGACTGTGGTGGTGAAATGTTTTTATTTTGTCTATGTCTCCTCTCTCTGTCTGTGTCTGTCTGTCTGTCTGTGTGTGTGTGTGTGTGTGTGTGTGTGTGTGTGTGTGTGTGTGTGTGTGTGTGTGTGTGTGTGTTTACAGAGTACGAAATTGAGCGCTCTTTTTTCCTGAGGATGAAGTGTGTATTGGCCAAGCGTAATGCAGGACTGACGTGTGGAGGATATAAGGTACTACTATAATGAAATTAAATATTTGAAATCACATTTCCTAGTTACTGTATTCCATGATAATCTGCGTCTCTGGAAGTAGTAAACATGAATATCAATATAAGAGAGAAATATAAGAGAGTAACTAATTCAAATTAAACACCTACAATTGAAATGTGTCAGTTCAAAACAAATATTTCTTCTTTCTTCTATTTTGAGATTAAAATGTTGTTGTTCAATTGAGGCTATAATGTTATTATAGTGTTATTACAGTGTTAACAGGTTATTTGAAACTGCATATTGTTTGTCTGAGAGTCTCGGCAGCTGCAGCATTTCCACTTGACTCACTCAAATCTCCAACAACAACTACCTCTTCTAAAACCCTCCTTTCTGGATGCAACGGCAATATTCTTCACTCCCTACTTCTTCCCCACGTCCCCTATAATATACATCCCCTAGCAGATTGCAATTGAGATCTGTTGTAAATTTACAGTTGAAGTCGGAAGTTTACATACACTTTAGCCAAATATATTTAAAATCAGTTTCACAATTCCTGACATTTAATCAGAGTAAAAATGCCCTCTTAGGTCAGTCAGTTAGGATCACCACTTTATTTTAAGGATGTGAAATGTCAGAATAATAGTAGAGAGAATAATTTATTTCAGCTTTTATTTCTTTCATCACATTCCCAGTGGGTCAGAAGTTTACATACACTCAATTAGTATTTGATAGCATTGCCTTTCAATTGTTTAACTTGGGTCAAACGTTTTGGGTAGCCTTCCATAAGCTTCCCACAATAAGTTGGATGAATTTTTGCCCATTCCACCTGACAGAGATGGTGTAACTGAATCAGGTTTGTAGGCCTCCTTGCTCGCACAATCTTTTTCAGTTCTGCCCACAAATGTTCTATGGGATTGAGGTCAGGGCTTTGTGATGGCCACTCCAATACCTTGACTTTGTTGTCCTTAAGCAATTTCAAACAGTTATATTTTTGTTTCATCAGGCCAGAGAACATTTCTCCAAAAGTACAATCTTTGTCCCCATGTGCAGTTGCAAACCTTTGTCTGGCTTTTTTATGGCGGTTTTGGAGCAGTGGCTTCTTCCTTGCTGAGCGGCCTTTCAGGTTATGTCGAGATAGGACTTGTTTTACTGTGGATATAGGTACTTTTGTACCTGTTTCCTCCAGCATCTTCACAAGGTCCTTTGCTGTTGTTCTGGGATTGGTTTTAACTTTTCACACCAAAGTACGTGGTGCCTTCAGGGGTTTGGAAATTGCTCCCAAGGATGAACCAGTCTTATGGAGGTCTACAATGTTTTTTTCTGAGGTCTTGGCTGATTTCTTTAGATTTTCCCATGATGACAAGCAAAGAGGCACTGAGTTTGATGGTAGGCCTTGAAATACATCCACAGGTACACCTCCAATTGACTCAAATGATGTCAATGAGCCTATCAGAAGCTTCTAAAACCATGACATAATTTTCTGGAATTTTCCAAGCTGTTTAAATGCACAGTCAACTTAGTGTTTGTAAACCTCTGACCGACTGGAATTGTGATACAGTGAATTATAAGTGAAATAATCTGTCTGTAAACAATTGTTGGAAAAATTACTTGTGTCATGCACTAAGTAGATGTCCTAACCGACTTGCCAAAACTATAGTTTGTTAACAAGAAATTTGTGGTGGTTGAAAAGCGAGTTTTAATGACTCCAACCTAAGTGTATGTAATCTTCCGACTTCAACTGTACATTGCCAATAAACAAGCCGTTTATGTTAAGTAGTAGAATAAATCATCTGTGTGAACTCGGCGGCCGCTACTGAATGGCCGGACAAGTATAGGTTAACAGGAAGTGAGGAAGATAAATAGAGCCATTAGCATCTAGGCACGTGGCTGTTCCAGGGAGGGAGGGCTGGAGTGGAGCAGTGGAGGAGGGGGGAGTGGAGAGGGGCACTTAGTGGGGTGCAGGCTGAGTTTGAGCCTGCTCTTGCTTTCATGGAGTTAGTGAGAGCAAGTTTGCTGCATTACCAACAATGTTGTATCTCAATCTACCGCATCTAACTCTCTGCTCCACCTAAATGTGGACACAAAACCACATTCTGGACACAGAAGGCAAGGTGTAAAGCCTCTATGTCTAGCTATATCTATGTCTGTATCTGTATCTATCTCTATATTGCTGTGTAAAGCCCCTCTCATCTCTCTGCTCCGCAGGTGATCCACTGCAGTGGGTATTTGAAGATCCGTCAGTACGTGATGGACATGGCGCTGTTTGACTCGTGCTATCAGATCGTGGGTCTGGTGGCGGTGGGCCACTCCCTGCCTCCCAGTGGTATCACAGAGATCAAGCTCCATAGTAACATGTTCATGTTCAGGGCCAGCCTGGACCTCAAGCTCATCTTCCTGGACTCTAGGTATGGGAGTGAGTGGGCAGCAGCTACGCTTCCTGGGGTCCTGCGAAATTAAGGCAGTTTATACAGTCTCTTATGGCATGTCTTGTGGGGTATGCATGGGTGTCCGAGCTGTGTGCCAGTAGTTCAAACAGACAGCCCAGTGCATTCAACATGTCAATACCTCTCACAAATAAAAGTAGTGATGAAGTCAATCTCTCCTCCACTTTGAGCCAGAAGAGATTGATATGCACATTATTAATATTAGCTCTCTGTGTACATCCAAGGGCCAGCCGTGCTGCCCTGTTCTGAGCCAATTGCAATTTTCCTAAGTCCCTCTTTGTAGCACCTGACCACACGACTGAACAGTAGTCCAGGTGCGAAAAAACTATGGCCTGTAGGACCTGCCTTGTTGATAGTGCTGTTAAGAAGGTAGAGCAGAGCTTTATTATGGACAGACCTCTCCCGTTTTAGCTACTGTTGTATTAATATGAGGGAGGGAGGGAGGGAGGGAGGGAGGGAGGGAGGGAGGGAGGGAGGGAGGGAGGGAGGGAGGGAGGGAGGGAGGGGAAAAAACATACCCTATGTAAAATGAGACAGAAAAATATAATTAAAATAGAAAACAAACACAACAAAGGATGTGAACGTCATGATTTAAAATGTTTTGCTTTTGACTCCTGAACTCTGGATTCAAGGGTGGCTGAGTTGACGGGACACGAACCCCAGGACCTGATCGAGAAGACACTATACCACCACGTGCACGGCTGTGACGCATTCCATCTACGCTTCGCTCACCACCTCTGTGAGTCAGTCCCCCTCTGTGGCCACATTGTGACACTTCTAACTAAACAACCCACACTCTCCTTGAGAGGGTTAGGGTTTCTGTAAGTGGCAACTGTGGAGTTTCTCACAGAATACGCATGCAGGTTTAAGAGGAAAATAAAAATGATACAGTATTCATGACTCAAGGTATTCATGAGTATGTCAATGGAACTGAGCCTTTTGCAGTCTATCTCTCCCAAGCATTCTGTCTGCATTCTATAGCTATGTGCACTTCTCTTTCTCTCCCTCAGTCTTTTACCCAGGCACAGTGCAGTCTGGGATTTGATCTCTCACCCCCATCTTTCTCTCTCACCCCTCCCTCTTCTGCAGTGTTGGTGAAAGGGCAGGTCACCACTAAGTACTACCGTATGTTGTCCAAGCACGGGGGCTGGGTGTGGGTGCAGAGCTACGCCACCATCGTCCACAACAGCCGCTCCTCCAGACCCCACTGCATCGTCAGCGTCAACTATGTTCTCACGTGAGTCAACACTTTCACCTTTCGACCTGAGTGGTGCTGTGACAGGTGAATCATGTCCTAAAAAAAACGTCCATTTAATAGTCTTGGACATTTTGGGGAAGAAAGTCTGGGTTTGTAAGGTGGTGCACCCGGTGTGTGTGTTATGCTAATCCAAGCTGTTCTGTGCTGTATGTATATGTCTCGCCACAGGGACGTAGAGTATAAAGATATGCAGCTGTCTCAGGAGCAGAGTCGAGCGGCCAAATCCAGCTTGGTCTTTAAGAGTGGCCCGGCCTCCTCTCAGGACCCCCGCAAACAACATAAGGCCAAAGCAGTCAAGATCAAGAGCAAACTCAAAACAGCCCCCTACCCTCAGGTACTACTGCTCCTCACACCGAGTTACTAATACTGTTCAAATGCACATACAGTAGCCGATATTATGATGAATTGCTTTTGCCAGTTTGGAAAAAGAGGAGACACTATTCACAATCAGTAACTTTCCTCTTGAAAAGGAAAATATAACAAAGTGACTTGATTCTTTGTCATAGCTCAACAAATCATTGCCTGTCTTGATAGAAAATAACAACACCAACATAACCTGCTGTCTATTACCTCCACCTCCAGCCCAACATCACCTACCATCCAGACAAGCTGGACTGCTCCCCCCAAGGAGAGGCCTGGAAGGAGAGCCCCCTGTACACCCTGACCCCCTGCCAGGGGCAGAGCTCTGGCCCCTCTGGAGGCCCAGAAGCTGAAGAGGTCCTGTTTAGCATCAGCGCCCCGTATGGCCTCTCCTTCCCCAACCCATATGGGCACCTACCCCACACGGACTCCCAGAGAAGGGTACGACCCACTCAGGGTTCCTCTTCCGCCTCGCCCTCCCCGGCTTCCCCCAGCCTGGCCGCCCGGCAGCTGCTCAGCTCCCTGCAGGATCGAGGGGGCGAGGAGCGCTGGAGCTGTGCCAACGCCAAAAGCCATCCCGGTCACGCCCCGAGGCGCTCTGTTGCATCGTGTGCCATCACCACTGCCACTGCAGCAGCGTATTCCGGTATGGCTCTTGCTCAAAAGCATGGGGAAAGGCAGGCTCCCAATCAGTGCTGAGGAACGCAGAGCTCTTTCCACAAGCTTTTAAATGCACCACTAACTGATATAATCAGTTTACACTAGCAATGCTACATTTAACCAGAAATGGTACACTGTAACTGAAAACTGTAATTGATACAGAAATTTGGGGTATTATCAACAGTCAAATACTGAGAAACATTTTACTGCAGCATACTGTAAATGAGGGTGCATCCTGGGAACATTTGTGGGCGGGGAATGAATTGCTATATTTCAAATGATACTGTAATTCAGTCTCACAGAATACAGTACCGTATTTTTTGAGCGCCAAAAACCTTTTGACCACTAGTGGATGCATGGTATTATTGTTTCTGGCTCATTAACATATTTTGAGACGTGCCTTGTAAGAGGTTATATTTGTTGCACCATTACTGAAAGTGCTGTACCAATTGAATTGCTATGTGGTAGTAGTGCCCCATCATTTAAAAATGTATAAAGGACAGATTGGTGTGGCAGCAAGTCTTAAACCAGCGACTTACCAAACTTCTAGAGGTGTCTGGCTATAGCCTCTATAGCATTTTAGTCTGAATCTCATGGAGCATTTCATTTCTTCACAGGCCCTACAGCGAGCAGGGGGTACCCCCCCAGCGAACCCCTCCATGGCGTCCTCTCCAGCTGTGCGACCCTGCGCCCTATCCGCAGGTACAAGGAAGAGCCCTACGAGCATCACACACTTGGCCAGAGGAAGACCACAGAGGACCGCCTGCCCTCCCAGTCACAGGCCACGAAAGAGGACAGCAAGCTGCCGTTCAACCGAGACCCCCTCCACAAGGTCTCAGAGGGAGGTGGTTGCATAGTAGGGGAGAAGCCTTTGTCCTGTCCTCTGCTGAGTAGCTCTGTGCTGGAGAAGGCGAGCTATAAGCAGTCCGGGTCTCTCCACGGCCTGGGCCAGCCCTTCCCCATGCAGGTGGTGCTGGAGCAGCACAGGAGGCTGTGTATGATGGAGTCCCCCTACAGCCACAGTGCCACTGGCCCCTTGGAGCACACGGACAGCAATTGGGAGCGGAGGACCCCCAAGCTGCTGGAGCCTGAGGCGGGGGAGAGGAGGATGTGGATGGGGGTTGGAGTTGAAGTTGGGGTTGGGATGGGGGTGGGAGTTGAAGTTGGGGTTGGGATGGGGGTGGGAGTTGGGGCAGGCCTGCCGGCCCAGGCTCCGTACATGTCTTTGAACCTCCACCACGTCTTGGCCAAACACAGCTCCTTCCAGGCCCCGCCCTACGCTGCCCTCGGCCATTTGTCGGACAGCTACAGTTACCGTGGTGATGAAATGGGTTCTTATGGCTACAAGAACCAAAGCCCCGCCTCTGGCTCCTCCCCTGAGACCCACAGGGAGATCCCTCATTACATCGGCACGTCCGTCATCATCACCAATGAGAGGTGACACGGCCTGGGATTGAAGGTCAAGAAGGGACAGACACTCTTAGACTTCAGCCTTTTTGGTCAGAAACAGACCATGACCAAAAGCTGTATCAGTGACTATTTTACTGTGTCAGACATAAGTCGAGTCACTTTCTGGGGACCCCCATTTCTGTTTTTCCCGATGCTTTCTACACAGATAAACCAACGTCAGACTTCTGTAAGGAGCAGCCAGGAATTTCAGGTTTCTTGAATACATTATATTTTTGGCATACAGTTTAGCCAATAGCATATGTAATGCATTGCCACATTCTAGTTCAAAGCCATTTCTTTTGATAAGACCTCAATCACCTTTGAGCCATACAGTACATCATTTGAGGTACAAATTGCCTGTGAAGAATACACCCCTCTAATGTTGTAACTCATAGAGGTACCTATCCTACAGACCTGAACAAGAAGAGACTATAGAATGTAGCATGAGTTCAACCCAATTCGCAAGCTAGTTCAAGTGCAAACTGTTTCCAATGCTCGTATAAATTATGCCAACAGAAAAATTACAGTTGCAAAAGTATTGAACGTGGACAATGTCTTGCACACAGTAATGAGGGAAAATATCATTCATCCTCTTTTGAAGTTGGAATTAATTTGGTATATTCTACCCATGGCAGAGATTGGAAAGTAATGTGTTTATTTATTATTGTGCAACACATGCAGCTTGCTTATTTATGAAGGAAACTAGGGTCTAACAAGTATAATGAAAAAAAAAATACTGCATTGGGGGAAATGAAATGAAATAAAACAAGGTAGTTTGCTTTCATTCTGAATAAACAATTCAAATGAAATGTCATGCCAGACAGTCATTGTCCATTTCTATTTTCAGCTCTTCTTTATTCCTCAGAATGCATTGTGAATATCATCTGGTTATTGAAGAGGTCTGTGGTCATTGCTATGATATCAATCACGTCAAATGTCCAAATATGGAGCACTTTTATATAATAGTTACATATAACCTTCTTACTTTCTTTCTATGAGGTCATCTTGAAGTACACCTTACGTCCGTTCTCCTGCCTGTATCCCATCAACCTGGTAAAATGGGACATACAAATATATGTATGTGGGAGTGTGTAACTGTCCATCCACTGTGGTCTTCTGTATCCATACACCACTCCACATTCCCCTTAGGACACATATAGACAGTCAGGGAGTTATTTGGACAAGCCCGTCACACATCCAGGGGTTCACATCTACACAGTCCGATGACAGCCAAGGACCACTGGAGACACTCCATGTTAACACCTAAACTCAAACACAAATCAGCAGAAGCTCTGAAAGTACTAGGCACTTCCATAAAAACGGTATTATTCTCATATCAGTGTTATGTACAGTATATCAACAATGGTCCCATTTATTTCTAAAGCAACCTAAAAGAGCCACAGTGTAATTTGTGCTTTATGAATTTCAGAGGTCAGAAAATGTACAATGTAACA